>NC_091086.1:63282651-63585681 GCF_032405125.1 Capricornis sumatraensis | reverse complement strand
TTTCTATGTGTTTCTGCGAGCTTCCTTGGGGTGGGGGTGGGGCATAATTACCTATATTGTTGTCTTTATCAATAGGAAGGAAAAAGAATCCCTGACTTTCAAAATCAGTTTCTAAGTGAACTCAAACCACTAAGCTATTTTATTTTTAGGGATGATCCAGTTCTGGTTTCCCTGGTGACTCAGACCATAAAGAATCTGCCTGCAATGCAGGAGACCTGGGTTTGATCCCTGGGTTGGGAAGGTCCCCTGGAGAAGGGAAATGCTACTCACTCCAATATTCTTATCTGGAGAATTCTATGGACAGAGGAAACTGGCGGGCTACAGTCCGTTGGGTTGCAAAGAGTAGGACACCATTGAGAAACTAACATGTTCACACTTTCACAGTTCAGGTTGAAGCTGCCATGCCTCAGCGTATCAGATCATGAAGAATGTCCATGCATGGTTGTGCTGCTGGATATCAAGCTAGAACTGGGAGAGAGACCTAGCACCTCTCACTTACTTGGCAGGCTTGAGTGAGATCCAGATAGCACAGAACTGAGGTCCATTTGATGCACAAGTTTATTATTAAGAGTGTGTTGATGGTGACTGCAGTCACGAAATTAAAAGATGCTTGCTCCTTGGAAGAAAAGCTCTGACCAACCTAGACAGCATAGTAGAAAGCAGAGACATTACTTTGCCAGCAAATGTCCATCTAGTCAAAGCTATGATTTTTCCAGTAGTTAGGTATGGATGTGAGAGTTAGACTATAAAGAAAGCTGAGCGCCGAAGAATTGATGCTTTTGAACTGTGGTGTTGGAGAAGACTCTTGGTGAGTCCCTTGGGCTGCAAAGAGATCCAACCAGTCCATCCTAGAGGAAATAAGTCCTGAATGTTCGTTGGAAGGACTGATGCTGAAGCTGAAACTCCAATACTTTGGCCACCTGATGGGAAGAGCTGACTCATTTGAAAAGACCCTGATTCTGGGAAAGATTGAAGGCAGGAGGAGAAGGGGATGACAGAGGATGAGATGGTTGGATGCCATCATCAACTCAATGGACATGAGTTTGAGTAAGCTCTGGGAGTTGGTGATGGACAGAGAAGCCTGGCGTGCTGCAGTCCATGGGGTCACAACATGGTGTCTGACTGTGAGAGTCAGACACAACTGAGCGACTGAACTGAACAGAACTGAGCCATGGGTTCATACTCAGAATCATAGAGGCAAGAGAGTTCAAAGATCAGTTAAGGAAGAGGGAGAATTTTCCTGGTAGTACAGTGGTCAAGAATCCACCTGTCAATGTCGAGGACATGGGATTGAGCCCTGGTCTGGGAAGCAACTGGGGATACTGGGGAGCAGCTAAGCCCAAGCACCACAACTACTGAGCCCGGGTGCTGCAGCTACCGAAACCTGCACATCTGGAGCCCGTGCTCTGCAACAGGAGAAACCGCTGCTATGAGAAGCCCACACACCACAGCTAGAGAGTAACCCCCACTCGCCACAACTACAAGAGAGCCCACATGCAGCAACAAAGACCTAGCAGAGCCAAAATAAATTTAAAAAAAAATTAAAAAGAAAGAGGGAGATATAAAAAACATGGGTATAATTTAGAACTGACAAAGGTGTAGGAGTCACAATCGAGGCAGTGTGGTCTGGATTTCTTTTGCGCTGATACTGTCCTGAATCCCTAGAACTCATTACTGTGATCATGACCCCTCTCTGTCTCTGTCTCTCTGTTTTTGTCTCTCTCTCTTTCTCTTACATGCATACACACACACACACACACACACAATCATTTGCATACTTCTGCAAAGTCTGAGAACAGAGTAAGATATTTAACAAACAGAGATCGTACCAAGAATTAGCCAATCTCATTGTTGTTGTTCAGTCACTCAGTTGCTAAGTCATGTCCAACCCTTTGTGACCCAAAGGACGGCAGCATGCCAGGGTTCCCTATCCTTCACTATCTCCTGCAGTTTGCTCAGACTCACGTCCATTGAGTTGGTGATGCCATCCAACCATCTCATCCTCTGTTGGGCCTTCTCCTCCTGCCTTCAGTCTTTCCCAGCATCAGGGTCTAAATGCTGGCCCCCTGTAAAAGCCGTTTGAGAGTGCTCTGCCTTTATAAGGCCACTGATGATACTTTGATTTACTATACTGTGTCTGTGTGGACCACTGTATGCCAGCCAGTTCGATTGTCTTAACAGACTCACCCTTGGTTAACCCAAATTCAGGGTGACTATATTTCCAAATGTAGGGATTCAATGTAGGAGATAGACTGAGGCAGTGTCAAGAACATGACTCTTGGTGAACCCTCTACACATCTCTCTGTCTTACAGAAACCTTATCTGCTCTTCCCTTATCATATCCATTCTTTGCTATCGTATGTCTTAATAATCTATGTCACATCTCTCTCTGCTAGGACATAAAACTCCTTTAGCTCAGAATTTGTATCAGGTTTTTTTTTTTTTTCTTTTTCAATATCTATCATAGGTGTCTCGTTGTGCATGAATGCTAAGTCGCTTCAGTCACGTCCAGCTCTTTACAACCCTATGGACTCTAGCCCTCCAGGCTCCTCTGTTCATGGGATTCTCCAGGCAAGAAAACTGGAGTGGGTTGCCGTGTCCTCCTCCAGGGGATCTTCCCCATCCAGGGCTCAAACCCATATCTCTTAAGTATGCCTAAATAAACAACAAGTTTTAGGACCTTGATGTTACTTGACAAAGTTCAATTTCATTACTGTTTCTGGCCACTTGTGTCATGTTTGCCCCGTTAGTTTGTGGTTTTCTTATATTTAATGGCAATTTTCAGTGACAGAGTACTTAAGGATGAGTGCCTTTCCTGTTCAGTTGCAGGAGAATACTGTCGATGTCCAGGTGTATTACTTGATTATGTGGGTAAAGTCACTGAGTTGCCAGTGAGGATTTAGGTGCACAGTAAGTCAAGGAGGATAAAGTATTGCCACTGAGTCAGACAGGCATGGCTTCAAAACGCTGCCATTTCCTGAATGTGACTCTGGGCTGTTTCCTCATTTGCAAAGTGTGGATGATCATGCCCATCTTTTGGATTGGTCATGGAGGAAAAATAATATATATGTTACAAACTCATCACACACAGTTCATGCTCAGTGTACGGTGGCTTTAGAAAATTTTCCAAATTTCAGAGTCAAGAGAGTAACTTTCAAAATCCCAGAGCTCCATAAGTTGTAAATGCGTGTAAATGACTAAATGTGTTAATAAGCATCATGGGGGCACATTTCACTCTAAGATCTAAGACATTAAGTTGGATGGGTTCCAGAAAACAAAGGATGCTTGTAGTAGGTACATTTCTAACTTTCTAATGATGACATCAAGAAAGCACAACTGTGTCCTCTCACAGCATGCAAAGGGCACATGTGGCCAAGAGTGAGAAGTGGCCACCTTGGAATGATCCCTTGAGTTTACTAAGGCAACAGGGAGCCAAGATGATGGCTTTACATCCATCCCTCCACCCGGGGTGTGTACCCTCTTCAAGTGCCTGCTGCAGCTTCCCGCTAACACACCACCAGAGAGATGAGTAGAATAGATGCCATTAGTTGAGTATCCAGGAGGCCAAGAATTCAAGGAGTGTGAGTATAGCTACCAGGCAGTAAAATTCCAGATGAAAGCTAAAGGTCCTAGTCACATGTCCTTTGTCAGCTCTCTGGGGCTCCTGCAAATGTAAGGCTGAGCCACAGCAGAGTGTGGAAAAAAGGAGAGATCTAGAATGAGGCTTACTGTTCATGAATAAGCCTTACCATCCGCTATGTCCATCTTTTCTGTATGGGATCATGATGGCACCTAAGGTTATAAAATAGAAAAGAATCTCTCTACCATATGGCTCACTGTGCCTCACAGGCGTGGCTCTCTTCCCAAAGCCCCCTCCCGTTGGCTTGTGCATGAATCTTTACTTCATCCTTCACCCCTTCCTCTATGTTATAGCTTTGTGACATGTCGACTTGGCTGGGCTCAACTGCTATCTCTGGAATTCCCTTTCTAGACTGTTTGTGGCTCAGATGAGTTCAAGGGAGATTTCTCATAAGAATTGGAGCATGGATGAAAAGCAGTGGCCATTTTGTAGCATACACACATGTTCTCTGCAGTCTTCAACCAAACACTGCTCTAAGTGCTCTATGAAAGGATTTTTTCCCCCCTGTTAATTATATCCTCAATCAGCTGACTTTATGATAATCAAAAGGGAGATGATCCTGGCAGGGTCTGCCTTAAACAGTTTGAGGTCTTTCATGAGCCCAGAGGCTGCAAACAGCAGCAGAGTCTGCAATTAATTATTCCCCTTCCACCTGGACCTTCTCTCTTAACTGCCTGCCTGTGAACAATAAGCTCTAACCTCTGTTCTGCGGGTTCCTTCCTGCTCCTGATCTTTCCTCCCTGACTTCCTTTCCCGTGGTCCTTGGGCTCGTTTAACCTAGCTGCACAGCTGCAAAGGCAATTCCACATATGAAATCCATATAGAAAAACCATACATCCTACTGGTTCTGCTTCTGTGATTGAACCCTGGGCAACCATGATTGAACCAGGACAATCCTCAACCCTCAACCCTCAACCAGTACAACCCTCAACCCTCAACCCTCATCATCTGGTTATTCACCAAATCCTGTCAATTCAGTTCTTCAATCTAACTTTTACTTTAATGTCACTGAAGATGACACTGCCATCTGGGGAGGCCACTTCCAATTTTTCACTTCTCCCAGTGCTAATGGAGGGTCATGTGTTTCTGTGTTTTCCCGCAGCTGCTACCAAGTCCAGAATATTGTCAGCTTTTATCAGAATGACTAGAACAGCTTCACGATCTGCTACTCGGCCAACCACTCTTATCCAACCTATTTTCTCCATAGAAACCAGGGTAAACTTCCATGAATACAAATATGAAAGTGTCAGCCCTATTGAAAACACTTCTGTGGTTTCCCAGTGGGTCAAGTCCCAGATCCTTGACTTGTCTTTAAAGCTTCTACGCTACCTGGCTCCTTACCACCACTCTGCTCTCCCTACATGCCACACTACATTTTCACTACTACCCAGTGGCCTGAAATGTCCTGCTAACATTTCCTACATAGTGGGCAAACTAATAGTCTCCCCAAGATGTTACATTCTAAGCCCCAGGACCTCAGAGTATGTCATGTCACATGGGAAAGTGGAATTAAGGTAGCTGACCTTCAGGTGGGGTGATCATCCTGCATTATCACAAGCATGCTTATTGTTGAATGAGGAAAGCATTAGAGTCAGAGTTTGAGAGAGATTTGAAGAGGTTATAGTGCTGGCTTTGAAGATGGAGGAAGGAGCCATGAAGAAGGAACAAGGGTTTTCTAGAAACAATAAAAAGTTCTAAAATTGAATGAAATTCTATTAAGTTTTAAGTTTTTGAATCAAAATGATTGCCATCTACTATACCTTTATTTTCATTAGTGAAAGGACTTTTTAATGTATTGTTTTGAAAACTGCCAAGCTTACAGAAAACTTACAAGAGGAATCAAGGAACTCCCATTTACACTTCATTCAGTTCATCAATATTTAATAAATTTCTTATATTTTCTTCTTCAGTCATTGTGTCTGACTCCTTGTGACCCCATAGACTGCAGCACATCAGGCTTCCCGTCCTTCACTATCTCCCAGAGTTTGCTCAGATTCATTTCCAATGGGTCAGTGATGCTATCTAACCATCTCACCTCTGCTGCCCCCTTCTCCTCTTGTCTTCACACTTTTCCAGCATCAGGGTCTTTTCCAATGAGTCAGCTCTTCGCAGCAGATGCCCAAAGGATTGGAATCTGTCCAGTGAATATTCAGGGTTAATTTCCTTTAGGATTAACTGGTTTGATCTCCTTTTAGTCCACGGGACTCTCAAGCATGTTCTCCAGCACCACAATTTGAAAGCATCAATTCTTTGGTGATCAGCCTTCTTTATGGTATAACACTCACATCTGTACATGACTACTGGAAAAGCCATAGCTTTGACTATATGGACACACAAAATGCAAATAGTTATTATTTGATACTACATATAAAAAATGTTAACACAAAAAATTAGAAGGAACACAAGCTCAGGATAAAGCAAAATATCTTGCATTCAATAACTTCACAATATCATCCTTATCTTTTCCTTGTTTTACCTTGGAAAAGTATTATGGAGCAGTCTCTGGTCAAGCACATGATTGTAAAATCCTACTTATATGTCTTTATGCTTACTTTCAAATGCTTCATTTTCACAGAAGCATTATATTCTGCACTAGAGTTAATTTATTAATCTTGGTTCCTCATGAAACCTGAACTTCTTAGTGTCCCCCATAACATTTGCATGCATGCCCATCATACCTGCTAGACCATAAGGTCTTTAAGGACAAGAGCCATTGTCTCATCTACCACATCCTCTGCTTAGGTGAGAATCTGGATAGAAGACATACTCTTCAAAAACATCTATTGATCATGTTAAAGAAATGGCAAGAAAACTGATTGAAAGATAGAATATAAAGTCCATTAAAAAAAAAAAAACCTCTCTTTGTGTGAATCCTAAATACAGAAGCCAAACTCAAAAGGTAACGAATAAAGCTGCTATGAACATTCATGTACAAGTCTTTGTATGCACATATCATTTCATTTCTCTTGCGTAAATGTTGAGAAATTAGAATGGCAGAATGAGTACATGTTTTCATAGTAGCTGTAGCATTTTTAGTTCCCACAAACAGTACACAGAGGTTTCAGATCCTCCTTATTCTAGTGGACACTTGACATGGTCCATCCGTTTTAGCCAATTCAACGTGTGTGTAGTAGTAGTGTTTTCTCATTATGATTTTAATCTGTATTACTCTAATGACAAATGACAGCAGGCTTGTTTGCCGTCCATATATATTCTTTGGTGAAATGTTTGTTAAACCTTTTTTACCATTTTTATTGATATTTTAAATTTACTTTTGAATTTTGAGAGTTCTTATATTTTGGACACAAGACTTTATCAGATCTGTGCTTTGTAAATACCTTCTCCCAATCTATGGGCAGCAGTTGATTACAAAATAAACCTTTTGGAAATGATAGGATTGTTATGTTCCAATGGCGGTGGTTTGTGACTGTATGCATTTGTGAAAATGTGTAGATCTATACACCTTAAGGGCTGATTATTAATAATATATAAAGTATATCTCAGTTAAAAAAAAATACTATCCTTGTATCAAAAAGTATAAGCCAGAGAATTCTGGGGAGATGGAGTAGGAAGTACCAGCAATCTGAGTCCCCACCTAGAAATATATTTCACTGGCAGAGACTCCTGATATAAATACTTTGGAACTGGGGAGCCATTGAAGTTTTGCAATTTATAGGGAAAGTCTTGGATGATACATTGTGATTAATTTCAGTCAATTTCAACTCTTAGCTTTGCACCACCAGCCCATCCCACACTTCCCATGTATTTCTGAATCAAGTTTGTGCACATCTTGCAGAAGGCAGGGTGGGTGAGGATGACTCTGTTCTCTAAATATCAGGGATCTGTGTCTGATTCCTGATTCCCAGTTCTAATCACATATGTGCAGAGAAAAAGGAGGGCAGCCATTGCTGCAAGACCTCCCCCTCCTATTAAAATGTCTTCCAAGGGAGTTAAGAGACCAAAATCTTTACCCTACTCTTCATATTTCTCTGTTCCACCTTTGGGAACCAGACATTAAAGACAAGGACATTCGAAAGCAATATATAGGAGAAATTAGAAAGTCACTGGGCATATGCAGGAAAAGGCACAGATCCTGAGAACACCTGAAAAACCTTAAGTTTCTACCTCATGACGATGCTCAGGACAGTGGCAGTCTAAAACATCTGTTTAATAAGAGAGAAACAAAACCTAGCAAATTCTAGGGGAGGAGAACTAACAAAGCAAGAGAAACTGTCAACCCCACTCCTAAGCATATATCCAAAGAAAATTCTATTTTGAAAAGATATATACACCTCAATATTTACAATATTACAGCACTATTTACAATAGCCAATACATATAAGCAACCCAAAGATTCAATGACAGATGAATAGATAAAGATGTGGTATATGTATGTACACAGTGGAATACTACTCGGCCATAAAAAAAGAATGAAATAATGCCATTTGCAGCAACATGAATGGACCTAGATGTTATCATACTAAGTGAAGTAAGTCAGACAAAGAAAAATATCATATGATATCACTTACAGTGGAATCTAAAAAATGACACAAATGAACTTATTTATTGAATAGAAAATGACACACAGACATAGAAATCAAACTTTTGGCTCAGTTCAGTTCAGTCTCTCAGTCGTGTCCGACTCTTTGCGACCCCATGAATCGCAGCACACCAGGCCTCCCTGTCCATCACCAACTCCCGGAGTTCATCAGACTCACGTCCATCAGGTCGGTGATGCCATCCAGCCATCTCATCCTCTGTCGTCCCCTTCTCCTCCTGCCCCCAATTCCTCCCAGCATCAGAGTCTTTTCCAATGAGTCAACTCTTCGCATGAGGTGGCCAAAGTACTGGAGTTTCAGCTTTAGCATCATTCCTTCCAAAGAAATCCCAGGGTTGATCTCCTTCAGAATGGACTGGTTGGATCTCCTTGCAGTCCAAGGGGCTCTCAAGAGTCTTCTCCAACACCACAGTTCAAAAGCATCAATTCTTTGGCGCTCAGCCTTCTTCACAGTCCAGCTCTCACATCCATACATGACCACAGGAGAAACCATAGCCTTGACTAGACGGACCTTAGTTGGCAGAGTAATGTCTCTGCTTTTGAATATACTACCTAGGTTGGTCATAACTTTTCTTCCAAGGAGTAAGCGTCTTTTAATTTCATGGCTGCAGTCACCATCTGCAGTGATTCTGCAGCCCCCCAAAATAAAGTCTGACACTGTTTCCACTGTTTCCCCATCTATTTCCCATGAAGTGATGGGACCAGATGCCATGATCTTCGTTTTCTGAATGTTGAGCTTTAAGCCAACTTTTTCACTCTCCTCTTTCACTTTCACCAAGAGGCTTTTTAGCTCCTCTTCACTTTCTGCCATAAGGGTGGTGTCATCTGCATATCTGAGGATATTGATATCTCTCCCGGCAATCTTGATTCCAGCTTGTGTTTCTTCCAGTCCAGGGTTTCTCATGATGTACTCTGCATAGAAGTTAAATAAGCAGGGTGACAATATACAGCCTTGATGGATTCCTTTTCCTATTTGGAACCAGTCTGTTGTTCCATGTCCAGTTCTAACTGTTGCTTCCTGACCTGCATACAGATTTCTCAAGAGGCAGGTTAGGTGGTCTGGTATTCCCATCTTTTTCAGAATTTTCCACAGTTTATTGTGATCCACACAGTCAAAGGCTTTGGCATAGTCAATAAAGCAGAAGTAGATTTTTTCTGGAACTCTTGCTTTTTCCATGATCCAGCAGATGTTGGCAATTTGATCTCTGGTTCCTCTGCCTTTTCTAAAGCCAGCTTGAACATCAGGGAGTTCACGGTTCACGTATTGCTGAAGCCTGGCTTGGAGAATTTTGAGCATTCCTTTACTAGCATGTGAGATGAGTGCAATTGTGCGGTAGTTTGAGCATTCTTTGGCATTGCCTTTCTTTGTGATTAGAATGAAAACTGACCTTTTCCAGTCCTGTGGCCACTGCTGAGGAAAGGGGATGGGAATAAATTAAGGCATTTATTATTAGCAGATACAAACTACTATATATAAAATAGAATATTAACAAGGTCCTTCTGTATTGTATGGGGAACTATATTCAATATCTTGTAATAAACTATAATAGAAAAGAATCTAAGAAAGAATATATATATAGATCATTTTGCTATATACCAGAAAGTAACACAATATTGTAAATAAGCTATACTTCAATTTAATAGATATATATACATATATATTTAATTTAAAACATATATACATATGTAAATATTATATAACAGATGTATATATCATGTGTATGTAACCTACATACATATATAAATGTATTAAATTGAATAGATATTATAATATATATATTTTCTAGACCAAAGTATCTAGCAGCTGAATCAAGACATATCTACCACACCACAACATAATTTACTTCATCAGAAACTTTTCTACAAAACCATCATGGGAAATGTGGACTTCTGGAAGTGAATATATTAGTTTATCCCTTAGTAATGTTTAAGAGTTAAAATTTTTCTGAGTCACCTATGCCCTTATATGACTATTTTTTTTTAATTTTTATTTTTACTTTATTTTACTTTACAATACTGTATTGGTTATTTTTTAAACCACCACAGGGACCTACTTATATTCTCCCCACCAAGCATCATTCGAACTTGTGTCTAATGAGATGAAGTTAAAAGATGTCAGTGAACATACTAATTTTTTAAAATCTCAAATGCAAGAACAGGTTTTAAAACGTCATATGTTAGTCTTCCTTAGTTTCTAAACCACTGTGTATGCACTGGGAATGATTATCCCAAAGTCCCTATGATAAATAAAATCCGAGATAGTTCCACAAGTAAGGAATTTATGATGGGAAAATAATTTTAGTCATTTGTTTTCTTATCCTAGGTTTTTTCCATCCAAAAAAGTATATGGGGGTAGATATGAAAAATAAAAGAAACAGGAGGCATACTTGCAATGTTTACAAAGCAAAAAAGAAACGTTATGTTTCCATAAATGAAGGATGTTTTTTACAGTATTTCAGACTTGGCAGGACATCTGGTGTGGATGTTATCAAGAGCTTTAGAAGCAAATTGATAAATTCTGCTATCAGTTCCCTTACTCTGCCACCATATGGAAATCTTTTTCGTCTTTCCTTTATTATATTAATTATTGATTTGGGAGTGACAAAATCAAATTAAACATTACTTTGTGAACTGTTTCCTACCCAACTTTTTGATTACCTAACATTATGGTCTGTTTTTCGTATGGAGACTCAGTTCCTGAGTTTCCTTAAATAGGTTTCCATACATTCGGCTGAATCTTGTATAGAAATCTGAGTTTTAAAAAATCAGGATCTGGAAGACTCCATATTGTTGTCAAACCACTCTAATCTAATCTGTGCAAACCAAATAAAAATCTTATCAAGTTGTTTTGTAGATAACAATACTTCTGATTCTAATATTTACATGTGAAGAAGGAACTAGAATAACCAAAAAAATCTGAAAATGATCAAAGTTATAACCCTCACACTACACAATTTCAAGATGACTTATTAAGCCACATTAATCAATACAGCATGATATTGGTAAAGGCATGAACCACTGATGGAGTCTAGAATCAGTGACATCCCAGTAATAACAAAGTCACCTACAGCATAGATCTTTGTTTCTAAATGCTGTTTTTAAGTAGTGAAAACCAGAACTCCTTGTAGAAGTAGCTTATTTTGAGGGTGAGGAAGGGAAAATATAAGATGAGTTTGAAGCATCTTTTGGTCCAGAAGTAAGGAAGTGCTCAAAAAAGGATTGGAGCCTGTCAAAAGGTCACAAGAGCCAACCTAAAAAAGGTCCCAGTATCTAAACGTGGAACAAGTTGAGTAACAATTAAATAATGATGCATTGAATTATAATCAATAGAATACACTAAACATCCGTGAGTCCATAATAACATAAATAAATAGTTGAATAAATAAATGAGAGAGTATAGCTCTTCCAAGTAACAAATACAGAAGAGATAATGAGACTAGACATATACCACAGTAAACACTGTTGAAGGCAAGATCTAAGAACAATTGTTAAAATTAATGGGCAAAATCTTGTTGAAAAACGATTATTTTCTTAGTCTCAAATTATCTCCCCTAAGATCTTCAATAGTTACAGAAGGAAAAACAGTCATTATAAACTACAGAAACCTGGCAGACAACACCTTAGCCAGTGACCAAGCTTAGCATCACTGATAAGAAGACATGTTTACATCATTTACTGCCTTGCCTGGTACAGCACACTAAGAAGGGTGCACCTTCTCTGCTCTACTCTTGCAAAAAAATTCCCAAACTTAATCCGTTTATGAAAAGACACTACACTAATCCAAACTGTGGGTTATTCTGCAAAATGTATGTCCCATATGCTTCACAAGTGCAAGATCCTGGAAGACAGAGAGGGGGGAACTATTGCAGACTGTGAAATTGTGGACACATGATTACTAAACGCAGCGTGGAGTCCTGGATTAAGTCATGAGCCAGCAAAGAACATGAGTGAGGAGACTGATGAAATCCAATTCAGTCTGTAGCTCAGTTAAAAAAAAAAAAAAAGGAAGGGTCCTGTGCGTGTGTGTGTGTATATGTGTGTGTGTATTTGTCTGTGCTGAATCATGTCCAATTTTTTGCAACCCTATAGACTGCCTGGAGAATCCCCTTGGACAGAGGAGCCTGGTGGGCTACAGTCCATGGGGTCACAAAGAGCTGGGCACAACTGAAGCAACTTAACATGCACGCATGCAAGCTGTAGCCCACCAGGCTCCCTTTTCCATGGGATTTCCCAGGCAAGAATACTGGAATGCATTGCCATTTCCTTCTCCAGGGGAACTTCCCAACCCAGGGATCAAACCCACATCTCTCGTGTCTCCTACATTGGTAGGAGGATTCTTCACTACTCTCCCACTTGGGAAGCCCAGTGTGGGATCTTTAATAAAATTTCCCTACTTACCATAATGCAAACCTAAAAAATAGCATCCCCCACCCCTAGTGGGCTACTGTGAATATTCACTGCATTTAGGAATAAAGAATAAATAAGCATGTGTGAATAGATGCTAATAAATTAAAGCTTCAGAAAGTGTTGCTAATACACTCTCAGCCCAAAGAGGCAGCATCATGTAACCAAAGTACTTCCACACTTCATCATCTATTGACTCATTCTGTACTCTCACTGTCTCTAAATCTATTGTTCTCTGTCTCCTCCTCCCTTCTGCTCTGTTTTTTCCTCTTCCCTTTCCTCTCCTTGAGCCTTCTGCATTATGTTAAGGCATTGTACAAAAGTGAAGTATATTTTTAAGTAACTCATATTATCAAGTTTTATAGCTTCTCTACTTAAGCTTTTAAAAAGTTTCTCTCTTTCAAAATAAAAAGCTAAAGCTGTGTTAAGGTGGTTGTTCTTCCATGTAAACCTTAAATTGATATAGCATGTGTGAAGTTATTGGCTCTTGATAGAAAATGTTTTCCTATCTCTGGCGAAAAGCTTAGAAGTCCATTCAGAATGATGTTGTCAGAATATCTTTTTATGAGATACTTTGCATGCATGCGTGTGCAGTTGCTCAGTTGTATCCGACTCACTGCAACCCCATGGACTGTAGCCTGCTAGGCTTCTCTGTCCATGGGATTATCCAGGCAAGAATACTGGAATGGGTTGCCATTTCTTCCTCCAAGGGATCTTCCCAACCGAGGAATCGAACCCATGTTTCCTGTGTCCCCTGTATTGGCAGGCAGATTCTTTACCACTAAGCCACCTGAGAAGCCCGTGAGACACTTTAAGCAGACAAAAAAGAGCACACAAAGATTTTATTCTTTACCATTATGAATCAACCCAGTTTTTACATTCTTCTTAACCCTGCTTATTTAACTTATATGCAGAGTACATCATCAAAAACGCTGGGCTGGAAGAAGCACAAGCTGGAATCAAGATTGCTGGGAGAAATGTCACTAATCTCAAATATGCAGATGACACCACCCTTATGGCAGAAAGTGAAGAGGAACTAAAAAGCCTCTTGGTAAAAGTGAAAATGGAGAGTGAAAAAGTTGGCTTAAAGCTCAACATTCAGAAAACGAAGATCATGGCATCTGGTCCCATCACTTCATGGCAAATAGATGGGGAAACAGTGGAAACAGTGTCAGACTTTATTTTTGGGGACTCCAAAATCACTGCAGATGGTGATTGCAGCCATGAAATTAAAAGACGCTTACTCCTTGGAAGGAAAGTTATGACTAACCTAGATAGCATATTCAAAAGCAGAGACTACTTTGCCAACAAAGATCCATTTCGTCAAGGCTGTGGTTTTTCCAGTGGTCACATATGGATGTGAGAGTTGGACTGTGAAGAAGGCTGAGCGCTGAAGAATTGATGCTTTTGAACTGTGGTGTTGGAGAAGACTCTTGATTGTCCCTTGGACTGCAAGGAGATCCAACCAGTCCATTATGAAGGAGATCAGTCCTGGGTGTTCTTTGAAAGGAATGATACTACAGCTGAAACTCCAGTACTTTGGCCACCTCATGCGAAGAGTTGACTTATTGGAAAAGACTCTGATGCTGGGAGGGATTGGGGGCAGGAGGAGAAGGGGACGACAGAGGATGAGATGGCTGGATGGCATCACCGACTCAATGGACGTGAGTCTGAGTGAACTCCGGGATTTGGTGATGGACAGGGAGGCCTGGTGTGCTGCAATTCATGGGGTCACAAAGAGCTGGACATGACTGAGGGACTGAACTGAACTGAACTGATTCTTAAAGTATTAGTCACTCAGTCATGTCCGACTCTTTGTGACCCCATGGACTATAGCCCACCAGTCTCCTCTGTCCGTGGAATTCTCCAGGCAAGAACACTGGAGTGGGTTGACATTTCCTTCTCCAAAGGATCTTCCTGACCCAGGGATTGAAACCAGATCTCCTTCATTGCAGGCAGATTCTTTACAGTCTGAGCCATCAGAGAAGCCCCTCTTATTCATAATCATTCTGCAACTGAACACAGTAAATAAATGGTCAGATTAAATTTTACAAGTAATTTCAAAATGTGATGTTTCTTTTTTGAATAGAAAAGCCCTAATTTTTACTTGCAAGAAAGAGTTAGTCGAATTCTGCTACGTTTGCTTTTCTATCGATAATTACATTTTTTAAGTGTTTTTCTAAAAATTGTAATGAGTGCTGATATGTACAAATTAGGTAGATGAGAGGTGCTCTACATTAGCTACCCTATAATTTATACCAAAATTAATTTCAAGTAGGGCTCAAGCACTTTCTGAATCTGGCTGTCATCCCAAATGTCTTCACTGGGGGATGCAAATGTTATTACTTTTTTTTTTTTTCAATTTGCTGCTGATATCCTAAGTCAAATTACCTCTAATTTAGCTCTGAAAGAGTTTGATCAAGAGAGACCCCAAAGATCCAGGAAGATATCGATCTATGTTCTGAAAGTGAAATCAAATATACCATTTCTCAAATATATTAGTATTAGGTTTCCTAAATCTATTCTTTCTTCACTCTCCAACCCTGCCTACATCTGGCCCTGGTCTGAAGTAAATGCCAAATACAAGAAAAGAGAATGAACTCCAGGTGTGTGTGTATAAGAATGGTGTGCTAGGTCCAGGAGCTGGAGCAATAGGCGGTGGGCTGCCAGGATAGTCTTCTATATTTAGAATAGCCTGCTGATTGAGATTCCCCAGCTATGTGCCCAGCTCCCAACCTTATTCTTATTGTGAGACAACCAAAATAGCCAGACGTTTGGGGGGAAACCTGTAACAAGAAAGAGAAGGATCAGGACACAAAATTCTGACCCATGGATGATTCAAGTAACTAAAGGACAAATTAAAATTTTTCTATTATTGTTGTTCAACCTCTAAGTCATGTCCAACTCTTTGCAACCTCATGGACTGCATGCAGCATGCCAGCCTACCCTGTACTTCACTGTTTCCTGAAGTTTGCTCAGGTTCATGTCCATTGAGTCAGTGATGCTACCTGTCTTGTCCTCAGGTGCTGTCGTCTTCTCCTCCTGCCTTCAATCTTTTCCAGCACCAGGGTCTTTTCCAATGAGCTCGTCCTTTGCATCAGATGGCCAAAGAATTGGAGCTTCAGCTTCAGCAATGGCTTTCCCATGAATACTCAAGGTTGATTTCTTTGGGATTGACTGGTTTGATCTCCTTGCTGTCCAAGGGACTCTCATGAGTCTTCTCCAGCACCACAATTTGAAAGCATCCGTTCTTCAGTTCTTAGTCTTCTTTATGGTCCAACTCTCACATTCGTACATGACTACTGAAAAAAATGAATTCAGAGTTTCTCTCCCAAGCAATTTTTCTTAGATGCTGGATCATAATGTACTCAAGCAAAAGAATATTAAACTAAAGAAGAAGTCAGCATGGATGAAAATATTAATCTAACCCAGAAAAGTAGTGAATAATAACCTGTCTGCTGCAGAGCTATCAGTTCAGGTTAAAGCACATAAATGAAAGATAATCAAAAGCCAGGGAAGAAGATAATTGTAGAACAAATACAAATTGGAATATAAAGCCAGTAAGTTTCAAAAAAAAATGAGTATTTAGTGGAAAGTTATGACATATTAGGACCATAGTAAGGAGGGTATATATTTTGCACTCTGCAAAGAAAGAAAGGCAACTAGAACTCTGGGAAAATTTAAAAAACAAAACCTTGTATAAGAAAGAAGTGAATCATATATAAAGTTGACCCCAATGCATAATTAGCAATTGGAAAGAATAGGAAGCAGAATCTATTTTGACATGCTTCCTTCATGAACCGGAAGATTGTAGTATTACAACTGCAATACTAATACACAGTGATACTGTGAGCAATATTAATGTCATCAAATAATACAAATATCTATTTTTAATTTTCAGATGCAACCTGTGAATTAATCATGGAATGCTTAGCAACGGTTACAGAACAGAATGGAAGCCTTATCAATCTTGAGCATGGTAAGTGCAGCTGAGAGAAATGGGAAGGTAGAAGAGGGAAGAGAGAAGGATGAAAGAATAGTACAGCTGATAGCCTCACTTTATAAGGCAGAGAGCTGAGAGATACTAAGGAAGCTGCGTGGTATGGGAAAGGTGTAGAAGCTGAAGTCAGGTTGCCTGAGTTCTGGTCCAGCTTCATCTTTTACTAAAGACAGGCATCTCTGAAACCTGCCTGAATGTTGATGTTCACAAATGTTTGAGAATCAAATGAGGAATGTGGCAGATCCTCAGTAAAGATGACACCCAGTTCTTATATGATACCCAGTAAATATGTCCCCTGCAACCTGGGACTGTCTTAAGAATGATACGTTTAACTCTTACAGCAAGGAACTAGAAAAAGAGATTATTAAATGGATTGGAACAGAAAGAATGAAATAGCTCAGAAACAAATTTCACCTTGTCCCTGGGATACAAGCCAAACCTCTCAGACTGATGCCCTGCATTGGCAGCAGCTGAGAGTCTCTGAATCATCTGTGACTACAGGTTACACCTTCCTTGTAAACTGAGAAGTTGATTACCAATTAGATTAAAGCTGATCTTCCTCCCACCTCCCACACTTACCTTGTGGAATCTCAGCCTCATGAGAACTCCAAGTAAAAAATTAAAAACTTACTAAACCCAGGTAAATGTGTTATTTACACTAATGAAAAATTTTGTGAATATTTTTTTCAAAATGTGGACAGTACTGGTTTGACTGGGGGCTTCCCTGGTGGCTCAATTGGTAAAGAACTTGCCTGCAATGCAGCAGATCTGGGTTTGATCTCTCGGTCAGGAAGATCTCATGGAGAAGGGAATGGTTACCCACTCCAATAGCCTTGCCTGGAGAATCCCACGGACAGAGGAGCCTGGAGAGCTACAGTCCATGGGGTCACAAAGAGTCAAACACCACTGAGTGACTAACACTTTCACTTTTCATGGTTTGGTTTAGGAGAAACCATCTGTTATGCTGTTGGTCTTTGTTTTAGAGTCTATGACAAAGCTGTAGCTGGAACTTGAAATGACCTGCTAAATACCTGTTCCCAGGAACAAGCGTGTGCAAGAGATGGGTGCTCTTGGGGGCTACTATTTTTTTGGTGATAATTGTGAAAAAGTTTGTTTTTCCTTAGAAATTTCAGAGTTTCCTTAGGGAAAGCATAGTTTCTTAAATCATAAATGAAATCAGGAAACAAAATCCACTGAGGGTATACTGCTAAGTCACTTCAGTCATGTCCGACTCTGTGCGACCCCATAGACGGCAGCCCACCAGGCTCCCCCATCCCTGGGATTCTCCAGGCAAGAACACTGGAGTGGGCTGCTATTTTCTTCTCCAATGCATGAAAGTGAAAAGTGAAAGTGAAGTCGCTCAGTCGTGTCTTACTCTTGGCGACCCCATGGACTGCAGCCTACCAGGCTCCTCCGTCCATGGGATTTTCCAGGCAAGAGTACTGGAGTGGGGTGCCATTGCCTTCTCCAACTGAGGGTATAGAGGGGAGAAATTGTTCTGAGTCTTCAGTATAAAAGGAAAAAGGAAAGAAACAGAGATGCAGGAAGAGACTGTACAAGTTTACCAATGATGAGGAACCCAAAAGTGAACAATGAAGCTCAGACTCTTCTCCTGGCTTCTATGGCTCAGAACCATCTGCATGAAATGGACTAAAACCATCATGAAGTAAAGAAGACAGCAAGGGAAAGAGGACTTCCAAGCGGAAACCGTCAAAGGAAACTTATCCTTGCATAGTAACCTCTGATGTTTTTACAATGCTCTACTTTGTTCTAATTTCTTTGGAAGGAATGATGCTAAAGCTGAAACTCCAGTACTTTGGCCACCTCATGCAAAGAGTTGACTCATTGGAAAAGACTTTGATGCTGGGAGGGATTTGGGGCAGGAGGAGAAGGGGACGACAGAGGATGAGATGGCTGGATGGCATCACTGACTCGATGGACATGAATCTGAGTGAACTCCGGGAGTTGGTGATGGACAGGGAGGCCAGGCGTGCTGCGATTCATGGGGTCACAAAGAGTCGGACACGACTGAGTGACTGAACTGAACTGAACTTTGTTCTAATATACAATCTTTTGCATCCTCATCCACTACCGAGTTCTGGGAATGTGGTAAGGGACTTAATTTCTCAGATACCCCATCTGTGAAATAGGGTAATGTTTGTACCACTGGATATTTTTGTAAGGATAACATGAAGACAAAATTAAGAAATTCATGTGAAACATTTAGCAACACAATGATTAGTCAGTAAATGTTAAAGAGAAAGAGAAGAGTGAAAAAGATGGCTTAAAGCTCAATATTCAGAAAACTAAGATCGTGGCATCTGGTCCCATCACTTCATGGGAAATAGATGGAGAAACAGTGGAAACAGTGTCAGACTTTATTTTGGGGGACTCCAAAATCACTGCAGATGGAGATTGCAGCCATGAAATTAAAAGATGCTTACTCCTTGGAAGGAAAGTTGTGACCAACCTAGATAGCATATTCAAAAGCAGAGACATTACTTTGACAACAAAGGTCCGTCTAGTCAAGGCTATGGTTTTTCCTCTGGTCATGTATGGATGTGAGAGTTGGATGGTGAAGAAAGCTGAGCGCCGAAGAATTGATGCTTTTGAACTATGATGTTGGAGAAAACTCTTGATTGTCCCTTGGACTGCAAGGAGATCCAACCAGTCCATCCTAAAGAAGATCAGTCCTGGGTGTTCATTGGAAGGACTGATGCTGAAACTGAAACTCCAATACTTTGGCCACCTGGTGGGAAGAATTGACTCATTGGAAAGGACTCTGATGCTGGGAGGGATTGGGGGCAGGAGGAGAAGGGGATGACAGAGGATGAGATGGCTGGATGGCAACATCGACTCGATGGACATGGGTTTGGGTAGACTCCGGGATTTGGTGATGGACAGGGAGGCCTGGAGTGCTGCAATTCATAGGTTCGCAAAGATTCAGACATGACTGAGTGACTGAACTGAACTGAACTGAAAAATATTTTTGTCTTTATTATATCCTTATTATTTTTCTTCAGTGTATACCCTGGTGGCATTTTTGCCTTCTCAATTTAGATAAGTACACTGATGATCAAAAAGGTTATCTTGATCAAAGTCAAACAGCTTCCAAAGAGAACTCGAATGTGGGTTTCCTAATTGTGAGCTACATGTTTATTTATCTCTGCCTCTACTATACCAAGGCTATTTTTCAAAGAAAGAATATAATTTTTAAAAAAATTCAAATGAATGGATATAAACAGTTGTCAACTTTATCCAGCTGATAGTTAAAAAGATTTTCTCACTTATGCATATATTATTTTGTGTCATAAATAAGAGAATGAAGTAACAGAGACATTGAATTAATGTTAATTTCTACCTTTGACTGGTTTGTCAGCCATTCCTCCCCTGAATTACTAGAGGATTTTTGTTTTGGTAATAATATTTTTAATTTAAACTTTACGTAGTATCTTAATCGGAGAAGGCAATGGCACCCCACTCCAGTACTCTTGCCTCGAAAATCCATGGATGGAGGAGCCTGGTAGGCTGCAGTCCATGGCGTCACTAAGAGTCGAACACGACTGAGCGACTTCACTTTCACTTTTCACTTTCATGCATTGGAGAAGGAAATGGCAGCCCACTCCAGTGTTCTTGCCTGGAGAATCCCAGGGATGGGGGAGCCTGGTGGGCTGCCGTCTATGGGGTCGCACAGAGTCAGACACGACCGAAGTGACTTAGCAGCAGCAGCAGCAGTATCTTAATACTGTATACATACTTAGGTACTCTTAGTACATTACTTATATGCTTAATTTTTTTCATTAGTAAAATATCATTCTCTATATAGCCTTCCTTGGTGGCTCAGAAGGTAAAGTGTCTGCCAGCAATGTATGAGACCTGGGTTTGATCCCCGGGTTGGGAAGATACCCTAGAAAGGGAAATGGCAACCCACTCCAGTACTCTAGCCTGGAAAATCCCATGGACAGAGAAGCCTGGTAGGCTGCAGTCCATGGGGTCGCAAAGAGTAAGACATGACTGAGCAATTTCACTTTATTATCTGTATGGTGCTAACTAATTTTCTAGAAGGGACAGAATTTACCTCCTAGTCTCAGACCACAGACTGAATAAAATAAATTCAAAAGGGTCAAAAAGTAAAATATAAATATAAAGGATTAAACCATTTTTTTTTAAAGCACAACATAAGTAAAGCATACCAGTTAAGTTCAGTTCAATTCAGTCACTCAGTTGTGTCCAACTCTTTGCAACACCATGAATCACAGCACACCAGGCCTCCCTGTCCATCACCAACTCCCAGAGTTCACTCAAACTTATGTCCATCGAGTAGGTGATGCCATCCAACCATCTCATCCTCTGCCATCCCCTTCTCCTCCTGCCCCCAATCCCTCCCAGCATCAGAGTCTTTTCCAATGAGTCAACTCTTCCCACCAGGTGGCCAAAGTACTGGAGTTTCAGCTTCAGCATCAATCCTTCCAAAGAACACCCAGGACTGATTTTCTTTAGGATGGACTTGTTGGATCTCCTTGCAGTCCAAGGGACAATCAAGAGTCTTCTCCAACACCACAGTTTAAAAGCATCAATTCTTCAGCACTCAGCTTTCTTTATAGTCCAACTCTCACATCCATACATGACCAGAGGAAAAACCATAGCCTTGACTAGACGGACCTTTGTTGGCAATGTAATGCTTCTGCTTTTGAATATACTATCTAGGTTGGTCATAACTTTTCTTCCAAGGAGTAAGCGTCTTTTAATTTCATGGCTGAAATCACCATCTGCAGTGATTTTGGAGACCAAAAAAATAAAGTCTGACACTGTTTCCACTGTTTCTCCATCTATTTCCCATTAAGTGATGGGACCAGATGCCATGATCTTTGTTTTCTGAATGTTGAGCTTTAAGTCAACTTTTTCACTCTCCATTTTCACTTTTATCAAGAGGCTTTTTAGTTCCTCTTCACTTTCTGCCATAAGGGTGGTGTCATCTGCATATCTGATGTTATTTTGTATTTCTCCCAGCAATCTTGATTCCAGCTTGTGCTTCTACCAGCCCAGTGTTTCTCATGATGTACTCTGCATATAAGTTAAATAAGCAGGGTGACAATATACAGCCTTGATGTACTCCTTTTCCTATTTGGAACCAGTCTGTTGTTCCATGTCCAGTTCTAACTGTTGCTTCCTGACCTACATACAGGTTTCTCAAGAGACAGGTCAGGTGATCTGGTAGTCCCATCTCTTTCAGAATTTTCCACAGTTTATTGTGATCCACACAGTCAAAGGCTTTGGTGTAGTCAACAAAGCAGAAATAGATGCTTTTCTGCAACTCTCTTGCTTTTTCGATCATCCAGCACATATTGGCAATTTGATCTCTGGTTTCTCTGCCTTTTCTAAAACCAGCTTGAACATCTGGAATTTCATGGCTCACGTATTGCTGAAGCCTGGCTTGGAGAATTTTGAGCATTACTTTACTAGCATGTGAGATGAGTGCAATTGTGCGGTAGTTTGAGCATTCTTTGGCATTGCCTTTCTTTGGGATTGGAATGAAAACTGACCTTTTCCAGTCCTGTGGCCACTGCTGAGTTTTCCAAATTTGCTGGCATATTGAATGCAGCACTTTCACAGCATCATCTTTCAGGATTTGAAATAGCTCAACTGGAATTCCATCACTTCCTCTAGCTTTGTTCGTATTGATGCTTTCTAAGGCCCACTTGACTTCACATTCCAGGATGTCTGGCTCTAGGTGAGTGATCACACCATTGTGATTACCTGCGTCATGAAGATCTTTTTTGTATAGTTCTTCTGTGTATTCTTGCCCCCTCTTCTTAATATCTTTTGCTTCTGTTAGGTCCATACCATTTCTGTCCTTTATTGAGCTCATCTTTGCATGAAATGTTCCCTTGGTGTCTCTAATTTTCTTGAAGAGATCTGTAGTCTTTCCCATTTTGTTGTTTCCCTCTATTTCTTTGCATTAATCACTGAAGAAGGCTTTCTTATCTCTCCTTACTCTTCTTTGGAACTCTGCATTCAAATGCTTAAATCTTTTCTTTTCTCCTTTGCTTTTCACTTCTCTTCTTTTCCAGATATTTGTAAGGCCTCCTCAGACAGCCATTTTTCTTTTTTTCATTTCTTTTCCATGGGGACGATCTTGATCCCTGTCTCTTGTACAATGTCACGAACCTCCGTCCATAGTTCATCAGGCACTCTGTCTATCAGATCTAGTCCCTTAAATCTATTTCTCACTTCTGCTGTATGATCATAAGAGATTTGATTTAGGTCATACCTGAATCGTCTAGTGGTTTTCCCTATTTTCTCCAATTTAAGTCTGAATTTGGCAATAAGGAGTTCATAATCTGAGCCACAGTCAGCTCCTGATGTTGTTTTTGCTGACTGTGTAGAGCTTCTCCATCTTTGGCTGCAAAGAATATAATCAATGTGATTAGAAAAGTAAATACTTTCTAAACTTAAAGCAAAAGAAATTGCAAAGCAAAGATCATTCATCTAAAAAAAATTGGTCTTTTTCTTGATTCATTTTTCTATATGAAAATTTATAATATCAACGTCAAAAGACAAAATGAATAGGTAGAACACAAACTAAGAAAAATATTGGCAATACGATGATACAATGCATTAAGTTTCTGCAACCAATAAGCAAGTGACAAAGATTACAATAGGAAAAATGTGTAAGGGAAATCATTGGCAGGTGGATTCTTTACCATTAGCACCACCTGGAAGCCTCACCTATATATATACATTTACACATATAAACATGTGTTATACATATAAACATATGTGCATATACATATATAACTATGTGTATATATCTGCATATAATTATATGATTTGCTTACCGTTTCTTCCTCCATTGCCTTACTCTAGTTTTCCCTATCTGGGAGTGTGTTCCCTGCCCCACTGACTCTGACTGGTCGTATAAGTAGGTTTAGTTTAATGAACTCCTGCAAGGTGTGATGTGAGCAGACAATTTAAATAAGCTTGCATGGTTGAACTGACCTCTCTGCTTCTGCTATTACAGAGAGAGCAAGAGACACTGGGCATTCACCCAACCCAGAATGAGACCTGAACTTACCTCCTTTCTAGAGCCAGGCCAGGTGAAACCAGCTGAGCCTAAAAAGAGAAATTCCAGCCAAATTATTAATCTATACCTTCATGATGAAGAGAAAATAAATGCCTGTTGTTGTAGTCTGTTTTGTTAAGGAGTATTATTACTGTAACAACTGACTTGTACAAAATGCCTTAAAAATACTTCAGTGATAACCTCTAGGTAGAAGAATTATGAATAATTTTTATTATCTTCTTTTTTGACTTTTTATTTTATATTGGAATATACCTGATTAACAATGTTGTAACAATTTTCAGTGGACAGCAAAGGGACTCAGTTTTACATATATTAATACATGTATCTATTCTCCGCTAAGGGCTTCCCAGCTGGCATTCATGGTAAAGAACCTGCCTGACAATGCTAATACTTTGGCCACCCGATGTGAAGAGCTGAGTCATTGGAAAAGACCACGATGTGGGGAAAGATTGAAGGCAGGAGGAGAAGCAGAAGACAGAGGATGAGATGGTTGGATGGCATCACCTGCTCAATGGACTTGAGTTTGAGCAAACTCCTGGAGATGGTAAAGGACAGGGAAGCCTGGCCTGCTGCAATATATGGGGTCACAAAGAGTCAAACACAACTTAGCAACTGAACAACAACAGCAATTCTCCCCCCAAATTACCTCCCATTCAGGGATCTACATGTACTCATCACTATGTTAAAATGGATAACAATCAAGTTCGTACTGTATAGCACAGAGAACGCTGCTCAGTATTACGTGGCAGCCTGCCTTTGTTCTCTTCTTTATAGTTGTTGAATGACTTTTAAACTAGTGTGCTTTACTTTATTTCCATTTTTAAACATTTCTTTAGATAAAGCAAATGTTCTATACATATGTAAATACATATTTACATACATACTTGTCTTAAAATTGTTTTGATTTGGAACTTTTGATATCATATATTAATCAATCTTTATTCAGACTTAATTTTAAATTCAACATGTTCCATACCTTAAAATGTCAGAAGTTAAATAATCTTCTGGCTCAGAGAATCACTTAGATTTTTTTGAAAAGCAAATTGAGGAAATCAGTGAATCGTAGAATTCCTTCTTGGGGATGTGTGAATTTCTTCAATATGTTATAAGACTGGCATGATAAGTTGCTCATGGAGATCCAGTTGTTAGAGCCACAGCCTTACAGAAGAGTCAATCTTCTTTTATTTTAATTTATCTGGAATCCTGAACTTTAATTTATAAAGGACTGGAACATACCAGTGGATACGTTTGTTGAGCTGTGATAAATCATGGCGACCTTTGAGAACACTGGTGCAGCCTTTGATGAAGCAGCTCAAGGAAGATAGTTCATCAACAAGATAGTATTAAGAAACTGTCCAGAATCCAAATTTATTCTTCATGTTGCTTCTGAGTTACTGTCCCAAAGTCCCATGAGCAAGAAAGGCCAAGGCCAATTACCTTGACATACGGGAAGAGCAAGACTTAGCTTCCTCTCTGCTGTTTAGCTTTTTCCTTTCATCTCTTGCTTTCCTGGGTGACATGGACCTAAGACAAACACTTAGGGTGGTCCTATGAAGAAGACTTATAAAAACATAAAATCCATCCTTCTAGCATTACAGAAGTTTTTTCATGTTGACCTCTCCAGCAAGACTCTGAGAACCACTAAAGGATCTTAGGTAAAAGGAGAAGAAAGACCCTGAATCTTTTGAATCATTTAGGTGTTAATGATAATTTCAAATTTTTCTTATTGTCATAGTTTTCCAGTGCCTTATTTCATCACAAATAATTCTGGGCTAAAATAATGTACAGAAGTCAAAATTCTGCAACACTTTGCCTGCTTTGGCTCCCCCTGGACTCAACATTCTCCCCTTAGAGGGCTGCTTAAAGGTAGATAATATTGTGAATTACAGAAGAGCTGGTGGGGTGGCAATAATGTCTTGCTGCTCATTGAGAGAACTCTTCAATGGCCTTTGCTGAAATACAAGTAGCTCAAACTGCAGATTGCCTCATGCATATTTGTGGGCTCTGAGAGAAGGTAACGTCTCAACTAAAGAATTGCATTCACCTTACTGATTTTAAGAAGACCATTGATTACTTAAAAATTATTTTTAAAAGTATAGAGTTTAATTAGCTTCCTCACTGAAAGTATTTCTTTGGCTGTTGTATGTCTGATATTTCTTTTGTACCTTTTTGCTTATCTTTTTTTCTCTTTCTGTTCATCCTTCTCTAGTTCAATCTTCTTCTTTCGCCTTTTCCTGACTTTCTTAGACAAGTTCCAATAATATGTTTCTCTTAAAAACTCAAATGTTGTTCTATAAAAAAGAAGAAGAAAGGAAAGGAAAGGTAGGATAAAAGAAAGAAGGAAAAGAGGAAGGAATTTTTTCTATTATCTGCCCATATTCATTTCAATGTCTAAAATATTCCTAGTATGACGAATCTCAATTGATCCTCATATTTTGATATGCAAAGTGGAAACTCACTCTGTGAAGAGAAGAGATTTATACATTGCTATTTTAAGCCTCCTTTAGCAGTACCTCCTCCTCATTATTGATGTACATTAAATTGGTATGAGAGCTAAATATTATAGCCACCTCAGGCACGTTTTGTAAACTATGCTCATCTTGTCGTTTATCCAGATGCTCCTATGACTTCTTTGTGGAATAAGGAGCTTATGAACAGAAGCAATTTGATGTAAGCTGATGTCTTTGAAACTCAAAGGGTGGTTCCTGTAGGACTGGTGAGCTGGTAAATATTTAACAGCTAGCTGTCTGTTTAAAAAGCCCTAATCTCGATGTTTTGACAATTTCCAAGGTATAAGTGTCCCCACTATGGCCAACTTCAAGATGCAAACATAATGTCACTGAACTCAGTGCTGGGAACAAATGCACATGGCGGGACTCATGAGCAGGTAAGAGGCAGCTCCGGCATCCTTCCTGCTTAGCTGCTGTTCAGTCACTCAGTCATGTCCGACTTGTGTCCAGCTCTTTGTGACCCCATGGACTGCAGCATGCCCAGATCCCACATCCATCATCTCCCGGAGTTTGCTCAAACTCATGTCCATTGAACTGGTGATGCTGTCCAACCATCTCATTCTCTATATCCTCCTTCTCCTCCTGCCCTTAATCTTTCTCAGCATCAGGGTCTTTTCCCAACAAGTCGGCTCTTCAAATCAGGTGGCCAAAGTATTGGTGTTTCAGCTTCAGCATCAGTCCTTCCAACGAATATTCAGGATTGATTCCCCTGAGGATTGACTGGTTGGATCTCCTCACAGTCCAAGGGACTCTCAAGAGTCTTCTCCAACACCACAGTTCAAAAGCAACAATTGTTTGGTGCTCAGCCTTCTTTATGGTTCAACTTTCACATCGTATATGACTACTGGAAAACCATAGCTTTGACTATATGAATGTTCATTGGCAAATTCTCCAGGGGATCTTCCTGACCCAGGGGTTGAACTGGGGTCTCCTGCATTGCAGACAGATTCTTTCCTGTCTGAACCACCAGGGAAGCCTGCTCTGTGCTTAGTGGAAGGATTTATTATTAACCCTTCTACCACTTGTGGATGCCCTGGGTCAACCATCTCAAGTTCCACTTCTAATATCCACTCTCTCAGCATCCCCCAGTTCTAGCTACCCTGTTACTCCCTCTGCCTTCCTTGTCTTCCTACTTCTTAGGGAATGTATTGAGGTGATCTGAAAACATTCCATCAAACTGCTGCCCTTGCACACATATCAGCATCCACCTTCACAGTCTCTTTACATCCTCTGAGTAGAAGGGCATTTTCCCTCTAATCTTACATTCAGGAACCCATCTCCTCAAGTCCCTTTGCAGTTATTCTCATCTTCTTGGACATTTAATCCCTTTTCTGCATCCTTTCTGTCTTCTCAGCATACAAATAGGCCCAAGGCTTTCTCCTGACCATGGTTTTAGAAAGAATTATTTAATCCCACTTCCTTCTAGATTATTCTTCCCAGTAGTTTTCTATTCTCAGCCAAGCCTCTTGAGAGTACTGTGGTAGGCAGAACTCTAAGATGGCTCCTAAATTTCCCAACTGCTGGTGTGCACACCCTGTGTGATCACCAGGATTTGTGAGCATGACAGATCTCATTTCCAGGGTTAGGTCATCTTACATGGCACAGTTGCATTTACGAATAGGAAGTATCCAGGTGGGCCCTTCCTAATCACGGGAGCTCTTTAAATCTGAGTCTAGAGGCCAGAGAAAATGAAGTCAGTGATTTGAAGCATAAGAAGGATTTGGTATACTATTGTTAGCTCAAAAATGGAAGAGGCCACTTGAAAAGGAATGTGGTGGCCTTTAGGAGCTCATCATGGTCTTCAGTCTGTTCAGTTCAATTCAGTTGCTCAGTCGTGTCTAATTCTTTGTGACCCCATGGACTGTAGCACACTAGGCTTCCCTGTCCATCACCAACTCCTGGAGCTTGCTTAAAACTCATGTCCATCCAGTCGGTGATGCCATTCAACCATCTCATCCTCTGTCATCCCCTTCTCTTCCTGCCCGCAATCTTTTCCACCATCAGGGTCTTTTCCAATGAGTCAGTTCTTTGCATCTGGTGGCCAAAGTGTTGGAGTTTCAGCTTCAGCATCAGTACTTCCAATGAATATTCAGGTCTTCAGTCAACAGCCAGCAAGGAAACAGGGGCTTCAGTCCTGTGATCCTGGGAACTGAATTCGGCCATCAATAGGAATAAAGTTGGAAGTGACCTCCAGATGAAAACTGCAGCCTCCAGACAACAATTCATCCTGGAAAACACTTTAGTTTTTGCCCCAGTGAGCATGGAAGCTTCCTTAATATTGTGCAAGGTCTTGTTATAGATTCCCCAAGAGCAAGTCATTTAAAATTTTATGACTTTTGACCTATGGGATTAACATATATACTCTACTATATATAAAATAAATAACTAACAAGGACCTACTGTATGGCACAGGAAACTATGCTCAATAATCTGTGGTAGCCTATAAGGGAAAAGAATCTGAAAAAGAATATGCATATATATAACTATGCATATGTGTATATATACACACACATATATAAAACTGAATAGCTTCCCTGTACACCTGAAACTAACACAACACTGCAAATCAACTATACTTCAATGAAAAATTTTAATTTAATTAAAAATGTTATGACACATGAATGAAAACAAATTCAACTAATTTTTCTATAATTTTTCTTTCATTATATACATGATGGGCTTCGATTTTCTTATGTTATTTTAAAATATAAACATAAACCCATGCCTCCATATGGATCTGTCAATATTACAGTCCCAACATTGAGTTTAGCACTGTTTGGACAGTGGGATCTTGCCTTTAAGGAGTTTACAGTCTAGTCAGAAAAATTAACATTTGTACCCAAATAACTACCATAGGAGGAAAAAGTGATGTGTCACTGAAAATGGAAATAAATATCCATAATTTCAGAAACAGTTGTAGATACACATATCAGAGAAAGGAGTCATTATTTCTTGCTGGAATAACCACAGGAAGTTTTGCTCAACAGGGTGGTACATGATCCTTGGTCTGATGGGCAAAGTGAACTAAGCAGCATTTTTGCATCACCCAAGTAGGAAAACCAGGATATCTCTTTCTGTTTCTAAAATTGTAGTTCCCTCACAGAGCACCTTGGATCAGTTCAGTCCAGAAAAGACTTCTTTGGAAATTAGTCAGTATTCTCAAAGGAAAAAAAAAAATGTTCTTCTGGTTTAACCTTAGATTAACCAGTCCCTGCAAAGTAGAGAGGACTCACTGTTTTCTGGCGGTAGGATCTAGCCCCTTGGATTGAGGGAACTTGGGTGGAATAGCCACTCACATAGGCCCATCCCAGGAAGAACAAGTAACTCACTCTTGGAGGTTAGTTGAGGGGCTTCCAAGAGAAGAACACGTTTTTCCAAAACCGTTCGCCCATCTCCCCTCAGGAAATATACTTTGGATATTTTGCTCCCAATCACTCCTCCCTGAAAAGTGAAAGTGAAGTCCTTCAGTTGTGTCCAACTCTTTGCGACCCCATGGACTATAGCCTACGAGGCTCCTTCATCCATGGAATTTTCCAGGCAAGAGTACTGGAGTGGGTTGCCATTTCCTCCTCCAAGGGATCTTCCTGACCCAAGGATTGAACCCAGTCTCCTGCATTGCAGGCAGACGCTTTACCGTCTGAGCCACCACCGGGGAAAATATGCCATTGCTATGTCACCTGTAGAGCATTTCACGGCACCTCAGCTGTCACTGCAGACTTCAAGGAACCGGAGGCTTAGGCAACAGGACATAGAATAGAGCGAGTCTTGTGGAGGAGGAGAGAGGTGGACTCAGGGACAGATCAGACGCCCAGGACACACATGAATGTGGATTGTAGGGGGCAGACACAGCAGGCTTCTTCAGGAGAGAAGCAGCTGGAGAGGAGGATACAGGAAGCAGCATCTGAATGGGACCTTCGACAGCTGAGCAATAGAAGCTTAGAAAGGTACCGAATTCCTCCAAGGTCCCACTGTGACAAATTTTGGGCTATGAGTTCAAATTAGGTCCTTTCTCTCTCTCTTGCTTCCCTCTGATTATATGAGGTTTGTCAAAACAGTATTTCTTTCTAAGATTGTAAGCTTCCGAATCATGAGAAAGGATTCAGTCTTACCTTATCGTCCTTGACAGCCCGTGGCATGTAGGAGGTGTTAATAGATGTTTGTGGTGCAGAATTTGTTCTTTCTTAATCACAAACATTCTACTCCTGTTTATGCAACTCTACAAAACTGTCCTGCCTATGTTCATCCACTTTCTCTCTCTTGGAATCCAGAAGAAATGTTTGACTTTTGATTCCTTATGCACAAAGAACCAACCCAGTTTGACCTTCTTTTTAGTGATCCTTTCTGCCTTTTTGATTGCTGGTGTAGACTATCTCTACATGAAAGTAATAGAATTTGCATCATGTATGTGAGTGCGTGCTAAGTTGCTTCAGTCTTACTCTCTGTCTGTAAGACTCTCAGTCTGACTGTCTGCAACCCTGTAGCCCACCAGGTCCATGTAGCCCACCATGGTTCATCTGTCCATGGGATTCTCCAGACAAGAATATTGTAGTGGATTGCCATTTCCTCTTCCAGGGGACCTTCCCAACCTAGGGGTGGAACCCGAGTCTCCTACATCTCCTGCATTGGCAGGCGGGTTCTTTACCTCTGCACCACCTGGGGAAGCCAAGAATTTGCATCAGTGGCCCCGTATAGACCTACACACTAGAATACATTGAAGAGCTAAAAACTAGATGCCAGAACTTTAGCTTAGAGAGTCATTTTTAATTGGTCTGCAATGGGGTTCAGACATCAAGAAACAAAAAATTTCCCCCACTCCAGATGACTTTAATGTACAGCCAAGATGGAGAACCACTGATATAAATTTTATTAATTTTCCAAGAAGAAATACACCCTCCAACCAATGAAAGAATCACAGGGATGGGGCCCAGGCAGCAGCATTTTTTAAACTTTCCCCCGTGATCATAACGTGCAGCCAGGGTTAAGAATCTCTGCATCAAAACAGTAGTTCTAGGCCAGTAACACGTAGAAGAAACATGCAAAGCAATTTTTAAGAATGCAGATCCAAATAGCACCCTCAGCCTAAATCAGGTTTTTTGGTTTGCAGAGCTAATCACTTCTGTCACCACTCGTGACAGAGAACTGATTGAATGGGACCAGACCACGTGTGACTTGCTTGCTTGAATTCCTCACGCCCAATTAAAGGTGGAGCATCCCACCACACAGAGTTGCTACTATAGCAGACAAAGGAAAAAGGTCCCCAGAGAAGCCCTTGCAAAGGAGACTGTGGAGTGTTGACAAGCAGACGTGGCCAAGATTGCATACTAGATGGGCTTCTGTGCTTCCTGTTGGGGCTATGCTCAGTGCTGGGGTCTGGGAGTGACGTCACTGACTTCAGCAGACCCAAGTTTATATCTGCACATAGTCGATCCTCAAAAGCACTTGTTGAACTAATAAAACCAACGAAAGTTCCGTGCGAGCCTGAATCTCTGCTTCTTGGATGTTCATCTAGCAACAGGAGTCTTTATGGAATTTGTTCAAGAGTTTACTGGTAATAAACAGATCCAATCAACAGCTCCTGGCTATGATGACTCTTGATCCCGGCTTTGGACAACATCTGCTGCTAGTGACAAATGAAGAGGATGTCAGCTCTCAGTGTCTGTTGTATTCTGAAACTGTAAACCCACTCATGTCACAGGTGGAAAAGAAAAGCATTAAACCTGCAACATATATCCACTTGTAAGAAGCATCACTGTTACTTTTCAGTAGCCTGACCTTGCTCTGCGCTGGTAAATGAGAACTGCAATTTGTCTGATGCATAACTAGTTCCTGTGGGGGCTGCCAAGGTGGCTCTAGTGGTAAAAAACCTGCCTGCCAATAGAGAAGATGTAAGAGACATGGGTTCAATCCCTGGGTAGGGAAGAGCCCCTGGAGGAGGGCATAGTAACCCACTCCAGTATTCTTGCCTGGACAATCTCATGGATAGAGACTGGTGGGCTACAATCCATAGGGTTGCAAAGAGTCGGACATGACAGAAGTGATTTAGCACACACAAGTAATGTCAGCAAAATGTCAAATGGAGTTTTGAGGCTTTGTTAGTATCGTGGGTGCATGATCAGTCATGTCCAACTCTTTGCAACCCTACGGACTCTAGTGTTCCAGGATCCTTTGTGCATGGAAATTTTCAGGCAAGAATACTGGAGTGGGTTGCTTTTTCCTACTCCAGGGAACCTTCCCTATCCAGGGATCAAACCCACATCCTCTGTCTTACCTGAACTGGCTGGCAAATTCTTTACCACTGCGCCACTTTGTATCACTTTGGTGATTAAATAATATTCTCTCTTTGGGTAATAAAACATTTTATGAGGCTAGTTGCCTCTCACCTCAGGGAAATGTATTCCAACCTTCTGCCTCCTCTCCCTAACATAATGTTGACTCCTTGGGTAAAAATACAAGGAACTTCTGTTGAATGAGCTAACTGCTGGAAATATTATGGCTGCAAGCTGAAAGAAATGAGGTGCGTACCACAGACCACATAAAACAATGAAAGCAACTTAAAGACAAAATGTGCAGAGTAACTAGGAACAATTTTGCAATATCAAAAGCATATGAGTGACTGCTGCTTTGGGTGACTCTCTGTAAACCTTGGCGTTTGCCCAGCCTGGCCTGGGAGCCCTTCTGGATGAGGCCCAGACAGCGAGCACCTTCCATTGTCAAAATCAGCCTTCCTGGCCAGCCCATAGAGGGTCAAGGCAGCCATCAGGAACCAGAACTTTCCAATATGGTCCATTTCCGCTGATTCAGAAGAGGGGCAAAAGCAAAGACAATTTGCAGCTGATTAAGTGGCCTGTGATCTGTATTTTTCCTTCTGGTTAGTTTCCCTGTTGTGGCTTCCCTGGTGGCTCAGATGGTAAGCAATCTGCCTGCAATGTGGGAGACCTGGGTTTGATCCCTGGGTTGGGAAGATCTCCTTCCTGGAGAAGGGAATGGCTTCCAACTCCTGTATTCTTGCCTGGAGAAGTCCACGGACAGTGGAGCCTGGCAGGCCACAGCCCATGGGGTCGCAAAGAGTGGGACCTGTCTTGAGCAAACAACACTTTCCACTTTTCAGATTCCCTACAGCTCTCTTAATGAAACACTTTGTTGAGCAATTGCACCATCTATGGGAGAAAACAGTTGTACTGATTCTACCCTTAACATCGCCCAGATTATAATTTACACCAGACAGTGATCTTCATGTTGGGGTGGTTTTGATCCCCTGGGAACATTTTTGGCAAGGACTGGAGACATTTTTTGTTGTCATAACTGGGGTTGCAACTGGCATGTAATGGTTAGAGGGCAGGGATACTGCTAAACTTTCTGCAATTCACAGGATACCCACCTCCATAATAAAATTTTTCCCACCTTTTCCCCTAAGGACAAGGTGGAGAAATTCTGCTTGAGAACAAGAGAATCTGTGAAACTTATGGTTACAGATGGGTTCCCCAGGTCAAAAAAAAAATTAGTCTTTGATTTAAATCTTTTCATATTCCCCACCACTGCTTTGTTTTACATTTCCCCACTTTGCTATGAGCCATGAATTTTCAAACTCTTTCACACTAAGGTATTAATGACTTAATATATTAATCTACATCTAGGCTATTTGAGAAAGGGAATTAGAGAGAGAGGGCAATATTCTAGACAAAGAAATGAATTTCTAACAGTAAAGTTTTAGGGCCCGCTCTTTGGGACCCCATGGACTGTGGCCCTCCAGGCTCCTCTGTCCATGGAATTCTCCAGGCAAGAACACAGGGACTAATACTTTGGGTTCAACTTACCTTTGTGGCTGATTAAGTAAATAAAACTTTATCACTTTGTGTTCAAACTGTTGTAATGACGTTATAATTATAAACGTCCTCATGGTATGAACACAATGCTGAGAAAGATTTCGGCTTTCTTGGCTTCTTCCCTCAACCCATGCAATTCAGTAAGTCACTGTTCCATTTACTAAGTGGAGCTTTGCAGAACTAAAGACTTAGGGTCAGCTTCAGAGAGATTTTCCTTCTATCCTCAGAAAAGAACATGTTCCCCTAGAGTTTAGGATAGAGCAGATTTTTATAAAAATATAGCCTTGGATCAGACCTTCCTGTCCTTTGAGGACTCTGCATTGTGGACTATGAATAAGAGTTTGCAGCCTCATGCTTCAGGACTGTCATAACCTCAGGTGCTTTGAGACACCCCTGCACCATCGGGAGGACTCTTTGTACCACCTGCAGATCCTTCTGCTATCCCACTCCAAGGATACCCTATTCTAGCTATATTAGCACAAAAAAAAAAAAAAAAAAAGAAAGAAAGAAAGAAAGAAAGAAAGGATAAGCCCACTAGCCTAAAAAGATGAGCACCTCTCTTCATCAGCATGGGTTTGTCTCTCTTCTCCCTTCTCCAATAACCCAGCATTAAATTCACCAACCAATGAGTACTTGCAGTAGACAGTATGGGAATGCAGAGATGAATATGAGAGTCCCACTCAAAGAGATGTCCAAGCAAGTGCATTGTTCCCGCATGCCTGCCTCCAGAACATTCTTCCTCTATGGCATGTGGCCCTGGTTGTTGCAGTTCAAGGTAAACATGCTTCTTTGAAAGTTACCTGCCCATCTGTTTGGTCATTAGCAATCTGTGCGTGCATGCTTAGCCGTTCTGTCGAGTCCAACTCTTTGCGACCCCAGGGACTGTAGACCACCAGGCTCCTGTGTCCATGGGATTTTTTTGGTCAAGAATGCTGGAACAGATAGCCATTTCCTTTTCCAGGGGATCTTCCCCACCCAGGGATTGAACTCATTGGCAGGCAAGTTCTTTACCACTGAGCCCCCTGGGAAGCCTCATTAGCAACATCAGACTAAGTATTAATGCTAGGAAATCACCAAGATCTTGCCTAGGTTTTCCACTCAATATCTAGATTTCTACACTATGACCGCACCGAACAGAGTATGCAGTGAGAAATAGTAGCGCATCCTAAAAGTTTCTGTTAAATGAGTAATGATTTAATAACTTTCTTCTTCAAGTGCCATCAGTAAGAAATTGTACAGTTTTATGGGAAACCTTGATTTATTGGTACTGAAGATTGCCTTGGCGCAGCCAGTTTGCCTCATAATTTGTGGGAAAGAAACAAGATTAAAAATTTTTTTTGAAGGGAAAAAATGAGTTAAGAGAAACTGGCAACAGGGCTCGTGCAATATTAATCGTAACTGATCAAAGAACATCCCTGCTGGATCTAGAGTACCTTCATATACTTTGTGCCCTAATAAAACTAGTGTCTCCCAAGTATCTGATGTCTGATCATTGTCTTTAGTCAAATGCATCTGATGAGTAGTGAAGGTTAAAATTATATTCTCAGTAATTATAAGAAAATAAGATACAGAAAATCACAGTGCTACACCTAGAAACAACGTAAACTGAGAAAGGGGCCCGGTTGTTCTCTTCTCAAGCAGGACTTGGTGAGATGGTTGGAGGAGTGCGGGGTGATGCGGGGAAGTGAATATAAGTGATGCATAAATAAAGTAAAATCCTGAAATGTTTCATCATCTTAATTCCAAAGACAAAGACTTTCCAGAATATTGAACACTTATTATAGGATCTAAATACAGAGAACAGGGACTCCGCTGACGGTGCAGAGGTTACGACTCAGCGCTTCCAGTGCCAGGGGCATGGGTTTGATCCCTGGTGGGGAAACTAAGATCCCATATTCCAGGGACAAAAATAAATAAATATAGTGAAGAAGACAGCTGACCAGGACTCTACTCCTAAAAGATCAATTTACAGTAGTTCAACCTGGGCTTCCCTGGTGACTTAGTGGTAAAAATCAACCTGCCAATGCAGGAGACTTGAGTTTGATCCCTGGGTCAGCAAGATCTCCTGGAGAAGGAAATGGCAGCCCACTCTAATATTCTTGCCTGGGAAACGCCATGGACTGAGGAGATTGGGGCTGCAGTCCATGGGATCTCAAATGAGTCGGACACAACTTAACAACAAAATAACAACAGTAGTTCAACCTAGGATTATAGGGTTTCAAAAAGATGCAATGTCTAAGCTATATACTCAACAATAGTTGTGTGTAACAATGTTATTTGCTATTTAAAATGGTCCTACGTTTTGATGTGCTTGAAAAATAGTTTGCTTCTTTTTGCTGTGCAGAAAAAATGTGTTCTAACATTATTAATGTTATATCTGCAGAAGGCTTATATTACTAAGAATATGTAATTGCTTTTGTTACCAATAAATCAAGGTTAATAGTTAGGCAGTTTGGGGCAATTGCTTAGATTTCTCATGTTCCATTTGAAAGCAAAGTTATTAAATCATCACCCATTTGTTATAAATTTATAAAGTACTACAGTTTCAGTGACATACCATGTGTACTTCAAACACAAAAGGCCAAATTTTCTACTCAGACTCTTTCAAGAGTCATGTGTATGGTCAAGGATCTAAGAAACTGTGGACAATATTTCTGCAGGTTTTACAATTATTTTGAGGTTAGAGGAAGGCAAAGATCATCTGATCAGCCCTCAAAAGATCAAGGCAGCCACAAGGAGCCAGACTCTCTAGAGCTATCCATTTCCTGCAGGTCTAAGCACTATGTCATTTCTTAATTATGTTTACTCTAATGCACCCACTAAGAGTTTTCTGAAGACTTGAAGACTTGCTTTTGCCTTGTCTAACTCTTTTTGATCCCATGGACTGCAGCATGCCAAGTCCTCCCTTTCCTCCACCATCTCCTGGAGTTTACTCAAACTCATGTCCATTGAGTTGGTGATGCCATCAACTATCTCATCCTCTGTTACCCCCTTCTCCTGCCCTCTATCTTTTCTAGCATCAGGGTCTTTTCCAATGAGTTGGCTCTTCACATTAGATGGCCAAAGTATTAGAGCTTCAGCTCAGCATCTGTCTTTCCAATAAATATTCAGGGTTGATTTCCTTTAGGATTGATTGGTTTGATCTTCTTGCTGTCCAAGGGACTCTCAAGAATCCTCCAGCACTACAACTTTCCATTCTCTTTGGGGATGGATTTAACTACTTAAAAAGAAAAAAAACAGTTTGTTTTTTTTTTCACTTGATCTCAAATATTTCTATTTCAGTCATTATAAATGTCAACACTGATCCTAAACTACACCGTAAGGCCAGATTTTAAAATATGCATGTGGGTGTGTGTGGCAATACTCGCTTCTTCAGAGGCAACCCTTGCAATAAGTGTAGACAGTAGGGAACTGTCATTGCACATGTTGCCACTCTTTACCTTGCAGCTTTTCTCTATGGGCTAAATGACTACATTTTTTCCATCACTTAGAATCAAATCTCCTCCTTGTGGTTAACTTTAATAACAGGTTGGTTCCTCTGTTCTCAACATAACTTCATTTTGTTCAGATGCATTCAAAGCTTGACATTCAGGATAACAACAATAACCCAGTGGTTTCTGATCTATTAAGTGGAGACCTCCTCTTTAAATCATATTTTTAATTAAACAAAATTTTCTTGGACAACTTCTATGTTCTGGACACTGTGCACTGTGTTGAAGGTACAATAATGAACCACGACATGTAGCCTCTGCTGTAGTGAGACAACGTTAGATGAAAATGCACCAATAGACATCAATTACTGCTTGTGGGAAGTGAAACAGAAACAAACAAACAAAAAAAAAATTAGGTGCTTTAAATAAGAATAATAAGGAGGGATCTGATTTAGATTTTTGAAGTCAGGAAAGTTTTCTCTAAAGAAAGGACATTGAATCTGAGACAAGAAAAATGAATAAGATCATTGTTGCCATTATGTCAGTTAATAGATCATGCTGCTGCTGCTGCTAAGTTGCTTCAGTCATGTCTGACTCTGTGCGACCCCATAGACGGCAGCCCACCAGGCTCCCCCGTCCCTGGGATTTTCCAGGCAAGAACACTGGAGTGGGTTGCCATTTCCTTCTCCAAAGCATGAAAGTGAAAAGTGAAAGTGAAGTCGCTGAGTCCTGTCCAACTCTTCGCGACCCCATGGACTACAGGCTACCAGGCTCCTCCATCCATGGGATTTTCCAGGCAAGAGTATTGGAGTGGGGTGCCATCGCCTTATGTCAGTTAATAGATCATACAGGCAGATTAATTTTGAAAGCAGCTATATCAACATGTGGACTTATTTTGACCTTATATACTCATATGTCACTTATGGGTGACAAAAGTAAATGTTACCCATTTACTTATTCTTCAAAAAATATTTATTGAGCACCATCACCTTACAGTAAATAAATACAAATATACAGAAATACATGTTTTAAATACATGCTAAACTCATATGAGACTCCCTCTGTCTGGATGGGCATATAGGCTAATGTAATTCCTGCTCTTGACTTTTCAAAAAGTTCTTCAGAGAAGCAGGGCAGTAGAAGATAAATTATTCCCTTAATAAGCCTTTCCAGGAATCTTGCCCAGGAAGGAAGTCAAGCTCACTGGCTGCTAGTTGTCAAAATCTCCCTTACTCATCTTGTTGCAAATCACATTAATATTTCTCTCCTCTTAATCTCCTCACACTCATTCCTTCATTGGTTTATTTCACTTTTGATCTTGGAACTCTAGATCGAGGCAACTTTTCTGTAAGTTAGGGTGTTTCCACTTTCAGACAAAAGGGCTGCAAAGGTCTGGTGGACCAGGTAGAAAAGAGCAACCCCTCCTCAGGGCTGTCACAGTCCCACTGCAGGAATGACGGCCTGCCCACCAGCAGAGAGTTGGTTATATTTCAGCCTTTGCTAAACACCCTCCTTCTGCCGCCCTTGTGTTTGGCTATCGCCCTGAGGAGCATGGTTCATTTTCCTCCCTATACCACAAAGATCACAGAAAATGATTTACCATTTTCATTTGTAAGCTCTTTCTGTATAGCAGTCTGGAACACTGGCTTTGTCTTAAGTTTAATTTTTGCCCCTTGGAACAGGTCATCTGATCATTTCAAATCTGACTTCTAGTGTATGTATAATGGGGATATTAATGAATACTTACTCCAAAAGAATGTCTGTAAAGATTACATGAGATCATTCATATAAAGCACTTAGCACAATGCTTGGAACTTTGTAAGAATCCAATAAATCATAGCTGTTATTACTTCTGGTCCCTGGAAGGCAACCGTCTGAGCCAAGAAAGCAGAACAGCCAAAGTTTCACTTTCATTTATTCGTACATCTTATATTTCACTCCCAACCTACTGATGAGGGTTTTCCATGTTTAAAATACAAATAAACTGGAAAGAAAATAGCCACTGAGGACTGTGACACATTTGTCATCTGTGCTCAGTCATGTCCGACTCTTTGCAACCTCATGGACTGTAGACCACCAGGGTCCTTTGCCCATGGGATTCTCCAGACGAGAATACTAGAGTGGGTTGCCGTTTCCTACTCCAGGGGATCTTCCTGCCCAAGGGACTGAACCTGTGTCTCCCATATCTCCTGAATTGCAGGTGAGCCACTGGGGAAGTCCATATTATGTCACCCAGTAATATAATGTTATTATACCAAGAATGCTCAAACTAGAAATTCACCCCTTCTATGATTATTCTCCTCTAAAGAGAATTAAGACAACCACTGTTCCTTAGTGCATTCAGGCCACCATAACAAAAGTGTCATAGAGAGTGGATTATAAACAACAGAAATCTATTTCTCACAGTTCTGGAAGTGGGGAAGTCCAAGATCAAGACACCGGCAGATCTGGTGTCTGGTCTGGACCACATCCTGATTCATAGAAGCCATCTTCTCTCTGTTCACACACAGCAGAGGGGCAAGGGAGTTCTCTGGAGCCCCTTTTATATGGGCATTAATCTCATTCATGAGGGCTCTGCCTTCATGATTTAATCATCTCCCAAAGGATCCAACCTCCAAATATCATCATGTTTAGGATTAGATGTTAACACTTTAAGAATTTAGGGTAAGTGACATGTTCAGTCTATAGTAACAATTTTAGTCCTACTGGCACAATTCCTAATTCTTGGGAATATACCCTTACTTCTTCTATCTCCTTCCATCTTGGGGCTACATGCTCAAAATTTGAGTTTTAGGAGTTACCCAACCCTCTTCTGGAGAAGGAAATGTCAACCCACTCCTGTATTCTTGCCTGGAGAATTTTCATGGACAGAAATTTCAGGCTGCAGTCCATGGGGTCAAAAAAGTCAGACACGACTGAGCGACTTTCACTCACTCACTCACTCAACCCTCTTGAGCCCTTTCACATCCAATTCTTGTAACATGAATGCATCCATTTCCTTAATTCTACATCCCACACATGCCAGCCTTTCCCCCCCAATCTTTTAAAAATCTTCCAAAGCAATATAGACATGTTCTTCAATGATTCCCCCAACTTTCTCCCTTGCAACTAAATCCTCCTTGTTCTTCAGAATTGAGGTGAAAGCAGCAATTCTCCAACTTACTTCTCCTCTTTGGAAAAATAAAAAAAAAATTTATAAAAAAGTTGGTCAAGAATATATCAAGATATTTTACCTGCAGCCCAATGATACTCCAGCAGATGATCATGGGACTGAATCCCAACAAAGAATCTTTCTTTGGCCCCAGTTTAATGGCCTGTGTTTATGAAGAAACATCTTCCTTCCATCTACTCAAGCTACCTATGGTTTGCTGCAATAATAATAATTGTATTACTCTCTTCCTTCACCCACTCCCATGCATTTTCTGACATGCTTCCATTTTTGGTCTTATAGATCTCTGAGGAATTATATATTCTTAATTGTCTTAGACATGATTGATTTAGTAGAATTTGAACTAGGTTTTTGGGCCCACCTTTGCCTAAAGATGGGTAAAATAAAGGACAGAAACAGCAGACCTTGTAAACACTGAAGAGATCAAGAAGAGATAGAAAGAATACACAGAAGAACTGTACAAAAGAGATCTAAATGAACCGGATTACTGTGATGGTGTTGTCAGTCACGCAGAGCCAGACATTCTGAAGTGTGAAGTCAAGTGGGCCTTAGGAAGCACTGCTGTTAATAAAGCGAGAGGATGCAATGGAACTCCAGTAGAGTTATTAAAACCCTGAAGGATGATGGCGCCAAGGGGCTACATTCAATATGTCAGCAAATCTGGAAGAACCAGCAACGGCCACAGGACTGGAAAAAGTTAATCCTCATCTCACTCCCCAAGAAGAGTAATACCAAAGAATGTGCTAACCTTTGGACAATTGCATTCATCTCCCTTGCTAGTAAGGTCATGCTTAAAATCTTGCATGCTAGGCTTCAGCATTATGTGAACCAAGAACTTTCAGATGTCCAAGATGGGTTTAGAAAGGGCAGAGGGACCAGAGATCAAATTACGTGGTGGATCATAAAGACAGGGAATTCCCAAAAAAACATCTACCTCTGTTTTATCGACTACTCTGAAGCCTTTGTGTGGATCATAACAAACTGTGGAAAGCTCTTAAAGAAATGAGAATACCAGACTACCTTACCTGTCTGCTGAGAAACCTGTAGATGGATCAAGAAACAACAATTAGAACCCTGTGTGGAACAACTGATTGGTTCAAGATTGAGAAAGGAGTTCAACAGGGCTGTCTGTTGTCACCCTGTTTGCTTAATCTATACGCTGAGCACATCATGAGAAATGCCGGGCTGATGAGTTACAAGCTGGAATCAAGAGAGGTGGGAGAAACATTAACAACCTCAGATGTGTGGATGATACCACTCTAATGGCAGGAAGCTAAGAGGAACTAAAGAGCCTCTTGATAAGGGTAAAAGAGCCAGTTTAAAACTAAATGTTAAAAAAAAAACCAAACAAACAAACTAAGTTCATGGCATACAGCCCCATTCAGTTCAGTTCAGTTAAGTTGCTCAGTCATGTCCAACTCTTTGTGACCCCATGAATCGCAGCACGCCAGGCCTCCCTGTCCATCACCATCTCCTGGAGTTTACTCAAACTCATGTCCATCAAGTTGGTGATGCCATCCAGCCATCTCATCCTCTGTCATCCTCTTCTCCTCCTGCCCCCAATCCCTCCCAGCATCAGGGTCTTTTCCAATGAGTCAACTCTTCACATGAGGTGGCCAAAGTATTGGAATTTCAGCTTTAGCATCAGTCCTTCCAATGAATACCCAGGACTGATATCCTTTAAAATGGGCTGGTTGGATCTCCTTGCAGTCCAAGGGACTCTCAAGAGTCTTCTCCAGCACCACAGTTCAAAAGCATCAATTCTTCAGCACTCAGCTTTCTTTATAGTCCAACTCTCACATCCATACATGACCACTGGAAAAACCATAGCCTTGACTAGATGGACCTTTGTTGGCAAAGTAACGCCTCTGCTTTTTAATATGCTATCTAGGTTGGTTATAACTTTCCTTCCAAGGAGTAAGTGTCTTTTAATTTCATGGCTGCAATCACCATCTGCAGTGATTTTGGAGCCCCCCAAAATAAAGTCAGCCACTGTTTCCACTGTTTTTCCATCTATTTGCCATGAAGTGATGGGACCGGATGCCATGATCTTCGTTTTCTGAATGTTGAGCTTTAGGCCAACTTTTTCACTCTCCTCTTTCACTTTCATCAAGAGGCTTTTTAGTTCCTCTTCACTTTCTGCCATAAGGGTGGTATCATCTGCATATCTGAGATTATTGATATTTCTCCTGGCAATTTTAATTCCAGTTGTGCTTCTTCCAGCCCCATTACTTCATGGCAAATAAAAGAGGAAAAGTGGAAGTAGTGACAGATTTCTTCTTCTTGGGCTCTAAGTTCACTGTGGATGGTGACTGCAGCCATGAAATCAGAACATGATTGCTTCTTAGCAGGAAAGCGACGACAGACCTAGATAGTCTATTGAAAAGCAGAGATATTACTCTGTCAACAAAGGTCTGTATAGTCAAGGCTATAGTCTTCCCACTGGTCATGTATGGTTGTAAAGAAGGCAGAGTGCCAAAGAATTGATGCTTTCGAACTGTGTGCTGGAGAAGACTCCTAAAAGTCCCTAGGACAGCAAGGAGATCAAACCAGTCAATCTAAAGGGAAATAAACCCTGAATACTCATTGGAAGGACTGATGCTGAAGCTGAAGCTCCAGTATTTTGGTCACCTGATGTGAACAGCCAGCTCACTGGAAAAGTCCCTGATGCTGGGAAAGATTGAGAGTCAAAGAAGAGGACATCAGAGGATGAAACGGCTGGATGGTATCACTAATGCAATGGACGTTAACTTGGGCAAACTTCGGGAGATGGTGTGGGACAGGGAGGCCTGGCATGCTGCAGTCCATAGAGTCACAAAATGTCACACATAATTAGGCAACTGAATAACAACAGCAACAACAACAATGATAATGGTAAAGAACCTGCCTGCCACTGCAGGAAACATAAGAGACGGGGGTTCAATCCCTGGGCTGGGAAGATCCCCTGGAGGAGGTCATGGCAACCCACTCCAGCATTCTTGCCAGGAGAATCCCATGGGCGGGCGAGCCTGGAGAGCTACAGTCTATGGACTGGCAAAGAGTCAGATATGACTGAAACAACTTAGCATGCACAGGTACGAAAAAGAGCCTAATAGGCTTTTGTAAGCAAACCATAGGAAGTACAAGAGTGCATGGAATTAAGAGTTCAGATGTCCACAGAACTCTTTGGGTCTCACCTCTTCCTCTTTCAGCAGTGCTGGCATTCTGTAGTGAATTCTTTGACTTGCTGCTTTGGGGACTAAAATCCTTAATCCGCAGTTGCCTTTAACTGTCAGCCATCTTCAGGAATTGCCTTGTACCTAACACCAAGTTCATGCCCACTTTCCAGGGAAGCCCACATCCAATGACTGATATGTGCAGTAGCATAAAGGCTTGATCTCTTATACTACTTCAGGATAACTTTGAAGATCAAGCCTCCTTTCAGAGCTCACCATGTGGCCCGCCAAGTCCTTCACTGAGGGTATATTTCAGCTCAACATTTCCCACTGCTCAATTCTGCTTCTTTTCTTTTTTTCCCCACTATTGACCCCAAGAGTACTTCCTAAAAAAAACTGCAGCCAGCGAATCTCTCTCTCAGTATCTACCCTTCAATAGCTTTCCATCTTTCCATCTTTGACATCTTTGAGGAGAAGGACTTCTATTTGCTAACTCTGTTGTAACAAATCTTGAAAAAGACTCTCGCTGACCTTTAATGTTCATTTGTGTGGCCTGGACTGCCCTCTTTGCCCCAGGCTACCATACTGGACAGCACAGCTCTGGACCATTGTGGCCTGGCATCTAATATGTGTTTGGTCCAGCCTGAGGTAGGTGTCCACCCTTAAACCAGGGTCTCTGGGCAGTGAGATGAAATTAGACACCTGCCTTTTGGATCTCAAGAGTTGGAATAGAGGTTCTGGTTTCATAAAAGAAGAGAGTAGCACAGAAATTGCACTGGCAAGACCCATGGGAGCCTGATACTCTTCTGCCTCTCTTTGCATGCCTCTGTTCCGTTGAACAGATGGTCTCTTCCATCACCTAATTCCAATCTTGAGTCCCAACAGAGCATAGGTGATCACGTCCCTGTATTCTCGAGTTCATGCTCTTTGTTACTGAGTCATATATTGCCACTGAAACATGTCAGCACTTGCTTATTTTGTTATTCTTCAGAAGGTATGCCAATTCCACCTTTATTTTGCCCTAGTAAAGCAATATATATATTTTTAATCTTCCTTTTGGCAATGTTCTCCAAAAGTTTGTCCTAACCCAGACTTACTACACAGACTCATGTTGGGTCAGGTCCATGTTTATTTGTAAATATATGCCCATTGGTTATGATGTGTAGCCAGCATTAGGAAGGACTAGCTTACTGCCTGTTCGTCCTACCTGGGTAATTATTATTGTGAATTCTGACCAGCCGCCCAATGTTTAACTGAGTCATATCTCAAAAAATTTCCAAATAAATGTGCCCAGGTCCTAGGCACAATCCCTTGACTATTACCAGGGGCATGACTAGGAAAGTCGGTTTGAAAGTATCCTGAATACTGAAAGGGTGCTGTCCATACAAAGGAGTCAGCTGAAGGCTGAAGGCAGTTTCAGGACTGAGCTAGGCATCACATTCTCTGCACATTTAGACATTGATATGCTGATTGTGGTTGTTGTTGTTTAGTTACTAAGTCATGTCTGACTCTTGAGACCCATGGACTATAGCCCGTCAGGCTCCTCTGTCTGTGGGATTTCTTAGGCAAGAGTAGTGGAGTGAGTTGCCATTTCCTTCTCTAGGGGACCTTCCCAACCCAGGGATTGAACGCACATCTCCTGCGTTGGCAAGTGGATTCTTAATCACTGAGTCACCTGGGATGCCCCTGATATGCTGATTGCTCCTTTCTAAATTCAAAAAGATCCCCAAAGCCCAAAGAGATCAAGACTGGCCCTAAACCTAAATGCAGGGGAAATAAAGTTTTAATCTTTGTGCATCATTTCACCCAATGGATGTACTCTGCCAGCTCATCCTTATTCTTTCCACCCATTTGTCAAAGTCTGCTCTTCTAAATCCCGCATACTGTACATTGTTAACAGCTGTTACATTATTTAAAAGTTAAATTTATTTTAGCTGATCTCAAAGGTATAAAGGGGGATGTGTGTCTTATCTTAGAAATCTGGGAATTTGCTTCTGAAATTATATTGAATGAGACTGGTTCTGAGAAAAATAAAAGAAAAAGAAAATGCCACCCAAAACTTTAAAGCCCCCAATCTGCTTCTGATAGGTTAATTTTTCAATAATAATAAAACCATTAAACAACTCACATTTATAAAGCTCTTATTGTATGTTGACGATCATAGTAAGTATTTCCCATGTATTTTTGCATTTTCCCCTTGAAACAATTCTGTGAGGTGGGTAGATCTTTCACTTAGCTCCATTTTGCTTCTGAGAAGTCAAATAACTTTCCTAAACACTTTTGAACTCCCAGTTAGTTAATGGCAGGAACAAGAATTGAACTTGACTCCCAATACAGGAGCACTTAACCACTGAGTTGGACTTCCTTTTGGCCTGCCCAGGGCATATGCTCATTTACCAACCTTTGTAAAGAACTGCATTAAAGGGCTTTGTTCTGTGTTTGGAAGATTTTCAATTCTATTGATCTAATAGCTTGTTCATTAAAGTGGCCAAAAGTTATTTTCCAGGCTGTGTGAAGAAGACAAGAAGAGCAAGTCTCCTTGAATGGGTAGCCGTTTACAAAGTTTATGTTATATGTTTGTGTTATGCTCATTGGACCATGACAATTAAAATGAAATAAAGAAAAATTTCTGTCAGACTCTTTTCTACTCTTTTTTGTTTATTGGTTTAATTTTTGAATTACAACACATACTTAAATCAGTAATTTTAATATTTTAGGCTGATGGATTCCTTTGGGATGGATAAAAGATATGAAATATTTGTATATAAAAACTCTTATATTCATGTGCTTGCAAAAGCTATCTAAATCTCAGAAGTTTTATAGAAGCTCTAAAAGTGCCTATCTATAAGAGTCCAAGGGACCCACTTTAAATACTTCTAATTTGATAAAATAAGCCCAAATTTGTCTCCTGTATCCAAGGAAATACCAGAAACGAGAGACCCAGAAAGCATCCTCTTCTCTCTCCACCTCCTGAGCTTTTCAGGATGAAACTCAAGAAGCCCCAGCTCATCCTCAGGGCCGCCATGCTGAGGCACACGAGCTGGGCCCTGGGCAAGGGTGGGTGGCCAAGGAGGCAAACGGAAACTGCATTTCCGTTTGTGTCTTGCTTGCTGACCGTGGACCCTAGCACTGGACTGCATCCACCAAGAGTAAGCACCTTTCTTGGTTTGCACAGAGTTGTTTGCATATGGCCAGCCACTGTGCTACCTGACCATCTACACCCTGGACCCTGAGGCAGCCAGAAATGCCATGACTCTGGAGAAAGGTGCCCCAATTGTAAAGTCAAAAAGCTCCTCACAAACAAAACTGAATCACTTTGAGTGTGTGTGTGATCAGTTGCTTCAGTCGTTTCTGACTCTATTCGACCCCTTGGACGGTAGCCCGCCAGGCTCCTCTGTCCGTGGGATTCTGCAGGCAAGAATACTGGAGCGGGTTGCTATGCCCTCCTCCAGGGAATTTTCCTGATCCAGGAACTGAATCCACATCTCCTGTGTCTCCTGCATTGCAGGTGGATTTTTTTTTTTTTTCCCACTGAGACACCTGGGAAGCTCCTGAATCACTTTGCTGTACCTGAAACTAACACAGCATTGTAAATCAACTATACTTCAATTTAAAAATTTTAAACACACAAAAGTTAACTCAAAATGGATTAAAGACCTAAATACAAAGCCTGAAACCATAAAAATCCTGGAAAAAAAAAAAAACACAGGAAAAATCTCTTTGACATTGTTCTTGGAAATAAGTTTATAGTTATGACACCTAAAGCACAAACAGATGCAAAAATAAACAAGTGGAACTACATCAAACTAAAAAGCTTCTACAAAGCAAAAGAAACAATCAGCAAAATGAAAAAGCAATCTATATAATGATAAAAAAATTTTCAAACCATGTATTTAATAAAGGCTAATACCCAAAATATATAAGGAACATATATAACTCAACAGTAAAACCAAGCAAATAATCTAATTAAAAATGAGTAACGAAACTGAATAGGTAATTTTCCAAATAAAACCCACAAATAGCCAACAGTTGCATGAAAAGCTGCTCAACATCATTAATCATGAAGGAAATGCAAGCCATAATGAGCTATCACCTCAACCTATTAGAATAGCTACCATCAAAAAGACGAGAGAGAAGTCCTAGTAAGGATATGGAGAAAAGAAAACACTTGTATACTTTTGGTGGGAATGAAATGTGGTACAGCCATTATGGAAAATCATATGGAGTTTCCTCAGATTTAAAAATAGGACTACAGTTTGTTGTTGATCAGTGACTCAGTGCTGTCCAACACTTTAGGACCCCATGGACTTCAGCATGCCAGGCTTCCATGTCCTTCATCATCTCCTGGAGCTTGCCCAAACTCATGTCCATTGAGTCGGTGATGACAGCCAACCATCAAGTAATGCCCTTCTTTGGGACTGCAATGAAAACTGACCTTTTCCAGTCCTGTGGCCACTGCTGAGTTTTCCAAATTTGCTGGCATATTGAGTGCAGCACTTTCACAGCGTTATATTTTAGGATTTTAAATAGCTCAGCTGGAATTCCATCATCTCCACTAGCTTTGTTCATAGTGATGCTTCCTAAGGCCCACTTGACTTCACATTCCAGGATGTCTGGCTCTAGGCTGGTGATCACACCATCGTGATTATATGGGTCATGAAGATCTTTTTTTGTATAGTTCTTCTGTGTATTCTTGCCACCTTTTCTTAATATTTTCTGCTTCTGTTAGGTCCATAACATTTCTGTCCTTTATTGTGCCCAACTTTGCATGAAATGTTCCCTTGATATCTTTACTTTTCTTGAAGAGATCTCTAGTCTTTCCCATTCTATTGTTTCCCTCTATTCCTTTGCATTGTTCACTTAGGAAGATTTTCCTATCTCTCCTTGCTATTCTTTGGAACTCTATTCAGATGGGCATATCTTTCCTTTTCTCCTTTGTCTTTCACTTCTCTTCTTTTCTCAGCTATTTGTAAAGCCTCCTCAGACAAGCATTTTGCCTTTTTGCATTTCTTTTTCTTGGGGATGGTTTTGATCACTGCCTCCTGCACACTGCTATGAACCTCTGTCCATACTTCTTCAGGCACTCTGGCTATCAGATCTAATCCTTTGAATCTATTTGTCACTTCTACTGGATGATTGAACTATTATACAAACCAGCAATTTTACATTTGGGTGCATATCTGAAGGAAGCAAAATCCTTATCTTGAATAGATAGCCCCATTTGCCCTACCCCATGTTCATTACAGCACTATTCAGAATAGCCAAGACTTGGGAATGAACTTGATGAAGAAAATATGCATATAAAGAAATGTGTACATAAAGGTAAATGTATAAAGAGATACATATATGTATACATACATATATAAATATATATATATACACATACAGAAAGATATGTATACACAAAGATGTATGTGTTGAAGGTGGTCAAAATATGCAAAGTTCTAGTAATAAGTAAGTTCTGGGAACTGTAATGTACAGCATGGTGACTATCGTTATCAATTCTGCCTTGTATATTTGAAAATTGCCAAGACAGCAGATCTCAAATGTTCTCATCATGAGAAGAAGCTTTAATGAGGTGATGGATGTTAAATAAACTTGTGGTAATCAGTTCAGTTCAGTCACTCAGTTGTGTCTGAATCTTTGTGACTCCATGGACTGCAGCACGCCAGGCTTCCTATCCATCACCAACTCCCAGAGCTTGCTCAAACTCATGTCCATTGAGTCAGTGATGCCATCCAACCATCTCATCCTCTGTCATCCCCTTCTCCTCCTATCTTCAATCAGGGTCTTTTCCGATGAGTCAGTTCGTCGTATCAGGTGGCCAAAGTATTGGAGTTTCAGCTTCAACATCAGTCCTTCCAATGAATATTCAGGACTGATTTCCTTTAGAATTGACTGGTTTGATCTTCTTGTAGTCCAAGGGACTCTGAAGAGTCTTCTCCAACACCACAGTTCAAAAGCGTCAATTCTTAGGCACTCAGCTTTCTTTACGGTCCAACTCTCAGATCCATACATGACTACTGGAAAAACCAGTTCCCAATATATGCAGATACCAAATTATTACATAGTAGACCTTAAACATTTACAATGCTGTATTTCAATTATATCTCAGTTAAACGTGAATATTTTATTGGAGTACAATTGCTTTACAATATGTTAGTTCCTGCCGTACAATAAGGATGATCAGATATAAATTTACATATATCCTCTCCCTCTTAAACCTCCCTCCCACCACAAGCCCCTCACCTCCCACCCCTCTAGCTCAGCACAGAGCACCAAGCTGAGCTCCCTGCGTTATACAGCAGCTTCTCAACTTGCTATCTGTTTTACACATGGTAATGTACGTGTCCATCCTCCTCTCCCAGTTCACCCCACCCTCCCTTTCCCCTCGTGCCCACACGCCCACTGTCTATGTCTGCATCACTATTCTGAAACTGGAAGATTTTTAAATTAAAAAATTTAAACGCCTCTGTTCAGCTTGCTTATAGCTTCCTCCCTCTCAATCTGACACTTTAGGCCAGTTGGCATCTGAAATGTTGCTCAGTCCCTAAAGCCAGCTTCCTTGTATCCAGTCTCCACTCTGCACTAGAGCAGCATCAAGATGGTCATATAATATTCTTTTTATGAATTTATCATCATATACACAATTTGCTAACAGTCATTCTTTATAATGTGTTTGCTTTGGCCCGAAGCCTTTAGACTTTTCTTTCCCACCCGCTTATTCATCACAACTTATATCTAAGCAATATTTTTGTTATGCAGTTTTGTAATGTAATTTCCTTCTAATGAGTCAGACTGGATTCCATTTTCCAGCAGTGGAACCTGTCTGGTGAAGATTTTCATATCTAGAATGGTGTTAATACAGTTCTCAACAGATTTCATCGCTATGAGAGTGCCAAGGATCTGATCTGAGTCTTTCATTTAGGTCACAAATATTTCTGAAACACCTACTAAGTATCAAGCATTGGAAAACTCAGTGGAGGATAGAGGTAAGAATACCTGATAATGCCCATCATGGAAAAGCTATCATAAGGTCAATGTGATTACACTAGATAGAAAAGACCCAGGGGCTTGCTGGTAAACCCTCCTCAAGAAGAGATAAGCCCTGGACCACATACATGTTGGGACTTTAACTCCTCTGGTTTGACTTGTGTAACAATAGCTCTATATTAACATGAAGAGTAACCTGGATGGTTTAGAGAAATCTGCATATGGGCAAGAGAAGAATCCAAATGGCCTCTGAGGTCTCTTTCAACCATAATTGCATTGACAGCCAAGTCAATCTTCTGCAGTTTTATCATGCATTCTGTGGAGGAAGAAGCTGAAGGAGACTTACTTTTATTGAATCTACTTATTTAAGTTACAGAGTTAAGATATGGGTTATGTTGACAGCCTGCCAATTCAAGACCTCTGCTTCTGACCGAATAAGGACCCTGAACTAAGCTTCAGGGCGGTGGAACAGGAGGAGAACAGTGCCTTCCTAAAGCACCTTATTTGATATTCACATCTCATTCCATTTCTGCTTCGTCTGGCCCCTAGCCTCCAATTTGCCTTCCATGGTCTTCTAGGCTTTTGCTTGTTTGCCTGTCCCTCCAGAGTCTGACCTTCTGTGCTGTTTTGTCATCTCACCTTGCACAAAGGATTGTGATGAGAAAAACAGCTTTTTTGAGTTGCTGTCTGAGCATTTTATAGTACGACAATCCTTCTGACACCCAGAGTACTGACATTTGGATAAGGACCTGAGTTTAGGATCTCTGCCCCAAGTTCCCACTTTGATTTTCCTGAGACTTTTTTTAGCTTTAGTTCTGTCTCTGATGTTTATTTCTGTCTCTGATGGGTCTTTGTTGCTGTGTGAGCTTTGTTCTCATTCTGGGGAGTGGGGGCTACTCTCTAGCTGCAGTGAGCAGGCTTCTCACTGTGGTGGTGGTTTCCCTTGTGGAGCAGCGGCTCTAGGCACACACTTCAGTAGCTGCGGCACGTGGGTTCAGCTGTTGTGGCTCCCAAGCTCCAGAGCATAGGCTCAATAGATGTAGTGCACGGCCTTAGCTGCTCTGAGGCATGTGGGATGTTCCCAGACCAGGGATCATTGAACCTATGTATCCTGCATCGGCAGGTAGATTTTGTACCACTGAATCACCAGGGAATCCCTGGGACACTTTTTAAAATAACCACTTAGATCTGCACTCATGAAAAGTGAGTGAACTCTGCCCCGGTCACCTTATAAGTAGTGGGTGCTTGCTACCCTGCTCTCTGTCGCCTGTGGACTGCCCTTCCCCCAGCTCATTTTCCCATTCCTGGAATCTATAAGTAATAAATCTAAGTAATAAATCTTATGACTTGACTTCTTTTGTGTGAAAGCACTGAAACTCTACCTTCAGTCAAAATGGCCCCAGGGTTTCCACCTCCTCAAAGTGAGAGCACAGATGCTGAGGGAGCTACCTGCCAACTTCATCTGGTGTCTTGTGCCCCTCATTCAGCAGATCATAATACGCATATACTTAATTCAATACACAAGCTACAGACCCCAGCACAAGGGAGTGTCTCTTTTTCTTGACTCAGTCGGTCCTTGGCACTAATTTCCTCCAAATGCCTCTCCAACTTTTCTCACCACTTCTCCAAGGACAACACCAGTAGACAGTACCTCTCGTTCCCAGAATGTGTCATGTCTTCCCTGGACCTTAGGCTCAAATGTTGGATATCATGTTCTGTTACAAATGATGGCCGTAATGACAAAAACACACTGCATTAACTGTGAGTGATGATCCATTAGCTGGGTGTGGCTGCAAACTCGACTCTTTTGGCCATCTCCTTTGAAAACAGGATGGTACTGAGTGCCTGTTCACATTTACTTTTCATTCTATGTGAAAATATCTTCAAGGTAAGACAGTTTTTGAGAGCAGTGAGAAAACCTAATGCGTGACCATCCCAGTATCTTTTGAGTGAACTCTGAGGCTGGACCAGAGATCCTTCTTAAGATGGCTCCGTGGAGACATGTTCATTTCAGCCTTGGAGGAAAGAGGAAGTTATCACAGTGCAGCAGCCCTCCTGGCAGTTCTTGGTGGAGCGTTTGTTGATGTTCCCTGAGGCCAGTTTCTATGCCAATAATCTGTCATTTAGACTGTTGGTGAATTGTTCCAAAACAGGTCAAGCTATGCACACCTAGCATCATTTTTGACTGTTCAGGGCAGCCCAACAAAAGGAACATTTGCTCTGGTCCAGGGACATAGTACAAGGGAAAGAGGAGATGGACAGAAGCAGGAAAGGAGACCAACAACTAAAATAGCTCAGTGAATGACCGTAATGCAGCATTCCAAAAATATTCTACCGAGTTACCCTTTGAATAATGACTATGTCTGGAAAAGAGAAAAATTAAGGGCCATAAGCATTTATAGAAATGCTCCTGTCCTGATGAATAGATGAATAGTTAGATGGGACTTTGGAGGATTAGAGCAACAAATGCAGTCAATTTCCATTATAATCTTTTACTTGGAATTTCATGTAACCCATTTGTGTTATTGTTGGGTTTTGGTACTGAGACATATAATACATACCCTGAGGTGCATTTTATTAGTGAAGAAAATAGGAAGATTTTCAATAGATCTAAGAAAGGTTCACCTTTTTCAATTGAAAGTTCCTATGCTTTCCTATGGAGAAGGCAATGGCAACCCACTCCAGTACTCCTGCCTGGAAAATCCCATGGACGAGTAGCCTGGTAAAGACTTAGTATTTGGGTCTCCCTGAAGTGACTTTTTTTTTTTTCAAATGAGTAAGTGTAACCACCTTTTCTTTTGGATAAAGAATGGGAAGGTGAAATTTGAAAGATGTTAATTTTTATAATAAATCTCATGATTGATTGAAGTTTAGAAGAAAATAAGACAGGAAGTATGAAAAGGTTGTTTATGCCAAATGAGGAGGGATTTTAAAAATATTAGAAGAAGAAATAGAACAATAACACCTTGGATTTATAGACTGTTTTAGCATTTATGAGATACTTTTCTCACTGGGATGTAGACTTCTTAAAAATAAGAAACTTGTCTTAATTAATCTTTGATTTCTCAGTTTTTAACATAATGTCTAGCTGACCATAACAATTCAATAAGTATTTATGAATATACTAAAGGATAGTTGAATGAAATAATTCACTGTTGTATTTAATTTTTGCTACAGTCCTTTGAGCTTTGATTTATATTCTGGATTTATATATGAAGAAATCAAGACATACAGAAAGCAAATGACTTGTCCAAAATGACACAAGACAGAAGTAGAACCAAAATCTAGAGGAAGTTTTCTGTCTTTGGCCAGATTTTATTTTTTTTTAACAGAAACCTGTGAATATATTATGGACAGATAAGTTAGTTAGTGTTAGTTGCTCAGTCATGTCTGACTCTTTGAAACCCCATGTACTGCAGCTCACTAGGCTCCTCTGTCCATGGGACTCTCCAGGCAAGAATACTGGAATGGGTTGCCATTTCCTCCTCCAGGGCATCTTCCCAACCCAGGGATCAAACCTGCGTGTTCTGCATTGCAGGCAAATTATTTACCATCTGAGCTACCAGGGAAACCCGTGAAATATGTTATATTACATAGCAAAGGGGACTTTACATTGTAATTTAAGATTATGAATGTCAAAACAAAGATATTGTCCAAGATTATCAAATGCAAGCTAACCACACAGGTCCTTAAAAGCAGAGAGCTTCCTCCAGCTGGAATGAGAGATTGCAACAGAAAGAAGGTGGAGAGATCTAAAGCACAAGAGGAATTCAATCCACCGTTGCTGGAGATGATCACATGCAATGCATGGGAAGCAATGCAGACAGCCCATAGGATGAAAGACAGGCCCTCAGCTGACAGCCAGCAAGGACATGAAGGTTTCATCCTTATATTTGCTAAGAACTGAATTTGACCAACAATTTGGGTGAGGTTGGAGGGCTTCCCAGGTGGCTCTGGTGGTAAAAATTCATCTGACAGTGCAGGAAACACAAGAGACTTGGGTTCAATCCCTGGGTCAGAAAGATCCCCTGGAACAGGAAATGATACTATACTCCAGTGTTCTTGCCTGGACAGTTCCATGGGCAGAGGAGCCTGGCGGGCTGCAGGCCATGGAGCCAAAAGAGTTGGATACAACTCAAGTGACTTACACACATTTGAGTGAGGTTGGCAGTAAACCCATCCCTAGAACCTCCATAGAAGAGTTGAATACTGCCATGACCTTGATTTAAGCCTTTGGAGACCCTAAGTAGAGGACTCACTGGACTTTGACTTTTAGAAACTGTGAGATAATAAATGGAAATGTTTTGAAGCCAGTATCTTTGTCACAATTTGTTCTGACAGCAATGAAGACGTTATCGCTAATCAAAGTCATGTTGCTAAGTCCAAAGTCAAAGTTCAAGGAAGGCCACTCTGTCTATCATTTGGCTGTGGCCAGTCTTAAATGTAATACTACAGGACAGCGAAAAATTGGAACCCAATTTTTAAACTTCTCCAGTGGAACTGAGGAGGAAGCAGAGCATCCGTTGTCTAGAGGAAGTTTAGTTAAAATTACTGGGACATGGGGAGGCTATTAGAAAAACATTTCCCAAGATACAACAGTCCAGAACAAAGAGGTATTTAATTAAGTTGTTAAACTAGAAAAGTTGTTGAGTGATTTTGAGTCATTGACCTGAAACTGGGGGTGGGATGGCTTTTATATTTTCCCAAGAAACAAAGAGCTTCCCTAATAGATCAGTTAGTAAAGAATCCACTTTCATTGCAGGAGACCTAGTTCAATTCCTGGGTAAGGAAGATCCACTGGAGAAGGAATAGGCTACCCACTCCAGTGTTCTTGGGCTTCCCGTGTGTCTCAGCTGGTAAAGAATCTGCCTGCAATGAGGGAGAGCTGGGTGGTTGGGAAGAAAGGAAAGGCTACCTACTCAGGTATTCTGGCCTGGAAAATTCCATGAACTGTATAGTACATGGGGTTGCAAAGAGTTGGACATGACTGAGCAACTTTCACTTTTCACTTTCAAGAAGCAAAGGACTGTTTAGAGTGTGGTGGGGAATAGAAATTAACACTGTGAGATTAATATGCTGGGTGGAATTCACAACTAAGTCTCCATCAGTTTCCATCTTTGTGTATGCTGCTGCTGCTGCTGCTAAGTCGCTTCAGTCCTGTCTGACTCTGTGTGACCCCGTAGATAGCAGCCCACCAGGCTCCCCCATCCCTGGGATTCTCCAGGCAAGAACATTGGAGTGGGTTGCCATTTCCTTCTCCAATGCATGAAAGTGAAAAGTGAAAGTGAAGTCGCTCAGTGTCCAACTCTTAGTGACCCCATGGACTGCAGCCTACCAGGCTCCTCTGTCCATGGGATTTTCCAGGCAAGACTATAGGAGTGGGTTGCCATTGTCTTCTCTGATCTTTGTGTATAGATTGTCCCTTGAGATTTTCCAAGCAATTTATTAATGTATGTTTGTATTTCACTGGGTGAGTTTTCAATACTAATGCAGAAAACCAAGGGACTGTATGTAGTACATGGTTATAATCCTGAGATTTACAAAAGAGAACCTTCTCTTTCTCGTGGATGGTTGTGGCATAAATTATTGTGATAGTCTCTCCCAAGAGCCCATGGATTTTAAGGAGAGGGATACTTTTGGCTTTTCCTATGTTCTGCCTAGCATCTATAATCCTGACTAGCCAGGACAGTGAGTCACCTAGCAACCAATGCCAAGAATATAGGTCTGGCATCTTCCAAGGAGATGGAGTTAGTAATGCTTCTCCAGGGAAATCTCATCTAGAGACAACAGTTTGCATTGGGTATGTGGCAGACATCCTACATGGCACTCTGTGCTGGGCCACTTACTTTTATTGGGTTTGCAAGACCTGGGGGAATCCAAAATAAAGCCATCTATCTCAGGATGAGTTCTCTTTATGTGTTGGATAAATCCGTGTCCATTTCTACCTCTAAGAAAATTTAGCTCCTGTATCTGAGAAGCCATATTCTCTCATGGTGGGATCTGAAGAGCAATGGATAAGGGTGTCAAATTCTGGGTTCATATGAATCCAGCTCTCCTCCATTCTAACTTTGTGACTCTGGATAAAGTTCTTCATTTTGTTAAACCCGATGTTATTAATCTGCGAACAGGGGCTATAATAGTACCCATCCCACAGGCAGAGATCAAATTGTAACTGTTCTTACCATGACTCAGAGTCAAACAGAATGTAATTTCCTGAATCACAGGAGAAGAGGTTTAAGGTTGATATAAAAAGGAGCTTCTGAGAAGAAATAGTTACAAATCTTACAGTGAAAATTTATGAAAACTCCTTCCATGAAGACCTTTGAAAATAATCCTGACTATAAAATTATGTGACAGATGTTTCTGGCCATTCAAGAATTTATATAGTCAAGTGACTGCCATCAGCTCACAGTTACCACCTTGGGAATTTATACACTGATCCCAATGATATTGCTTTTGGGAAAACTCTCTTTGATACCTCATCACTAAAATAGCCTTCAGAGAATGTAATGCACTCCCCTGACATCCTTTTATCAGGGACAGTTGTCATCTAGAGGGCTGATGTGGCTTAGAAACCAACAAAAGTCATTCAGAGCCAGTGAAGAGAGGTGGCTATACAATGAAAGAGAACCTTACAGGGCTCAAAGGCTGACATTTGCATACATGGGTTCTAGATCATGTGAACAGATTGGAAATGAAGATAACTTCTAGTGACCTAATATGTGATTGCAGATGCATTGTTACAGATGCTTTAGTTACAAACACATTGGAACTTGCCTTTCATTCTCAGATGGCTGAAACACAATTGTTTACCATGGTCTTTGTCCTTTGTGGTGAATCTGAAATATTTCATAATAAAAAGTATTTTTAAAAAGACTAATTTTAGGGCTTCCCTGGAGAATCCCATGGATGGAGGAGCCTGGTGGGCTGCAGTCCATGCAGTCGCTAAGAGTCGGACAAGACTGAGCGACTTCACTTTCACTTTTCACTTTCATGCACTGGAGAAGGAAATGGCAACCCACTCCAGTATTCTTGCCTGGAGAATCCCAGGGACGAGGGAGCCTGGCAGACTGCCGTCTATGGGGTCGCACAGAGTCGGACATGACTGAAGCGACTTCGCAGCAGCAGCAGCTAGCCGTCCAGTGATTAAGAATCCACCTTGCAATGCAAGGGACAGGGGTTTGATCTCTGGTCTGGGAAGACTCTACATGCTGTGGAGCAACTAAGCTTGTGTGCCACAACTACTGAGCCCTAGCTCTAGAGCCCACATTTCACAAGAGAAGTCACCACAATGAGAAGCCTGTGCACTGCAACAAAGAATATCCCCCGCTTGCTGCAACTAGAGAAAGCCCATGTGCAATAGCATAGACACACAATAGGAAATTTTTTTTAATAAATAAAAATTAAAAAAATAAAAAGATTAATTTCAGAATTAAAAAAATAGAGGAATCTAGCTTCCCCCAAAATCACCAGTTCTCAATTCTTCTTGGAACATCAGCATATATTTTTCTAACTCCCTCATCGTTACATGATTTAGTCACAGGCAGTGAGTAAAGACATCCCTGTAAGTCTTCCAGTTTCTAGTTCCCCATGTAAGTGAAATGGAGAAGGACTCTATGGGGCCTTTCCAGGACAGAACCACCCACATGTCCTCCAACTACCTCTTGTCTGTAGAAAAAGTTTAGCCAAAAAATAAATGTAATCAGAGAAATGGAAAAAATAAAGAAGAAAAGAAAAACAGTCAAATAGGACAAAATAATAAAAATTTAGTGATTAAGCAAAGTCAGGGACCTTTAGTTCCTCCTCAAGGGCTATAGATAATATTCTGAGTCACATCCTTTGGGCTGCTTCATAGAGACTGGAACTTCTACCAGGTGGAAGAAGTTAATTACAGGATGACCAGACTGTAGCCATGGCAAGCTGCTCTATCTTGCACAGTTCCAAGAACTGGCCTCAAAAAAATGGGAACCAACCAATCCTGAAACTGAAGACTAACTACTCAAAACAATCAACACAATGCTGATCAGCCGACCACATGACTAATTTCAAAATGATTGGCAGAGTTGATGGTGCTGTTCTTCATGGAGTTCCTTCCACCTGCCTACATCTCTGAAATTCCCCTTTAAAAGCTCTTGCCCCTTGGTCAATAGTTGGGAGTTGGTTCTTGGAGATGAGTTTACTTTCTCTCCGAGTTGCCAGGCTCCTGATAAAGCAACTTTTCTTTTCAACCAACACTTGCCTCTCAAGTATTGGCTTTCAAGCAGACAGCAACTGCATCTGAGTTTGATACCATAAGGAGCTTGGAAGCTGCTGTTGTGTCCTAACAATGAGTGACAAGCTGAACAGACTTGTTCAGCTTTTCTTGGATCCGTAAGAGGGAGGAGGACACAGGGCAAACTCCTGCCCTGAGATTGGAGGGACAGACAGGTGAATATAAAGAGCTGAGGCTTACTGGAGCAGAGATTCAGAAGTGCAAACCTCCATGGGAACCAGTGCCATGGGAGGAAAACCTAGACCATAATTAAAGAAGAGCTGGAGGCTCAGCGCAAAAGAACTCTGATTAAAAACTCCAGGGGGACCAAAGCATAAGGAGATCCTCATAATATTGTGAGATTTAACTCCAGAAGCTCAATCAGATTCTCATACTAGATAACCCCCCATGGGTTTCCAGTAGGGGAAGATGATGGAGAACCATTTAGAAACAGCCCCAAGCACTGCATTCTTCTTCACAAGGCCTGCCCTCAGGGGATGTCATTTAACTAGAGCTGACCTGCTGGGCGTTGACTGTGAAGGCTGAGCGCTGAAGAATTAATGCGTTTGAACTGTGGTGTTGGAGAAGACTCTTGAGGGTCCCTTGGACTGCAAGGAGATCCAACCAGTCCATTCTGAAGGAGATCAACCCTGGGATTTCTTTGGAAGGAATGATGCTAAAGCTGAAGCTCCAGTACTTTGGACACTTCATGCGAAGAACTGACTCATTGGAAAAGACTCTGATGCTGGGAGGGATTGAGGGCAGGAGGAGAAAGGGACGACAGAGGATGAGATGGCTGGATGGCATCACGGACTCGATGGATGTGAGTCTGAGTGAACTCCGGGAGATGGTGATGGACAGGGAGGCCTGGCGTGCTGCGATTCATGGGGTCGCAAAGAGTCGGACACGACTGAGCGACTGAACTGCACTGCACTGCACTGACCTGCTGGGCTGTTATCAGAACTTAAGTGGTGTGAGGAAGGGAATTTCCAACTCCTGTTGGCTCTAATCATCCTGTCCCAGCTAAAGGGGGAGAAAAACCTGGAAAACACTTGTGAAGTTCAGAGTCCAGGCATAGGCATAGGTCAATAAAGGACGTAGACCCAATTACGTGTGTGCATGCATGCTCAGTCACTCAGTCATATCCGACTCTTTTGCAACCCCATGGATTGTAGCCCATCAGGCTCTTCTGGCCATGGGATTTCCCAGGCAAGAATACTGGAGTGGGTTTCCATTTCTTCTTCCAGAGGATCTTTCTGGTCCAGGAATTGAACCTCCATCTCCTGCATTGCAGGCAGATTCTTTACTATTGAGCCCGAGACCCAGTTATGAACCACAGATACTCCTTTTATCCAATACAACATACCCAAATATCTGCAAGAAAAAAATAAAAGACATAGCAAAAGGCCAAAAAAACAAATAGTCCACCACAATTTGAAGACACAGAGAAAGCATCAGAACTAGACCTAGCAGGGATGTTGGTGTTATCAGACTGAGAATTTGAATCAACCATGATTAAGATGCTAAAGGACTCCAGGGGGTGAAGTCAACAACAGGCAAGACCAGATAGACAATGTAAACAGAAATATGGAAGCCCTAGGAAAGAACTGAAAAGAAATGCCAGCGGTAAAAGATACAACAACAGAGAAAAATATCTTTGATAGGCTTATTAGTAGACTGGACATGGCTGAGGAAAAACTCTGAGCTAGAGAATGTATCAATAGAATCCTTAAAAACTAAAAGCAAAGAGAACAAAGACTGGAAAAAACAAGACAGAATAGCCAAGGACCATGAGACCACTATAAAAGGTACAATGTATGCATAATAGAAATACCAGAAGATGGAGAGGAACAGAGTCCATTTCACTTCCTAAATAGTAATATTCCTAATCTACCTTATAGGTGGATTCTGTCTATTTAACACTCACCCTTCAGGACTTTCTGATGGTCCTGTGCTAAGACTGCACTCCCAATGCAAGGAACTGCGTTTCTATCCCTGATCAAAGAACTAGATCCCAAATGCTGCAGCTAAGAGTTCATTTGCATGCCTCAACTAAAGATCCCACATGCTGCAAGGAAGATTTGGTGCTGCCAAATAAATAAAAACATTTTTTAAAGACTCACACTTCATTAGCATGCAGACCCATAAAGTGATGAGATGGTTAGATGGCATCACAACTCAATCGACAAGAGTTGAGCACACTCTGGGAGATAGTGAAGGAGAGAGAAGCCTGGCATGCTGCAGTTCATGGGATCACAAAGAGCTGGATGTGACTTAGCCACTGAGCAACAACATAAAGTGAGAAGTGCAAATGACTGAAGCTTCCGCTTCTTCCATGGCTAGAGTCTGACTTTTCAACTGCAAGCAAATTCTAAGGGACAAACTCACATTCCTACTGGATATTTTGATAAGTATGAATAAATTGTCCTCTATAACTCTAGTGTGCCTACCATCCTGGTGAACCAAGTTAGCATAGTCAAGAGGGGGCAAACACAGGAACGAAGGAGGCAGATGAAGTGGGAGAAAATACAGAATCCACCAACAGAAAAGAAGGTGCAGGAAAAATCTCCAAAATTTCTGAGCCAAAAATTTCATCCCTTTTCTTTTTCTTCTTTTCTAGCACTCCTTCACCCTAGCACAGCCATTTATGTTCTAAACCTATCATGGAGAGGCCCCAGGGGCATGTGCTCCAGGGAAGGAAGAGCTGGTCTAAACCATTACACCCAGTTCTTTCAAAATGTTTATGGTGAGGCCACTGAACCAGGGTCTGGGCAAGTATGTACACTAGCGACTAATGATCTCGAGACCCTTGGTCATCAGACTGGCTGCAGAACTGGGGGCGGGGTAATCAGTGTCCGAGCAGTGTCCTTCTGTCCTCACTTTGTCCTGTGCCTTAAGATTCTCCACAGAAAGAAAATCAATAGGAAATAGCACATATCTAAAGGCATCCCAGGTGGTGCTAGTGGTAAAGAAGTTGCCTGCCAGTGCAGGAGACGTAAGAGACATGGGTTCGATCTCTGGGTCAAAAAGATCCCCTGGAGGAGGGAATAGCAACCCATTCCAGTATTCTTGCCTGGAAAACTCCATGGACAGAGAAGCCTGGTGGGCTACAGTCCATGGGGTTGCACAGTGTCAGACATGACTGAAGTGACTTAGCACATACGTGTATATAAATAATACTTATTATAAGAAGTTGATTCACATGATTGTGGATGCTGAGATGCCCCAAGTTCTGCAATTGGCAAGCTGGATACCCAGAAGGGCTGGTGGTGTAGGTCTTGTCTGAGAGGAAATGCCTGAGATCCAGGACAACCAAGCTTGTAAACTTCAGTTCAAAGGCAGGAGAAAGTGAGTGTCCCAGCTCAACAGTCAGGTGGCCAAGTTCCCTCGTGTGTGTGTGTGTGTGTGTGTGTGTGTGTGCACACGCGCGCTCTCAGGCACTCAGTCATGTCTGACTCTTTGTAACACCATGGACTGTAGCCTGCCAGGATCTTCTGTCCATGGAAATTCTCCAGGCAAGAATACTGGAATGTATTTCCATTTCTTACTATAGGGGATCTTGCTGATCCAGGGATTGGACCTGTGCCTCTCACATTGGCAGGCACATTCTTTACCAGCTGAGCCACCAGGGAAGCCCTAAGTTCCCTCTTACCCAAGCATTTTATTCTATCCAGTCTTCAGTTGATTTCATGAGGGCCATACACATTAAGGAGGGCAATTTGCTTCACTCAAAGTCTACCAGTTCAAACGCTACCGAATCCAAAAACACAGACAAGCCCAGAATGCTGTTGGGCAAAATGTCTGGATCCATTGCAGCCTAGTCAAGTTGACACAAAAAATTAATCATTATATCCTGGCTGTTTTCAGCAATGACCTGAAGCTCTCCTAAGGGGCTGGTCCCCATTTGCAGCTCCCTGTTGGAAGCGAAAGAACATTGTGCAAGCAAAGGAGAGGCTCTGAGTTAAGATTAGAACTGGTAGACAGGAGGGACTTCCCAGGTGGGACTTGTGATAAAGAACCCACCTGCCAGTGAAGGAGACCTGAGAGATTCAAGTTCCGTCCCTGGGTTGGGAAGATCCCTTGGAGGAGGGCACTCCAGTATTCTTGCTTGAAGAGTCCCATGGACAGAGGAGCCTGGTAAGCTACAGTCCATGGGGTCACAAAGAGTTGTACAGGAATTTAGCGACTTAGCACACACACACACACACACACACAGACACATACATACACAGACACACACACATGCTGATAAACAGGTCACACAGGTGCTGCCCTCCCTTCCTGCGTCCCTGTGTGTGAGTCTCTGGTACTTGATCCCAACTTGCTTTCCTGATGACTGCACGGTCATTCTGTGAATTTCTCTTTCCATAACAGCTTGGGAAACCACAAACAATAGAAATTAGCATACAAAATGAAGCCTCTTTGTCATCAAGAGTCTCAGCCACGTCCGAGCAGCTCAGAAAGCAGATGTTTTATGTGCTGCTTCCTCCCATGTTTTTTGAATGGCAATAAACATGCTTATAATAGGCATAAGCATCTAGGTATTACTGCCCTAGAATCAGAACACCTGAGGAAAGCTAAAACAACATTAGAGATTATTTATTTCAACCTGCTCTGTTTGCAGAAGAGCAGCTAGAGGGCTGTTTTGGATGGTCTAGTCTCTCTGTCTCTGGCTACTGGGCACCTGGAACCCTTTACAAATGGATGATTTGTCAGTTCAAGCGTCTCAAGGGGAGGCAACGTTTGACTCTCGGTATAGATGCTGAAAACTCCAGGTTTTACTTTCCGTCTTCTCTGTAGCTACAGCATGAGCATGTGACCAAGATTAGAGACATCAGATGTCCTTGCCCCAGATTCTGAATTGGGAGCTTGAGATATAAAGAAGCAGGAGGATTCTGTTCAAGGTTTTGAGAAGCTCCAGGCAGGATATTGCAAGAACAGCGTGCTTGTTCAGTTCTGGAGGCAGCAATGGTGTCCTCTCCTGGCTGGTTTTGTTGCCTGGTTTGACTGTGGTCCTAGCTCCGTCCAGCATCCCATGATCCTAACCAAGTGTGTTTTTATGGCCTTCCTGGTTGTTCCGAGAGCTACCCATTGTCTTCTCAATAAAAGGTTTTGTCCCTTATGTTGTCTTAGTTTTGCTTTGGGGTTTCTTGCACCCAAGAGCCCTGACTGATCTGATTTGTAACCCACTGGGGACAGACAATCATCCCAGTCTTTTGGCAGAGCTTTGATTGGTGCCCTGCCACTTCCAGCCCTTTGTGACTGACCTGGGCACCAATCTTGCTCTTATTGTGCCGAGCCGCTTCCAGCTGTATTCCCCACCTTCTCCTAGCAGCACCATTCGGACTCTACATTTCTCCATCCCGAGTGAAGGAAAAAATAGAGTAAGATACCCTGGTGGTTCAGTGGTAAATAATCCACCTACCATGCAGGACACATGGGTTCAATCCCTGGATTGGGAAGATACTCTGGAGGAGGCATGGCAACCCACTCCAGTATTCTTGCCTGAAAAATCCCATGGACAGAGGAACCTGGTGGGCTACAGTCCATGAGGTCACAAGAGTTGAACATGACTGAGCGACTAAACAACAAAGCATATGGGATCAGTTTTACTCAACATAGTGTAACAGTTTAGGTGCCTGTATTAGTGAGAAATAGATAAGGCAACAGGCAACCTAGAAACCATAATATTGGCAGCTTAAATAAGCTAGAAGTATATTTCTTAACACATACTTCTTTCTCACATGAAGTAGGCTGGCACAAAGGGGAAGGTATGGAACTCCAGGCAGTTAAAGATCCAGGATCACTCCCTCTCATTTCTTCTCCAGCCCCAGCACGACCCACCTGCTGGTGGGTTTGTAGTCATTATCTTGTTGTAGACAGAGACCAACATGCTTACTAACCAGCCCCCATTTTTTTTTTCAAGGAGGTATGCATGCAGACATTTGCTAAAGTTCTTCCTTATCTTAGTCAGTTCAGACAGTTGTCTCCAATACCTTCCTGGGGAACTTAAACAGCAAACTTCTTTCTCATAGTTCTGGAGGCTGGAAGGTCTAAGATGAGGTAGTGGCCAATTTGGTATCTGATGCAAGCCTGGTTCCTGTTTGCAGATGGGATCTTCCTTCTGGGTCCTCACATGGCAGAGAAAGAGAGGGAGAGAGAGAGACCCCTCTAATCTCACATAGTTTCTACTTCTTCTTATGAGGACACTCATCTCATTATAGGGGCTTCCCAGGTGGTGCAGTGGTAAAGAATCTGCCTGCCAATGGTTCAACCCCTGGGTCCAAAAGACCACCTGGAGAAGGGAATGGGAGCCCACTCTAGTCACTCTGCTTATTTAACTTATATGCAGAGTACATCATGAGAAACGCTGGGCTGGAAGAAGCACAAGCTGGAATCAAGATTGCCAGAAGAAATATCAATAACCTCAGACATGCAGATGACACCACCCTTATGGCAGAAAGTGAAGAGGAACAAAAAAGCCTCTTGATGAAAGTGAAAGAGGAGAGTGAAAAAGTTGGCTTAAAGCTCAACATTCAGAAAACGAAGATCATGGCATCTGGTCCCATCATTTCATGGGAAATAGATGGGGAAACAGTGGAAACAGTGTCAGACTTTATTTTGGGGGGCTCCAAAATCACTGCAGATGGTGATTGCAGCCATGAAATTAAAAGACGCTTACTCCTTGGAAGGAAAGTTATGGCCAACCTAGATAGCATATTCAAAAGCAGAGACATTACTTTGACAACAAAGGTCCGTCTAGTTAAAGCTATGGTTTTTCCAGTGGTCATGAATGCACGTGAGAGTTGGACTGTGAAGAAGGCTGAGCACCGAAGAATTGATGCTTTTGAACTGTGGTGTTGGAGAAGACTCTTGAGAGTCCCTTGGACTGCAAGGAGAGCCAACCAGTCCATTCTAAAGGAGATCAGTCCTGGGTGTTCATTGGAAAGACTGATGCTAAAGCTGAAACTCCAGTACTTTGGCCACCTCATGCGAAGAGTTAACTCATTGGAAAAGACTCTGATGCTGGGAGGGACTGGGGGCAGGAGGAGAAAGGGACAACAGAGGATGAGATGGCTGGATGGCATCACCAACTCAGTGGACATGAGTTTGAGTGAACTCCGGGAGTTGGTGATGGACAGGGAGGCCTGGTGTGCTGCGATTCATGGGGTCACAAAGAGTCAGACACGACTGAGTGACTGAACAGAACTGAACTAGTATTCTTGCTGGGAAATCCCATGGACCGTGGAGCCTGGCAGGCTACAGCCCATGCGGCCACAAAGGGCCAGACTCAACAGAGCATGCATGCAACTCATTATGGGGAATCCAACCTCATGACCTCCAAAGGCCCCACCTCCTAAAACCAACACATTGGGAGTTAGGACTTCAACATACGAATATGGAGAGAAGAGAAACATTCAATCCATAGAACCACTCTACTGCCAAAACTTTGAGCAGACACCATTCTTGATGAGAATCTTATAGGAAACAAATCTCATGGAACATGGGTCAGGAATGCAAAGCAGAGATCTCTGAGCTTAAGTAGCACAGACTGTGCAATGTTGATCTGCCTAACACCAACAGCAGGTGAATGACTTTGGAGATGCAGGGTCAGCTCTCAGCCAAGTTATAAAGCAAAGGCAAAAGCAAAAGTCCTCTCTCTGAGTGGTGTCTGGATGTCCAAAACATCTGAAGTGTTTTGCCTCAATGTCACAATTTCATAATTCAATGCAGGTATAAGGTTTAATTTTGGTGGTTTATAGTGCTGTATCTTTGTCTCTACTATTATTATTTAATATAAATAGAGATAAGGAGAAGAAAAAAATCTATGCCCCTGGGTTTAGATGGCAAACACTGGATCCAGATACTATAGTGCCAGGAAATGGAGGCTTTTATCTTGAACGTTTCCAGATGAATTTAATATCTGATTACACAAAATAAGTGCATTGCAAATTTTAAGGACACAGTGAATTCTGACTCTTGCCCTTCATTCCTCTTGAAAATCATCAAAAATTATTCTGTAATCAATATCACAAAAACTCCCAAGAGAAAAGATCCCATGTACTAAGGAGGAGATTATTTAACATTTCTCAAAGCCAGGATGTCATCCGCTGGTAGCTTCATCGATCATCTTCAACTCTTCTGTCACTCGCCTGCTTATCACCAATTCAAATCAGCAAAGGTGATCAGTGATGGCCAGATTAGTGACAACTAGTATTTGTAATGGGATGTGTTTTCTCTCTCTCACTCTGATGTACATATAAGGTTGTTACAAAAAGCCCTCTGTGAATAGGCTTATTGCTGATGTTATCCTATAACCTGAAAGTTGTAACTCAACTATTAACTATCTTGTCTTCCTTCAGATTCTGAAAACAATTCCTTTAAGCTATGGATCTCCACTGACATCTGTCATTTTAAGGGCTAAGCCTCCTCTCTCTTTAAACACATGAAGGGTATTTCCTTTCCTTCAATATGGGTCAGTCAAGGTTGGCTCCTAAGATCTAAAATCATTTCCTATGTCAGGAATTACATCATCCTCAGTCCATGGATGGAGTGATGAATAGCCATAATGAAAACAACAGAAATAATAACTCTTTGTTTTGACAATTACCAAGTGTTTTTACATCAATTATTAAAAATAACCTAAATCTTCCAACCCACCTTTGTGTTGCTTAGTGAACCCAAAATGCCAACCCCAAGCAGATGATATTTACTGCATTGTTTTTCTTTTACAGCAAAAAATACCCTACACTGGTCATGGTAAAATTTCAGCATTTCTTTTCAAAGAGAAAAAGGAGAAAATATCTTTAGCTAAGCTTTATAGAACTCAGACTACCCAGAATGAGGAACTGAACACACAACAAGACACGACAGGGATGTTATGAAAATCAAAAGCATTGATACCTTTTTTCAGGCAGTGCACACTTCCCAACGCTTAGTGAACATGTGATGCTGAGGGTCTCTGACTGTGAAACATGAAGCTGGTGTGGCAGCCATCGAGATCCAGGATACGGTGTCAATAGCAATATGCATCATTCTCAAGAAGACCTCCTCTCAGGTGAGGAGTCAATGAGAATAGAGGTCACCCCCTGACACTTCTTGACTCCCTGAAGAGATGGGAGACTGAGAACCAGTAAGTTGGCGTGAGCTGACGCTTCCTTCTTTGCATGGTTGACATCACATGTAGCTATGTCCTGACCCAAGATTGTCCCTTAGCAGCGGAGCTCACCTGCTCAACAAGGAGGGCTGTTGTCACACACTCACCGCGAGCAGTGGTGGCAAAGTGAAATCCTAAGGCTGGTGATTTTGCTCTTTTTTTTTTCCAGTAACTTATACTTTATTATGTTTAATTTATAAATGTTGAAAACAAACCAGAAAAGCAAACTGAGTTCATCTGAACCCATCAAAGTGTCTCTAAAATAATACACATGTTGTTCCATGTAATGATTTTGAAAATACTGGTTTACCCATGACTGTTATTTTACAACTCTTATTATCTATAATAAAAGTTATTTATAACTCTTGCCTCTCCTTCTCTTTACAGATTGCTGTAGCTGCAAGGAACTTCTTATTGTTCTAAAACACTGTGCTCGCCTTCCTGTGTCAGAGATTTTGCATGTTCTGTTTCCCTTCACTTTTGATTGCTGTCAATCCGGTTTTCAGATATCAGCTTGAAGCATAATTTGCTATTGAGACATTTTTCATCCCATAGATAAAATTAGATCCTCCAGTTGTGCAATTTCATAGCTTCTTGTATTTCCTTTGTCTTTATCATAATAATGGCAATTACTTATATAAGACTCTAGGTGCTGTGCTCAGAATACCCATATACACACACACACGTGTGTGTGTGTGTGTGTGTGTGTGTGTGTGTGTGCATACTCAGTGGTGTCTGACTCTTTGCAACCCCATGGACTATAGCCCTCCATGCTCCTCTGTTTGTGGAATTTTCCAGGGAAGAATACTGGAGTGAGTTGCCATTTCCTTCTGCAAGGGATCTTCTTGACCCAAGGATTGAACTCGGGTCTCTTGTGTGCATTGGCAAATGGGTTCTATACCAGTTGAGCCACCAGGGAAGCCTCCCACCCTCCATAAATAAATAAATAAATAAATACACACACTTATAAAAAGATTGCAGCTTTTAATATATCCATTTGTCTAGCTATCTCTCATTCATCCACTGCAAGAATTGAATGAGTATCTATTTAGTAGCTATAGACAGATAAATAGATAGATAAATGAAAACAGTCTACCTTTTTTGCTGTTTCCCTCTGAGAGGAATATGAAATACCAGATGGTAAACACACAGCTCACAGTTACAAGGTGCCCTACTGCTGTTTCAGACTATCAGTCCCCTCTGTGTATATTTTCTCAGAAGTGGTGCCAGCAGAGGTAAGAAGAACACAAAGCATAATTTTGTATGCACACCTGATAGGATCAGACATTACAAGTTTCATCCTGCAAGGACCATGACTGGCTTTACCCAGGAAAGAAGAGAATAAATCTACTGATGAATGTTGAGGGTAAGAGCAACCATGTGCCAACTGCCCTAATTAGGATGACACCAACCAATATTTAAAAAGTTTGCACAACTTGAAAGTTAAGTTTTATTTGGGGCAAAATGAGACTGCAGCCTGGAAGACAGGATTTCTGATAGCTCTGAGAAACTTCCACGAGAAGGTGAGTGGAGGAGCTAGAATATATGGGAGTTTTGCAACAAAGGGCAGGTGGGAACAAAAGATTGCTGTTAATTAAAGAAGCCAGATACCTCAAGAAATTTACCTCCTTTCTGTGTATACAACAACAACAAGTGAAGCTATTCAGTCGTGTCTGACTCTTTACGACCCCATGGACTAGAGCCCACCAGGCTCCTCCATCCATGGAATTTTCTAGTCAAGAGTACTGAAGTGGGTTGCCATTTCCTTCGCCAGGGGATCTTCCCGACCCAGGGATCGAACCTGGCTCTCCTGCATTGCGGGCAGATGCTTTACCCTCTGAGCCACCTTTCTGTGTATGGGAAGATGCAAAAGTCTGGGCTCACTGAAATCATTCTTTTGATATGCCCCTCAGCTCTCTGGGGCCAGTGTCCTGTGTTTTCACATCCTGAGTTTCCCCAGGGCTCACGATAGGGAGTGGCTGCAGTCTGATGGCTGCTAGAGGGTAGGCATTTTTCCTTCCTGACTTCTCCCCAGGCTCACCATCATTCATGGTGGCTGTGATTGCTGGTGTCTGTGACATCCTTATCGTTTACTGATATGGCAGGAAATATCTGATTTCTCAAAAGCAACCCCCAAAAGGAGTCACAGCTTACACACAGTGGAAGCTTATTTCTTGCTGAGCAGTCCCAGATCAGCAGGGTTTGTTCATCTATACGTGTTTTTTCAAAGGTACAGGAAGCTCTGACACCATCAACATGGAGCTTATGGTTGCCTTGCTGTTCTCCATCCATTTATAATGAACTTAGAGGAGAACATGTGGGCAGATATTATACCCAATCTACTTTTATTACTTTGGCTAGAACTTGGTCACATGAAATATCAGTTTCCTATTGCTGCTGTAACAAACTTGAAAAGTTAAAAGAATTTAAATTTATTCTCTTCAAGGTTGGAGGTCAGAAGTCTGAAATCAGTTTCCCTCGCTGAAGTTAAGGTGCTAGGAGGGCCAGACTCCTCTGAAGTCTCTCCTGGGGAAACTTTTACCAGCATACAAGAGCTGCATTCCCTGCATTGCTTGGCTCCTAGCTTCTCTCCATCTTCAAAGCCAGCAGTAGCATCTTGCTTCAGTGGTCACATTGCTTTCTTTTCTGTCAGACCTCTTGCTCATAAGGACACTTGTGATTGCATTTAGGGTCCATGCATCTCAGCCCTAGTTCATCCTCATTTGATAGTCTTTTTCTTACAACCCACAGACTTGGGTTTGGGCTTTGGAGTTAAAGAGGCCACTTAGGAGTTCTCTATATGGCTCAGGTGGATTAAAAGCATTTCTCTTTGGGGTTTGGGAACAAAGTTCTAAACAGCTGCAGTGTTATTTTACCTTCTATTTGTAAAATGCTCTCCTGTGACAGTGAAGCCTTTTGGGGAACATGATGTGGCCATTATTGGATCCACTAGAGAAATGATTCCTGAATTATCTCATGATACCCTCCAGTAGTCATGGATGTACTCGATGTTCTCCCAAGGAGCTGTTGGTATAAGAGGGATCAGAATGCACAGCTCTTTTTTCTTCTAATTTAGATCCATTGGGGTGTACAGTGTTTTTTAAAGGGAAAGAGAACATAGACAATGTAGAAGAAAATACAAGCCTACAAGAAGAATGATGTCTTTAAAATAGGAATAGTAATCAGATACAGTAACAGTCAAAGCAGAGGAAATAATGACATGCAAAATATAATATATGCAAATAAGAGTTTAAAATGCTTAATAAAATTGAAAGAACAAAAGCAAAGAACGAGCAAGAATACAGGCTTGTTTCAAAAGAAGATATAAACTTATGATTTAGGGGTTTTAAAATTGCTTTTCATTTTGTAACATGAAACATAGTGTAAGATTTGAACTAGAAGATCTTTCATACTTCTTCCAGGTCGAAGATTTTCTGTGAAACCCAAAATGGTTATGCAGTGATATAACACATCACTTTAAACAGCAATAAAGTGTTCCACCAACATTCCACTCTTGATTCTGTAACTAAGTTGAAACATGTATGCTAATAGACTCATCAACACATGTGCACACACAGACATGTAACAAATACACACATTTGTGCTCATACTTGTGCACACGTTTCTGAAATATCTAGCGACTAGAGATTAAGATCATTAGGGAAGCATAAAATAAGAATGCATCAGTTAGTTACTGAACACTGCCCTGGCACATGAACAGGATAGAATGCTTATACTGGGGAAAATACTGATGCTCTCACAATTGTGCTTGGAGAAAAATTTTACAGATATAAGAGATAATCTTGCTATGTGGTGTTTGCAGAAAGGAGGCTGTTTTCAATTAGTCTAATCCCAGAGTCAGATATTTAGAGCATGATGTCACCATTGACCAATGAAATGTTGACACTCCTCTGCTTCTCTGGTCTTGTCTCCAGAGTCCTCTACCCTGGGTGGGATCTAAGTGGTCCTTCATTCAATAAGCAAAGCCAGAAATCAGGGGCGGTGAACAGAGCTCAAGGCCAGGGGTGGGAAAAGAGTAACTGCATGGTTTTCAAGTATGTTTATGGAAATGATTAGCTCTCTGGGCTTCCCTCGTGGCTCAGAGGGTAAAGAATCTGCCTGTAATGCAGGAGACCTGGATTCGACCCCTGGGTCAGGAAGATCTCCTAGAGAAGGGAATGGCAAATCATTCCAGTATTCTGGAGAATTTCATGGACAGAGGAGCCTGGAAGGCTAGAGGCCATGGGGTCACAAAGAGTCAGACATGACTGAGCAATTTTCACTTCACTATAGTGTATCTCTGTGTTAAGATTAGGCAAAATGCTCACTGGAAGGAAGTGTTGCCCTTGTTACTGTGTTAGAATTTTAAATGTGCTGAACACAAGCACTGAACTTCCTGTATATATGTTCTATATATAAGTGTAAGCCTGGATATATACAACAAATAGGAAATCCAAGCTTTTTGAACGAATTTAGGTATTTTTGTCAGAAAAATCAATGGGAAAGTCTTTTAAGTGTTAGTCTCTCAGTTGTGTCTGACCCTTTGTGACCCCATGGACTGTAGCCCACCAGACTCCTCTGTCCATGGGATTTTCCTGGCAAAAAGGCTGGAGTGGGTAGCCATTTGCTTCTCCAGATGAATCTTACTGACTCAGGGATCGAACCTGGATCTCCTGCATTGCAGGCAGATTCTTTACTGTCAGAGCCCCAAGGAAGCCCCAGACATTTAAACATACAGATATTGAATCCCCACCCAAAACAAAACACTTGGAAAAATCCCCAAGCTGGAAACTGTCTGTGGGTCAGGCTAGACCAGTTCACCTTACTTTGGATTGAAAGTTTCTCTACAGTTGAGACAAAATTCTTAGCTGAATATCACCTCTCTGACCTTTACTATCCTTCTTCTTCATCCAGGAATCTTTTTAAATACAGCAAATGTGGAGAGTCACAATTTAGAGGGATGTGAAATTTACCATACATTGGTCATTATTCTCTACACCTAATTTTCTTGATCTGGCTGCCCAAGGACCCCTACCCTGTAGGTACATCCAAAGGTGGGCGGTTCCTATAAGGGAAGTTGGGGGTCTGTATTTTCTCATAGAATCCCCCAAATTATAGTTTTTTAATTTGGAAGAATGTTTTTCTCCCTTGATTATGGCACTCTGTTTGTAATGTTTGAATATGTTCTACTATCTGCATATTTCTTACAACCATCTCCTATATGAGACATGGATTTCATACATTAGAAAAGTCACTATTATTAATATTAGTTAAATTTAAAGTGTTTTCCAAATTTTACTTGATGATGACACATATGTATGAAATTATGATGTATATCTATTGAGTTATGACAGGCAGCACAGAAATTAGAAGCATAGACTTTGGTCCCACAACTCCTTGGTTCAAATCCTGGTCCTACCATTTGCCAGTCTGTGACCTTGGACTTCAACTCTTGGTACCTCACTTTCCTCATCTATGAAAACCACTTCACAGTGCTGTTAGAGAGCTAAGTGAGCTAGTATCTGTAAAGTGCTTAAAACAGAGTTTGGGCAGTAATAAGGATCTAATAATAATAAGCTAATTTGAGTTAGTTTATATTATTAGGAATTTTATTTAAGTGTAGATGAAGTGTAGCTTTTTAAGCTACTTCATACTCTGTATCCTTTTCCTTAAAACAGAGCAACAGATAAAGAAAACTTCTCTGTCCCTAGATTAGAATCGTTGTCTATTCTTCAATTGGATTATTTGGGTTTTATTCCTACTGAGTTGTATCAACATCAAAACCTATTGTGGGTATTAACCCCTTATTAAACATGTGGTTTGCTTATAGATTGTATAGATTGCTGTCTATTTTGCAGATGGTTTCTCTTGATGTGAGGAACTCTTTAGTTTGATGTAGCTCCATTCTTGTTTTTTTTTTTTTTTTTTTTTACTTTTCCTGCATGTGTTTTTGGTGTCATTGCCAAGACCAATGACAGAGTTGTCCCTATTTTCAATCTTTTACAGGTGGTTGACCAGTTTTCCCAGCACCACTTGTTAAAGAGATTGTCTTTTCTCCATTGTATATTCTTGCCTCCTTTGTCAAAGATAAGGCATCCATAGGTGCGTGGATTTATCTCTGGGCTTTCTATTTTGTTCCATTGATCTATATTTCTGTCTTTGTGCCAGTACCATCCTGTCTTGATGACTGCGGCTTTGTAGTAGAGCCTGAAGTCAGGCAGGTTGATTCCTCCAGTTCCATTCTTCTTTCTCAAGATTGCTTTGGCTATTTGAGGTTTTTTTAAACTCAAAATGTATTAAAGATCTAAAGGTAAGACCAGAAACTATAAAACTCCTAGAGGAGAACACAGGCAAAACACTCTCTGACATAAATTACAGCAGGATCCTCTATGACCCACCTCCCAGAATATTGGAAATAAAAGCAAAAATAAACAAATGGGACGTAATTAAAATTGAAAGCTTCTGCACAACAAAGGAAACTATAAGCAAGGTGAAAAAACAGCCTTCAGAATGGGAGAAAATAATAGCAAATGAAGCAACTGACAAACAACTAATCTCAAATATACAAGCAACTTATGCAGTTCAATTCCATAAAAATAAATGACCCAATCAAAATATGGGCCAAAGAACTAAATAGACATTTCTCCAAAGAAGACATACAGATGGCTAACAAACACATGAAAAGATGCTCAACATCACTCATTATTAGAGAAATGCAAATCAAAACCACAATGAGGTACCATTTCACACCAGTCAGAATGGCTGTGATCCAAAAGTCTACAAGCAATAAACGCTGGAGAGGGTGTGGAGAAAAGGGAACCCTCTTACACTGTTGGGAATGCAAACTAGTACAGCCACTATGGAGAACAGTGTGGAGATTCCTTAAAAAACTGGAACTAGAACTGCCTTATGACCCAGCAATCCCACTGCTGGGCATACACACTGAGGAAACCAGAATTGAAAGAGACACGTGCACCCTAATGTTCATTGCAGCACTGTTTATAATAGCCAGGACATGGAAGCAACCTAGATGTCCATCAGCAGATGAATGGATAAGAAAGCTGTGGTACATTTACACAATGGAGTATTACTCAGCCATTAAAAAGAATACATTTGGCTCAGTTCTAATGAGGTGGATGAAATTGGAGCCTAGTATACAGAGTGAAGTAAGCCAGAAAGAAAAACACCAATACAGTATACTAACACATATATATATATGGAATTTAGAAAATGGTAACAATAACCCTATATGTGAGACATCAAAAGAGACACAGATGTATAGAACAGTCTTTTGGACTCTGTGGGAGAGGGAGAGGGTGGGATGATTTGGGAGAATGGCATTGAAACACGTATAATATCACATAGGAAACTAATCACCAGTCCAGGTTCGATGCAGGATACAGGATGCTTGGGGCTGGTGCACTGAGACGACCCAGAGGGATGGTACGGGGAGGGAGGAGGAAGAGGGGTTCAGGATAGGGAACACGTGTATACCCGTAGCAGATTCATGTTGATGTATGGCAAAACCAATGCAATAGGGTAAAGTAATTAGCCTCCAATTAAAATAAATAGAGTTAAATAAAAAAGAGTTTTCCCTTATATTTACTGCTAGAATTTTTATCGTTTCTGGTCTTACATTTTATTCTTTAATACATTTTGAGTTAATTTTCATGAGTGGTGTAAGACAGAGTTCCAATTTCCTCCTTTTGCATGTGAATTTTCAGTTTCCCTGGTACCATTTATTGAAGAGACTATGAGTATTCTTGGCTCCCTTGTCACATATTTGCTGAGTGTGTACACAAGGGTTTCTTTCTAGGCACTTGATTCTGTTTCATTAGTCCATGTGTCTATTTTTATGCCAGTATCATATTGTTTTGATTACTATAGCTTTGTGATAGAGTTGGAAATCAGTAAGTGTGATGTCTTGAGCTTTGTTCCTTCTCAAGACTGCTTTCAAGTTGCAAAGCCTTTAACACCTGGAAATGTGGATTCCAATGCTTCTAGTAGCAGTTAGTGCTCAATATGACTGAGCACGCACACAGGCACATGATTCAAAGGCTTGTTTTCCTCTCTACTTGCATTTGGTCCAGGTTCTAAGATCTTCTTTTGTTACAGGTAGAAAAATATATAAGGTACAAAAAGATAACTTTATGATATGTATGGCTCAAAGTCATATATAAATCTGTATATTAATATTATTAACATTATATTCTGCTTGACTGCTGTCCCAATAAAATGGAAAAATGAAGATATACTTACTAAAAATGGGAAGGAGACTCCTGAGAGCTTGTAATATGAGGGTGGAACATATTATAGAAATATATTTCTTTATTTAAAAAAAATTATCTCAGGGGATTGCACAGTGCCAAAGCATCTCAACTCAATGATGAGAGTTTGATCATCAATCAAAACTGTCTGGAAATAGGGGCTTCAAGGAGACGCAGTCTCTAGGTCCCACCTGCTCATCTCAATATGGCCATTTTCTCCCATTTCCTCGGGGATGGGAGAGGAGGTTAAGTGCTCACTTCCAGTCCAGGGGCAGTTAAGAGAAGAGAGAGCTCCTTCGAGATGTGGCTAATACTCAGCCCATCCCATACCTGCACACAGTGCCCTCATCCCCACCTTCAGGGCACATAGGTCACCCTCATGCAGGGGCAGGTTCCACCTCTCTCCAGAGTGTTATCCACAAGGGTTTGGGGAAAATTTCCTTGAGGGAAGGAAGGTTGAAAATTTTCATTGAGTTCTGAGATGTTTTGGCACTGTGCAATCCCCTGAGATAATATTTATTTTTTGAATAAAGAAATATATTTCTATAATATGTCCCCACCTCATATTAGAAGCTCTTAGGAGTCTTCTTCCAAATTTTAGTAAGTATATCTTTACTTTTGCTGTTTATTGGGAGGGGGTCATACAGAATGTAATTTTAATAATATTAATTATGCAGATTTATATATAAATTTGAGCTATACATATATTATAAAATTAGCTTTTTGTACCTTATATATTTTCTACCTATAACAAAAGAAGATCTTAGAACATAGGCCAAATGGAAGTAGAGAGGAAAACAAGCCTTTGAATCATGTGCATGTGTGCGTGCTCACTCATAGTCAACTCTTTGGGACCCCACTGACTCTAGCCCGCCAGACTCCTCTGTCCATGGGATTTCCCAGGAAAGGATACTGGAGTGGGTTGCCATTTCTTCAGGGAATCTTCCTGACCCAGGGATCAAACTTGCATCTTCTGCATCTCCTGCACTGGCAGGCAGATTCTTTACAGCTGAGCCACCAGAGAAGTCCCTCTGAGTCATACCAGTCACATAATTTGCCCATTGGGAAGCTGCAAAGGTACAGATTAGGGATATAGTCCTGGAATGAAAGACCTGTTGCTTTTCCTATGGCCTGATGTGAACAGAAAATATGACCTTCCTCCTACATTTACAGTCAGCTCTTCACTCTATGAAGAAGATGGACATTAAATAGAATAAAAATTTTTCCTCCTTAGTGTAAGGGAAAAGAATAGATTCAAAGGGCTACTGCAGACTACATAGATCAATACAAGGCAAATAATGTGCTCTTTATAAACATTAACTCCTATTATTATTGCTATCATGATTATTTTAAGGGATAGCCATTCTCTTCTCCTGAGCAATAAGACTCAGTTTGCTGGCATAGACTTAAAGGGAAAAACCTGCATTATCCACAGGAGAAAACAGAAGGATATTATAAGACATTACTCATTGGAACTTGCAGTTTTCAATATAACAGTTATATGTTTGTTGGCTTCTCCTGGATTATTGAAACATAACAGAAGCAGAGCTACAACCTAAGACTGATAAGTTTTGTATTTGAGAGAAAACTGTGACTCAGCCCTGCCTCTCAGTTAGGTTTCTTAAAGTGACATAGATGAATAGACAAACTATGGTTTTCTACCCCTTAACCTGAGAAATATTCTCATTTAACTCAGGGCATTCATAGCCGTAGGGGATATTTTGGTAATAGCTATCCCATAATTCCCTGTGTTCTTAAGAACAGATAGACTCAGGCTTCTGACCCACAAATAGATTGTGGAGCCTAATATCGGCACAGATAGAGCTATTTCTTTACAGTGGGATCAAACAAATGATGAGTTCAAGGAAAATAACATTTGAAAAAGTCATCTACCTCACATCAAAGCCAAATTAGAGACATACATTAGAAACCAAAGACCAAATAAAACTGCTGGGTTCATAGAGAGGAAAGGCTAGAGGTTTACTGAGGAATACAAGTATAGTATTTCTTTCCAAAACAAAACAAAATCATTATCACAGAGATTTGCTTTTGCAAGCAGCCACAGCTGTATACAACATGTAAGTGTGAATCTCAGGCTCAAAATCCCCATGAAAATAGAGTTAGAGCCTGGCTTATATCCACTGAAGTTTGGGGAATGTCAAGGTTACGCCAAGTCTCCCAGCCACAGAACACTCCGCATGATGCCTCTCATCTGGTTGCTCATACTGGGTTACTGGATCATCAGTCACTTAGACTCCACTTTGGTTTTGTATTCTTATCCCTTGCAGTAAGCTCTAAATCAAGGGGTGGGCCCCCATACTTTCTAAGCCTTTATTTTTTAAGGAATTGCACTGCTAACGAGAGAGAATGTGGAGGGTGAGAAATCTGCGTGAAAAATAATGTGTTCTTCATCATGGCACCTTGGTGGGAATTAAGAGGGAGAACAGGGTGACGGAGGATGAGATGGTTGGATAGCATCAATGATTCAATGAACACAAACTTGGGCAAACTCCAGGAGATGGTGAGGGACTGAGAAGCCTGGTGTGCTGCAATTCATGGGGTCACAAAGAGTCAGACATGACTTAGTGACTGAACAACAACAAGATCAAAACAAAGAAAATCCAGGGAGTGACACTATGAGCTCCTGTCCAGGAGTCTTGGGCTTGGAACAAAGGGGAATGGTCAGTTATAATTAAGCACATTCTATCTTTAAAGTGGACTTCAGGGTTTTTGTCTGGCTGTGATAATGAAGAGAGAAAAACATTATGCTGGGGAATTACATGTGAATGGATAGTGCAGTTGATGGAGGCTTCAGATTTGAACTAACAAATCATTACTTATCGATTATATAAATATTCTGTATCTGGATTTATCATATGCCTTTCCACATAAATGATGTATGGACAAGTGGCAGGAAACATTGTCTGCTCAGACAGATCTTTTAATTGGAGGAAAGGTACCGCATGAGAAACTGAGATATTGGAGCTTAAATATTCTAGGATGAAAAGTATTTAATGTATATCTACCTATTATGCTTTTCTGCCAATTACATAAGGGTAATGGCCAGAAAAGTTATACAATTATGACTATATCTTCAAGCTCTTTGAGAGTCATTGATACTTCCAACCCATACTTTCTATAATAATAAGGAAAATATAACATCTCCTTATATACACCAATAAACATTCAAAAATGTCCATTGATCACAGTTCCCATTTCCTGATATGTATGTGGTACTTATCACGTAGACTAAACTGCCATCTAGTTAGTCCAGTTTCTCGAATCTCTTCTAGAGTTTCTATATTCTTTTTCTGCCTTCAGAAACTTCCAGATCAAATTATGAAATATTGAGTTCTTGTGAATGCAAGGCACTGTAAGCAATAAGGAATCCTGATGCAGACATATGTTGAGAAAGGATAATGCTTAAATTATACACATGAGCAGGAGATATTGTTATCATAGTAACAAATATAATAAAGCTTATTCATAGCACTTTTCAAAGAATGAAGCAATGAATTTTTATCAAATAAAATAACTGCATATGTGTATATTTGGGATCTTGGACCTCAGTTTTCTTACCTGTAAAATAGGACAATGTTGCTGTTGTTAAGTCACTAAATTGTGTCCAACTCTTTGCAGCCCCATAGATTGCAGCACTCTGAGCTTCCCTGCTTTCACTACCTCCTGGAGTTTGCTCAGATTAATGTCCATTGAGTCAGTGATGCTATCCACCATCTCATCCTCTGCTGCCCTCTTCTCCTTCTGCCTTCAATCTTTCCTAGCATCCAGATCTCTTTCAATGAGGAGACCCTTTGCATCAGGCGGCCAGAGTCTTGGAGCTTCAGCTTCAGGATTGACTGGTTTGATTTCTTTGTAGTCCAAGGGACTCTCAAGAGCCTTCTCCAGCACCACAATTCAAAAGCATCAATTCTTTGGTGCTCAGCCTTCCCTATGGTCCGGTTCTCACATCTGTACATGACTACGAGAAAGATGGGGCAATAATCACACCTAATTCCTAGGGTTGTTGTGAGGATTGAGTAAGGTAGCACACATAAAGAGTTTAGATGGAGAGCCTGAACCATAATGAGTGCAGCTATAAATGGGACTGTACTGTGGGATCTTGGACCTCAGTGAGTGGACTGGACTCACTAGATGGCTGCTTAGTCTATGGTGATAAGTACCACACTGAGGCCCCAATACCCCAGAATGTGACTGTACTTGGAAACAGGGCCTTTAGAGAGGTAATCAAGTTAAAACGGGGCCATTAGGATGGACTTTAATCCAATTTGACTGATGTCCTTATGAGAAACGATTAGGAGACACCAGGGGAGAATGTGGACAAGGGATGGCTATTGTAAGCCACGGAGAGAGACCTGGAACAGATCCTTTCCTTATAACCATCAGGAGAAGCCAACCCTACTGGCTCCTTGATCTAAAACTTCTAGCCTCCAAGAACTGTGAGAAGATAAATGTCTGGTGTTGAAGCTGCCCAGTCTGTACTGTATCGTTATGGCAGCCCAAGCCAACGAAGGCAAGCTCTCAATATACGTTTCTTCTATAGAGATGAGGCTGACAGGGAGGGGAAAATGAATAGGTACGCAGGATACTACAGAAGAATGGATGTGGCTACCGCTTCCACCTTGATCTGACCTCCCTGGACCTCTTCAGGCAGCTCCATCTTTCTGGCACCAGAGCTGTATCATTAGATTTTCTTCTTAAATCAGTGAGGAAATTCTGGGAAGAATCATAGCTACTTGCAGACAGAGGAAAGCAGAGCCTCCTCATCTGTATCAATTTATAGACTCATTGTGGAAGGAGACAGCTTCAAGTCGTACCAAAAAAAAGCAAAGGAAACAAAAGGAGCCTTCCTTCTCCTCTAGGCTGTTGTCCATTTACAAGTATATAAATCAAGAGTGCATTTCAACATGCCTTGCTTCTTTTACAAATGTCTTGATTTCTCCAAGCCAAAGAAACTTAAAGTACAGAGTGAAATAAAACAAGCCTGGACAATGTGTATCAGCATCATAAGGACCCCATCAGTGCAATCATTAAACTGTATGTTCTCACTCTGTAAGCCACTTACATTGCGTAATGTACGCAAAGAGTCATTCCTTACTGCAGACCTAGCCTGCTGAGATACGTCATTCTCCAGTTATGTCCAGAAGGCAAGGATAGCAAGCTCAGAGCTTTCTGCCTTCTCAATGTCATTTCAAACACAACAAAAATTCCACAGAGATCGAAGAGTGTATTGCTGCCAATATCTGGATCTTTTTACTGCTAAATGTTCTGTTTCTCCTTTGCTTACGGCATAGTTTTAAAGACATGTAGTGCTTATGTTTAGAAGAAATCAGATTATATCTGTAGATCCCAGGTCAGACTCCCAAAGCCCATCAGTTAGCACTCGACTGCCCAGGGCTATATGTGTGATGTTTTAAGTACTTCATTAGTCTGGGGCCATGTTCCCTGGAGTTTTCATCTAACAAAGCATTATGGGTGCTTTCCAAATGTTCAGTTGTTTTAAATCATTGTTATTAAATTTAGACAGGCTGTATAAGGAAGAGAAGCCTGGGATTTTAGAGCACACCCTTGAAATCTTCTGGTTCAGGAGTGGCAAATAGATTTTACTTCAGTTAACTCTTATCAATTAATTGTGGCGACCTAGAGTATGACATTGCAAATGTCTCAGGTCAAGTGTGGGCTCAACAGGAAATAATACCAAGATTGATATTGATGTCTGTTGTGGGCACAGGATTGGAGACAGGTAGAGAGACATGCTGGATATTGTCTGCCTCTAAATCTAACCCTTTCTTCTTATAGATGAGAAAACCAAGTTCTAAAAACATTAAATGATAGTCTCAAGATGCCATAGTTAGTTAGCAAAAATGCCAGTGCCTGCATGCTAAATTGCTCAGTCGTGTCCAACTTTTTGTGACCCTGTCCACTAACAGACTCTTCTGTCCATGGGATTCTCCAGTCAAGAATACTGGAGTGGGTTGCCATTTCCTCCTCCAGGGGATTTTCCCTCACCAGGGAACAAACCACATCTCTTGTGTCTCCTGCATTGGCAGGCATATTCTTTACCCCTAGCACCACTTTTGCCAAAGTCAGAATCAATACATCCTGGCTCCTTTTCCACTACCACATTGGAAAAAATCCTGGTAGCATGACTATAACTTAATAGATGGTAATACTGGTCTTCATTTGCTAATGAAACTAATCCAGAAAGCAATGCTAAAAACTTTCATTTCCTAACATACATATATCCATTTTTTCCCTCAAGGACATGTTTTGTTTGCTTTTTCTTAGTCTTTCCTCCTGAGATTCTTTTCACGGTACTACTTAGTCATCTATCAGTTGGAGACAGTGAGACCCGACGTCTGAATTCTGCACGTGGAATTCAAGTTCTTTATAAAAGCAATCCAATGATTAAAATTTCATTTGTTATCAATACACTAACTAAAGATAAGAAAATCTTAAAGTATACGTAAGATGTTATGGGCAAACTATGGGGGAAAATATTTTGAAGAAAGGTAAAAATGATAGAGAACATTTTCAGAAGAATAAGAGCAATGAGTTAAATTCTAATTCCTTGTAGCAATTATCTCTTTCCCCTTGGGGAAGGACATTAAGAACTTTTGTGCTGCAATGCCATCTATTTTTTATTGCGCCAATGAACAAGTACATCTTTCCAAACTGCCACTATTCATCGCTCTTAAACAAGAATAGATGAGTTTGAAAAGATATGAAGATTCATTAGTTCCAGCTCCAAATATTGCAGGTGAAATTATTTCCATCCATTGCAGCCTAGAGCAGATTTAGGGAGGAGTCACAAAATACCCTTGAAAATTATATTTCCAGAGAATGTGTCCACTGGGCAAATTCAAAGTCAGCAAGGCCCAAGTCATCTCTTCATTAACCCAACCTACTATGCATCCTGTGGGTAAAGAATGACATTTGATCACGTAGGAAGGAGTCCTTTCATATATTGTTGTTATTCCGTCTATAAGTCATGTCCAACTCTTTGTGACCCCAAGGACTGCAGCACACCAGGCTCCTCTGTCCTTCACTACCTCCTGTAGTTTGCTCAAATCCATATCCACTGAGTTGGTGAAACTATCTAACTATCTCATCCTGTGCTGCCCCCTTCTCCTCTTGCCCTCAATCTTTCCCACCAGCAGGGTCTTTTCCAATGAGCCGACTCTTCCCATCACGTGCCCAAGGTATTGGAGCTTCAGCTTCAGCATCAATCCTCTGATGAATATTCAGGGTTGATTTCCTTCAGGATTGACTGGTTTGATCTCCTTGCAGTCCAAGGGGCTTTCAAGAGTCTTCTCCAACACCACATCTGAAAGCATCAATTCTTCAGTGCTCAGTCTTCTTCATAGTCCAACTCTCACATCCGTGCATGACTACTGGGAAAACCATAGCTTTGACTAGACGGACCTTTGTTGGCAAAGAGATGTCTCTGCTTTTTAAATACACTGTCTAGGCTTACCCTAGCTTTTCTTCCAAGGAGCACAGCATCGTGCTCAGATGCTCAGTCATGTCCAGCTCTTTGCAACCACATGGACTGTAGCCCACCAGGCTCCTCTGTCCATAGAATTATTCAGGCAAGAATACTGGAGTGCACTGCCATTTCCTATTCCAGGGATTGGACCCATGTCTCTTGCATCTCCTTCATTGGCAGGCAAATTCTTCTACCACGGGAACACCTGGGAAACCCAAGGAGAAAGCGTCTTTAATTTCATGGCTGCAGTCATCGTCTTCAGTGATTTTGGAACCTAATAAAAGAAAATCTGTCACCGTTTCCACTTTTCCCCTTTCTATTTGCCTTTCACATATGGAGAATATTTTTTTGAAAAAGGCTGGGGGAGGTGGAGTTTGATGCTTATAGGATATTTTAAGTGAAGTTCTATAGTTAGTAGAAAAGTACTATTAAGATTCATATCCAGTCACTTTGTGGATGAAAATATCAATGGTCAATCTAACAAAGAAATGAAAATTTTTATTCAAGCAAAATTTAGGCTTATAACCTGGGATAGAGTTTCTCTGAGATCTCTGAGAACTGCTGCAAAGAGGTAGGAGCAGGGAAAGTGAAAGTGAAGTTGCTCAGTCGTGTCTGACTCTTTGCGACCCCATGGACTGTAACCTACCAGGCTCCTCTGTCCATGGGATTCTCCAGGCAAGAATACTGGAGTGGATTGCCATTTCCTTAGGTCGGTATATATAGGATTTGGTGAAGAGGGAACGTGTACTCAAGCACCATCTTGGTAGAAGGTTGCTGCTAATCATGAAGAACAGACAGCTACTGGTTTTAGTGCTTTTGTAAGTCTCGAGAGACATAAGAATTGAGGTTCATAAAAAAGTTCTGAAACTATCTAACTATGAAGGTCTGTTCTGCCAGCTTTCTCTGAGCCCAGAGTATCTCATCCTGACCTTTGCCCTCAGTTCTTTTCAGGGTATATGCTCGGCCAGCAACTGCAATGGCTAATGACTTGATTCTTGTAAACGGGATGGTGGGCAACATTCTCTACCTTACAGTCCTTCTCTTTGGGTCTTAATTTTGACCAAAGTTTGGGAGGCATTTCATGACCAGTTTGTCTCACTATGTTAGGAATGCTCATTCCCAGGTCAGGAGAGAATTTCATTGCTAAGCCACCCAATGTGCTTTTATTGAACTAGGCCCTGTTCACAGTAGCCAAACTGTCTGTTCTACTAGCCTATGATGGCTCAGGAAATGTTTTCCTCCTGTTGCTTCTTCCCATATCTAGAGTTACACTATTACAGTCATTGATTTTATAGAACCATATTTTGTAAGTCATTTCAAGTATCCTAATCATCATTAATTTTATTTTATATGAAGCTCAGTCACACATTTGGTAATGCCAGAAATAAAAATCTTATAAAATAAACATAATATAAGTAATATAGCAGTAATATTAATAAGATCAGAAGCATTTAAGCTAAGAACTCTTATTAAGTGCAGCCCAGTATATCCTTAGGTTGTCTGATCCAGTCTGTTCCATATCAATAGTCATCTTTAAGGGAAATGGTATATTGGCATGGGCACATGATGTCAATGGCTGATTCACTGGGAAAGACCTTGATTCTGGAATTTAAGGCAAAAGGAGAAGAGGGTGACAGAAGATGAGATGGTTGAATGGCATCACCGATTCAAAGGACATGAACCTGGGCAAACTCTGGGAGATGGTGAGGGACAGGCAAGCCTGGCATGCTGCAATCCATGGCTTCACAAAGAGTCGGACATGACTTGGTGACTAAATGACAAAAGTCAAGTTTATCAAAAATGTCTGCAAGGACAAGGCAAGTGGTGGGTCATGGTAACCCCTTACTGGATTGAGAAAGGGATGTTTTCTTCTAAGGAGTTACAGGCCAGCATCAGAAGAAGAAAAATCGATCTTTCTGGCTGAGCAGGTACTTCTGTCATTGGGGGTCTGGTTAATGCATAATACAGATGCACAGTGTACTCTAGAGAAGACAGAGGAGGCTCAAATGAGAAGAGAAAAGAGTTTATGCTTAAATTTTTCTTGTCTCACACACTGTGCAGCACAGGGAACTCTACTTAATGCCCTGTGGTGAACTGAATGGGAAGGAAGCCCCAAAGAGCGGGCATATATGTATATGTATGTCTGATTCGTTTTGCTATACAGTAGAAACTAGCATGACATTGTAAAGTAACTATGCTCCAATAAAAATTTCTTTAAAAAAGAAAACAAAGAAAGAAACAAATTTTCCTGTCTTGCCTTAAAGTATGAATTTTCACTTCATCCTCATTAACCTCCAGAAGGCAAGAACTGAGGCAGTATTTACTCTTGAGGAAAAGTCAGCAGGAGGAGCCGTGAGTTCTAATGAGCACCTCTCTGTTCTGTACCATGCCTGGTGATTTACACCTGATTACCAGATTAACTGTCACAACCCTCCAAAGGGGTAGGTTAAGTGGATTGAGGCAGTTTGGTGCCCTGGAAGCTTGATGGAACTTGATTCTTTCCCACTAGGCCCCTTGACTCCTTCCCACTTGGCCAAACTGAAAGCTGTCCCATGCCATATTTGGTGACCAAGCCACATCCCTCAGCATCCTAATTCCTTTGAAGGTTTCTTTCAAAGTAGGCCAACCTCTGCTACAGCAGCCATCTGGTCTCCTCCTCCTGTCACACGCCCAGCCCCTGAATGGGAGCATCTAACTCTTCGGCACATAGGAAGGGCTAGTCTTACATAAGTTTTTGGAATTCTTAAAAAATTCACAGAGACTAGGATACAGCTGGGAAGGGATGACTCAACCTTATTTACCTTATTTACTTTATCTTGCCCTTCACTAGGCTTTGTTAGTTATATGACTTGAGGTAAGAACTGTGTCATGCAATCTGAACCCCCCAGGGCATCCAGCCCCCTGCCTTGAACATAGTATTAGTTACTCAGTCATGTCTGACTCTTTGCTACCCCATGGACTGGGGCCCTCCAGGCTCCTCGGTGCATGGGATTCTCCAGGCAAGAATACAGGAGTAGCTTGCCATTTCCTTCTCTAGGAATCTTCCACACCCAAGGATCAAACCCCAGGTCTCCTGCATTGCAGGCAGATGTTTTTACTGTCTGAGCCACCGGGGAAGGTGCTCAGTTGTTGTAAGCAGAATGACCAAGTGATTCAATGAATCAGTGGGCAGATGATAGTTCCCTCATGGGGCATCCTCAGCTGCCAGAACTTTCCTCTCTTTTCAGTCACCTTCTAGCACCTGATGCACTTCGTTCCCTCTCCGACTCCACCCCTGATGGGCCCTCTACTGTGTCATCTTCCACTGATTGAATTGCCACGGCGTGATGAGGGCCCAAGGAGGATGACTCAGCTCAGTATTACGTCTGCCTCTCTCCTGAACTTGCTCCTTCATTACCTGCTCATTGCCAGGCCGAGTGACTCAGCACCTGACTTAATGTAAGTGATGTTTATAGTGTATATAATACTATATATGTGTGTGTATGTATATATATGTGATATGTATATATATACAAGGTATGTATAAATGGAAGATATGTATACACATAATACATAATCTTTATATACAATACATTTAAGACCACTCTGCTACAGCCTTTATCTCATTCCATTGACACCTTCTGGAGCCAGCGAGATGCATCTTGTGAGTCTTATAGGAAAATAAAGGTATTTAACAAAGTAACTGTCTCATAGCTAGTTAAGCTACTTAGTGGCATGTAGCTAGATGCCTGTCCCAATACCCATTTTACTGGATGACCAATCTCTTCTTCAATTGCTGGCTGACCTTGTTTCTGCCCTCAGGACAGATGCTTACCATCAAAAATGCAATGGATGCTGATAGCTTGACTATAGCTTGTAAAAGTACACTCTGATAGTTTGTTTTTTTTTTTCAGCTCAGTGGCTTTAAAGTACTTGTGGAAGCATATTTCTGTTGTGACCCAAAATTACCTGAAATATTGAATATTTTTAAAAATCCCACCTCTCTGATCTCATCAAAAATGAACACTCCCCATTCATTCATTTGTGGAGATTTGGGGGGATGGAGGTAGCATAAGAAGTGAGTATTGTAGGAGCTGTGAAGGATCTTCTGCCCCAAGGAAGGGTTCATTGATGAAAACAGCCTAAGAGCAATTGTACAGTCAGGCTGGGGTCCCCAGACCAGGGAAGTGGCTGATGGCCAAGGCAATTTGTTTTACGAGATGAGGAAGTTTATCCAGAAAGAAGTGGTGGGGTAAAAGGATGTTTATTAGGAGAAAGAGGACAGGAGAAGTAGAGATTTAGACTAATGGATGTCAAATGGTTGGGTTCAGTAGGGTACCAATTTGCTATGTGCATCTGTAAGAAACGCTTGGGTCCCCAGAACATGCATTTAAGCATTGTTTTTTATTTAGTTTATTTTTCATTGTTTTAAAATTATTTTCTTCTGAAACCATTTTCCAGGGTGTCAGGAAGTTAAACCAACAAATTTACTACTTGTTAGCTGGAAACAGCAACCCACTCCAGTGTTCTTGCCTGGAGAATCCCAGGGACGGGTGAGCCTGGTAGGCTGCCATCTATGGGGTCGCGCAGAGTTGGACATGACTGAAGCGACTTAGCAGCTATGGGACATATGAAAAAAGTTTGTAATTTCTCTGAACCTCATATTTCTACTTTTGTGAAACAGACTTGGGCCAGCCACAGAGCATTACTGTGAAGATACCATGAGATGATCTAAGTAAGGCAGCCAGGACGATGCCTGAGAGTGGCTGTTGCTTCGTAGTTTGTTGTCCGGGTGGGTTTTCAGGTGTTTCCATCACTTAGACCAAACATACACATTTCCAAAAACTGTTTGATCCCCAAAGTCCGGATCTCTTGGAAACACTCTTGTAATCATTTCTTCAGTCTGCAGATGATAGATAGATAGAGAAATAACTAAGTGGATAGATGAGTAGAGAAACATGGAGAGAGAAATATACACACATGCAAACTTACATACATACACTAATGGAGAGGGAGACAGAGAGAGAAAAGGGCTGGGAAGACAGAGAAATAGAGAATTTTAGTAATGTTTTTGACTTGCCCACATCCCCATGAAATGTCACTATTTAATTAGCTCTGAATTCAAAGGCTAAGTGATTGCAAATGACATTTGGACTTCGGAGGTTTCACTGCAGGTCCTGGTTATTTATACTTTTTTCTTGTTACTGAGTAATGAGACATCACAGAAAAATGGAGGTCATGGATAAAGAAAGAATAAATTTAAACCTACCCAGATACTAAAAACAGGGTCAAATAAAAATCAGAGAGCAAACAGCATATATTTTCCTCATCCTAACTGTACATTTTCAGCCCTCTTAACTCCATCATGTCTTCAATAAATGCCTCCTCCCCTCACCCCCATACATCTTCTCCCCTGCCGAATACACTAATGACCTCAGCTTTTACTCTGTAGCTAGAAGGTAACTGAAATGACTTTTTATGGAAAACCCAGGAGAGCTAAGGGGTAGTACATACCTAGTGAGTGGGGCTAGTCTATAAGGCTAGGTTTTTGGAAGAAAGATCAAGAGAGGGCAGAATCCATGGAGATGAGATGTTCTGATTAATCACACACGTCTTATACACCTTGACGGGGAAGAGTCTCAGGCAAAGGCATCTTCAAGGTCCAGAGGACGTGTATTACGATTCACACTTAACTCCTCCCTGAGGGGATTAGCAAGTATAGATTATTTGGAAAAATCTAGCTTAATCTGTGTAATTGATGTTAATTCCGGTCCTTTGAGAGGGGAAATTTCAAAGATCAAACCCACATCTCCTGTACCTCTTGAATTGACAGTCAGGTTTTTCACTGCCTGAGCCACCTAGGAATCCAATTTCAGGGAAGGGGGACTGTAAAAGTGCTCGCCCAGAGGGACCAGGGCTTTCCTGGTAGCTCAGATGGGAAAGAATCCACCTGCAATGCAGGACACCTGGATTCAATCCCTGGGTCAGGAAGATCCCCTGAAGAAGGAAATGGCAACCCACTTCAGTATTCTTGCCTGGAGAACCCCATGGATGGAGGAGCCTGATGGTCTACATCATGGGGTTGCAAAGAGTCAGACACGACTGAGCATCTCATATTTTCACTTTCATTAGAGCGACCAGTATGGCGCAAGATTGGCTCCAGGAGCCCTTCTCCAGGACCTCTGATGAAGCAGCTATCTGGGGATGGTGTCGTTGTGGTGTTGGAGAAGACTCTTGAGAGTCCCTTGGACAGCAAGGAGATCCAACCAGTGCATTCTAAAAGAAATCAGTCCTGGGTGTTCTTTGGAAGGAATGATGCTAAAGCTGAAACTCCAGTACTTTGGCCACCTCAGGTGAAGAGTCGACTCATTGGAAAAGACTCTGATGCTGGGAAGGATTGGGGGCAGGAGGAGAAGGGGACGACAGAGGATGAGATGGCTGGATGGCATCACCGACTCGATGGGCATGAGTTTGAGTGAACTCCGGGAGTTGGTGATGGACAGGGAGGCCTAGTGTGCTGCAATTCATGGGGTCACAAAGAGTTGGACATGACTGAGCAACTGAACTGACTAACAGACTTCACGATCAGTGGGGGATGAAGGGTCAGCATTAGCTGACACTGTCAGAGGAGATGACAGGGTCATTGTCCAGACCTGGTCTGAGGCTGTTGCAGGTCATAACTTCCATGTGGAACCTAGGACAGAGTAAGGACTGCCAGAGGATGAAACAGAAAGACTTGAGTTGTGGTCAAGCCACCTGGGCTGCTAACACTGCTGTGTAGCAGAGGTTTGCAACTTCAGGTCAAGTTCTAGACAACCAACAGGAAAACTCCCGCAGCCCTCAGGCTTTTTCCAAAGGTAAGACCTGAGGTTGGATCCACTCATTGTTAATTAGGATGAATAAAAAGAGATCCTTAAAAATTTGAAGTTTGGCATTATGGGTATCATTCTGGCTAATGGGAGCCTAGTAGGGCCTTGGTGCTCTGAGAGACTGGTGGAGCTTTCTGTTCATAGCTTTCGGGTCTGCTCCAAGAAGCAGCTAAGAAATCCTAGAGGGCCCAGCCTGAGCCCTGAATGGGACAAACAAGAGTTCGCCAGAGGGAACAAGATCTGTACTATAGCATAAAAAATGCACCATGAGAATTGGAAAGCAAATCATTGACGTTGAGAGGGTTTTTTGGTCCTGAATCGGATGATACATGAAGAGATCATTATCTCCACTTCATAAAAGCTTTGGTGTCCTAACAGCAAAGTGCTGATCACCGAAATGGGTTAGGGGAGGGAACAGACAGAGAAAGAGACTCAGAACATTCCCAAGCAGCGTCCCACTAAGGTGGGCTTATATCAAAGAGGACTGTGCCCAGATCCTTGCGCAGAAAGTGCATTCTGAGTCCATAACATCCTTGTCCTTCTCTGCTACCTGACATTCCGCTTGTCTTTGCTCTGTCACTTGTGACCTTAGATGGCTTTTCTTTACAAAATGAATCCCAACGCCCACCCAATAAATCCAGCGAAGCAGCCATTGCATGGTCAAATTTTAAACTTCTCAAAAGTGAAGAATACATGAAAGAAGCATGAAAGAACAGAGCGTCGGGTATGCACCCAGAATCAACCTTTTCACTGCGGGGTAGGAATAAATCCAGCGCAGACACTTTCCTTGACCCTAGATCAGGCAGTGCCTGGAGCTAAATAGCGGGAGGTTACTGAGTCTGAAGTGCATGTAAAATCCAATTGTAAGTTGGCTGACCATGGAACCACGACTGGATTCACTTATTGCTAATTAGGACGAATAAGAAGAGACACTGGGAGATGTGATGCTTGGAATTATGGGTAGTGAAATCCACTCGGTGGGAGGAAATCAATTTCTCCTGGTGTCTTGGAATACCATTTTACATAGTGTCTGGTCCGTTATTTATGTCCTGATATTTGCACATAGTAAGAATCGAGGATAATGCTGATAAAACGACACTCCAGGAAACCCAATTTGAAGGGGATTTAAGGGCCCAAGCTGGGAAGAGTGATTGGGTTTGACTCCCTGTAAAGAAGGGATCTTCTGTTCCTGGCTTGTTTGAAAGCATATTTTTCTCTCTGACTCAAGTGATAAAGTGCACACCATTGAGCAAGGCTCTGGATACTGTCAGATGAGGTTGACGTGATGGGTACATAGGCCTCTTGATTATTGATCATTCTTTTGTACCTCCTGGTGCTAACTTCTCTTTCTGAAAGTGAGCTCACTCTTTGTTTACCATATGTAGAAAAGTAATGAACTGCTAGGCTCATGCATGCTAGGAGTGATTGTAGGGAGGTTTAGGGCCAGGAGAAACCAGCTAGACATAGTACTGGTTAAAAATACAAAGGGATCTTTTGTGGGAATTCTTGCTCTATAATGTTAGACCATCCCTTTCCCCCAACTTTCTGGCCAGGATAGAGATAGGAGAGCTATTTTAATCTTAATTCTATTTAGGAGATTGGAGTGCTCCAAAGAGAAACAGAGTTTTGCTGAGCATTTTAAACAATTGATACCAGATGGATTTCTTTTGTATCATTTTTCAAACGGTTTTCTCTAAATGAGTTCTAAAGATAGACTGTACATAATCACTAAAGATTGAAGGATGCTGAAATATTAAGCAACTAGGAATGGCAAATCTTACTGTATTTGGGTGATTGGGTAATTTTTAGTGATTGGGTAAATGGCTTCAATTCTTTATTTCTTAGTGTTCCTACCATGTATCTGAGACAAATCCCGGCAAAGGAGGGACCACAGGATGAATTTGCAGGATGAATTGTCCACATCTGTGCGTAGGTGCATACTTTGAAAATATTTTGCAATAATAAATGACTTATTTCAAATCAATTTTAGGAATAATTGTAATGGCAAATATATTTGTGTGTGTGTGTGTGTGTGTGTATGTGTGTTTGAGAGAGAGAGATAAAGAGAGGAAAAAAAGACAGAGACACACAGAAAAAGAAAGAAACTGATTCTAGTGGAGATGCCAAAATAAAAAACCAGGCGTGGATTTTCACCCGTGATCTACTGCCCATAGCTTCGATCTCCTAATGGTTATCATCATATAATCACCATACAAAGATGAAAGTCAAGATACTGGCACAGCTCCCGCTCTGCTCAAACAGAATTAGCATCAGTTGTAAACTTCTAGCACAGCTGTAACTATGCATTCAACAAATGTCCAGACGTGAATTGATATTCCAAGGACCTAATCCTTGCTACACCTAAGGCCAGAGTGAAAGCATATGGGTTCTCTTCTTCTGGGTCACTAGACACAGATATCTTGGCCATGATGGCTTGAACCGGAGATTGGCTCCTTAGCTGAAAGCCACGTGACATATGTGCTAGCCCAGCGACTTCTAAGGTGGCCAAGTGCTGGATAAGCATGCTTCTTTCTGGATGAAGACCAGTTTCCACAGGGAGAGCCTTTCTCTGGAGGAGTTGAAAGAGAGAAACAAGAAGTAGAAAGAAGAAATATGGGCAGGGCAGGCATAGAGAGACATCAAGAGTAAAGAGAGAAGCAGCTAGAAAAGGATTAGGAGCTGGAAAAGGATTAGCAGCTGGATAAGGATTGAGCAGGACAAACTCACTCTAATAGATGTTGTTGGCAGAGAGGACAAGGACCAGACTCCTGAGGATCAAAAATAATGCTTCAATTCCTGTGACACCTCCTGTGGGAGAGTGGACATGGCTTCTTGACACCCCTCTAGGCTTCCCCAGGAGCCCCTTTCCACACCCCCACCCCCTGAGGTTATCTCAAGCCTCTCTCCTTCTTGTGACCCCAAGTAGTTGTAATAATAATAACTCTAATGATCAAATGCTTCCTATATGCTAAAGGTTCAAGTCGATTGCTGTAGTTAATTATTATATACATACTATGAAGTACGTATCATAATTATAATAGCCATATTACAGATAAGTGAACGGAGGCCCACAGGGGCCAAGTACGTGGAAGGCTTCATATTGATTGTGATAAGTACCAGTAATTAGTCAGTCATTTCAAAATGCCAACTGAAATAAGAAAATATTAAAAATGGATTCACGCAAACCTTCAATGTTCTATTTTCTTTAAAACAGCAATTGGACAAGACGGTCTCTTTAGGTAGAAAATATACATTGGAAGGCAGCCCTGTTTTTCTGGCAGAAACCACACACATTACATATGCTCAACATTTTGTGGTTTCAGTTTCTTTGATGCAAAATCAACTTGGAGACACATGTGAGACAATATGATGTAGAATCCCTCTAGATAACATTTTTAATTTTTTCTAACTTTTTGCAGTTAGGTTTTCAAGGCCCAACCTGCATGCTTTTTCTTATCCAGTCCTTCCAAGGCATTCACCTAATTTCCACAGGGGAGTAAAAATGCACATTTTTTCACACTCTGATTCTATTATTAGTTATCATATTTAATTAAATTGTTATAACTGATATTAAAACATCTAACATCTATTAATATTAGACAACTCACCTGGTAAGAGCAGAAATGTATGGGACTCTTAGAAAAGGTTCTATATACTGAGATGGTTGTAACTACATACGTGCTTAGTCCTGTCTGACTCTTTGTGGCTCCATGGACTGCAGCATGCCAGGCTCCTCTGTCCTCTTTACTTGTGAGGAGTTTGCTAAAATTTATGTCCATTGAGTCGGTGATGCTATATTGGCCTCTCATCCTCTGCAGCCCACTTCTCCTTTTGCCTTTCATCTTTCCCAGCCATCAGGGTCTTTTCCAAGGAAATAGTTATTTGTAGCAGGTGGCCAAAGTATTGTAACTTCAGCAAGATAACACAAGGATGAAAAGATAGACCTTTGGACTTCACTGGTGGTCCAGTGGTTGAAAAATTGCCTGCCAGTGCAGGGGACACAGGTTCGATCCCTGGCTTGGGAAGATACCATATGCCATAGAGCAACTAAGACTGCCCACCCAAATTACTGCGTCCATGCTCCTAGAGTCTGTGGCTTGCAACAAGAGGCACCATCACAGTGAGGAACCCACACACTGCAGCTAGGGAGCAGCCTGTGTGCAGCAACAAAAATCCAGTCCTCCCAAAAATAAATAAATTGTTTTTAAGTAAAGCTTCATTTTGAACCCAGAAGTCTGACTTCAGAACTACATTACTATATCCCTGAAAATGTTTTTAGAGGTCCCTGCTAAACCAAACATAACAGTCGATGATTCACAATTGTTCAGTCGTTATTTATGACCCCATGTACTGTAGCACACCAGGCATCCCTGTCCTTCACTATCTCCTGAAGTTTGCTCAGACTCAGGTCCATTGAGTCAATGACGCCATCCAACCATCTCATCACTCTCTGTCACCCCCTTCTCCTGCCCTCAGTCTTTCCTCAGGATCAGGGTCTTTTCTAATGAGTCAGTTCTTCTCGTCACATGGCCCAAAGATTGGAGCTGCAGCATCAGTTCCTTCCAATGAATATTCAGGGTTGATTTCCTTTAGGATTGACTGGTTTGATCTTACTGTCCAAGGGACCCTCAAGAGTCTTTCCCAGCACCCCAATTTGAAAGCATCAGTTCTTCAATGGTCAGCCTTCTTTATGGTCCAAATCTCACATCCAGACGTGACTACTGGAAAAACCATAGCTTTGACTAGATGGACCTTTGTCAGCAAAGAGATGTCTCTGCTTTTGAATATGCTACCTAGGTTTGTCTTAGCTTTCATTCCAAGGAGCAAGTGTCTTTTAATTTCATGGTTGCAATTACTGTATGCGGTGATTTGGGGGGGCCAAGGAAACAAAATCTTTCACTGTTTCCACTTTTTCCCCTACTTACCATGAAGTGATGGGATGGGATGCTATGATCTTAGTTTCCTGAATGTTGGATTTTAAACCAGCTTTTTCACTCCCTCTTTCACCTTCACCAAGGGGCTCTTCAGTTCCTCTTCACTTTCTGCCATTAGAGTGGTATTATCTGCATATCTCAGGTTATTAATATTTCTTCCCACAATCATTAATTTCAGCTTCATCTAGCCTGGCATTTCGTATAATGTATTCTGCATATAAGTTAAATAAGCAGAGTGACGATATACAGCCTTGACTGGATTCCTTCCTTGCTGTAATGGTTGCGGTCACATCTGTGCAACCTCCAGCCCATACATTCAAGCTTCATTGCTGTATCCTCTGCCCCATTAGCTGCCTCTTGGTCAGTTCTAAGTCCTAGGGATGGTCATGATGATGGTCAGTTCCAGGAGAATAACCCAGGAAAGAGGCTCATGAACACTCAGAAGTAGACTTGATCATTTGGGTGGAAAATTCTGGGATCCCAATACCTGGAGCACAGTCCAAATCATCCAGTAGAAGTGAGCTCTGGATAGACTCTGGATAGACTCTGGTGGGCTGGTGCTTTTAATCTATCTTCCCCTTGTGCCTTGGGGGAGTGCAGCAGGGGCAGACTAAAGCAGAGTGAGTACAATGAGGGACACACGACAGGGACCTCTGTTCTCAGGTCCTAGGACAGTACTGATTCCACTTCCCCCTTGGTGGGGTCCATCTTTACCTGAACTCATGACTGGTGCTGTGGGCATAGATGTTGACAAAGAATTATACAAATTGGTGTTTCAGGCATGTACAGTCATTCAATTGTGTCCAACTCTGCTACCCCATGGACTGTAGCCCACCAGGCTTCTCTGTCCATGGGATCCTCCAGGCAAGAATATTGGAGTGGGTTGCCATTTCCTCCTCCCAGGGATCATCCTGACCCAGGGATTAAACCCTCATCTCCTGTATTCTCAGATTCTTTACTGCTGAGCCACCTGGGAAGCCCAAACACTACTTTTATTTTTAGATATTTTGAGAGTTTCATGAGTTGCAGGGGAAAAGAAAGTAAACTGTGGAGAGGTCATGTGTTAATTATTATTTGTTTTTCCCCTCTATGTCTAAGCCCTCTCTCCCTCACCCTCATTCACATTGCCTGGCACATGATGAGGAAGGATGAATATTTATCAGACAGAGTAGCCTTATTTCTAAGGGCAAGTTTTACATGTCCCATCCTGGGTGCTGCTGGCATTAAAGACTGTGAGCCCTGGGTGAGGTCATAAGGCTAGAATAGGAGCCAGACTTCCCCACATCTCTGAGCACAGCTAGAATTGATTCTAAGTGAGTCTGAGGAGCTAGCATGATAAATGAGAATTAGATTTGGCTCAATGACTAGGAGCACCAAGCAAGCTCCAGACGTTTGAATCCTTGAGCACTGATGGTCCCAACATTTTGTCTTGGTAATGATGTTTTCCACTGACACTGACAAACTGCTATAATCTCTGCCCAACACCTGTGCCCAGCTGAGATGCCCACCTCTTTACTCAAGTAAACATTCTTCTGGTAATGACAATCAAATAAAGGATTTGGAGCTAATAGTTACTTGGTTGTTCTGTAGGATGTTGCAACTGCACATTTATGAGATTTATTTTTAAAAGAACTACTCATCCTGATCATATTTTCAAAGCAAGTTCTGAAGAACCACAGAATCTCCCAAGTCCGACACCAGTAGTGATCATAGCATGCTATTATTCAGCCAACCTATAAGTCACAGACGTTCCAAGCTTGTGTATGTCCTGGATGAAAACCCACTTACTTAGTTTCAAAGCACATTCTCTCCTATGTCCAGAAAAATCATTACCTGTGGAAGTGGTTTTTATTTTAGTTAATCAGAGCTAGACATCTTAATGCAATTTTAGTCCAAACATAAAAGACTTGAGCCAGAAATTTGTATATAAAAAGTTTTCCTGTTATTCTGATTAAGGCTAGTCTTACCAGCCTCAGAAAAAAAAAAAAAGTCAACATAAGTAATATCCTGGTGTATTGTAAGTAAAAGTGAAAAGGAAAGGAAAAATTTCATCCTAAATTTTATTTGCTCTTATTTTGTAAGAGGTTAATGCAAATTCTTCATAAACGTGGCTCCATGAAGATTTCTAATGGAACAGATTGTCGAGAAATTCAAAAATGCACATGGAATTCTGTTTCCTGGTGGCTCGGAGGTTAAATCATCTGCCTGGAATGCAGGAGACCCGGGTTCGATCCCTGGGTCGGGAAGATCCCCTGGAGAAGGAAATGGCAATCCACTCCAGTACTCTTGCCTGGAGAATCCCATGGAGGGAGGAGCCTGGTAGGCTACAGTCCATGGGGTCGCAAAGAGTCGGACATGACTGAGAGACTTCACACCACAAGCTATCAGAACTGAAGCAAGCAATAGGATTAAAACCATGAGAGATGAGTGTTATACCCTCTCTCTGAATATTCTTCTGACATTACAACATACCCCAGCTATAGATGTTGACAAAGAATTGTATAAATTAATGCTTTAAGTGGTACTTTTATCTTTAGAGATTTTGAGGGTTTCATGAATTTGGAAGGAAAAGAAAGGAAATTGTGGAGAGGTAACATTAATTGCTAACCATTAATTGTTTTTTCTCCTCTATGTATGTCCTTGGGAAATGAAAATAGAAGAGAATAATACTTCTTCCCCCATCCCCCAAGCTGTGTTGGCCTCTTTTTTTTTTGGTTACCAAGAGTTTTTCTGTTTACTATTATTATTACTTTCCTGAGGAGAATTTCACTGGGTCCTGAAGGGATGGGACGTAGAGATGCAGGGATGATGTATTCTTGATCAAAGAATGGTCTCCTACATACACACGAATTCTAATCCCAGAAAGTCGTGGCTATGGTATCTTACATGACAGAGGGGAGTTAAAAGGCAAAAATGTTCAGAGTGAATAAAAAAGCAGGACCCGATCATATCCTGTTTACAAGAAGCAGACTTTAATTATGCACATGTGCTCAGTTGCTCAGCGGTGTCGAGCTCTTTGTGACCCCATGGACTGTAGCCCACAAGGAGTGGGTTGCCATTTCCTCCTCCCGGGTATCGTCCCGATCCAGGGGTCAAACCTGCATCTCTGCATTCGCATGCGGGTTCTTTACCGATGAGCCACCTGGGAAGCCCAGACAATACTTTTATCTTTAGATATTTTGAGAGTTCAACGTATCTAGATCAAAGAATTTAATGTCCATGGTATTTCCCAAGCAAGAATACTGGAATGGGTTGCCATTTCCTCTTCCACAGGATCTTCCTGACCTAGGGATCAAATCTGGGTCTCCTGTATTGGCAGGTGGGTTATTTACCATTAAGCTACCTGGAAATTCAGAACTTTAAGTATAAAAATACAAAAAATTAAAAGGATGAGAAAATGTATATCATTACAAATATAAGAAAGCTGTTACAGCCCAGCTAATATTGACCAGGTAAAATTTCCATATCAGAGATAGGGAAGAACATTTCATGATGAAAAAGGTCAATTTATCAGGAAAACAAATGATATCTATTAGAGTAAAGCTTTGCAATACGTGAAATAAAAAGTTACAAGTGAAAACACAGACAAATCTACAATGATAGTGGAATCCAGTACAACCACAGTTAAATTTTAAAAATCTGTAAGGATATAGATTTGAAAAACATTGACCAATTCATCATAATTGGAATTTATGGAACACCACACCCAACAATTACAAGAGCACACTTTTTTCAAGAATCATGAAAACTTCATGAAGTGTAGTACATTAAACTTGGCCACCAGTTAATTGTCTCTCCTCCTGTGAAGCGGTAGAATCTATTTTCTCACCTCTTTAGTTTGAGCTGGTCTTGAGACCAGCGTTGACCAATAGCACAAGGCAGAAATGATGTTATACTACTTAGGAGTCAAGGCCTTATATTTGAAAGGATTAAAGGTTTAAACTAATTCATGGTCTGAGTTTCTTCCATAACAAGCAGACAAAGAAGAGAAAAGTTAAGCTCATATTTAGTAGAATGAAAGAAGTAATATGGTCATTATTTATAGATATGGACCTGATTGTCCATGTAGAGAACATCAGGTCGTAACAACAACAAGACACTTGAGAATAATGAGGGAATTCAGCTACATCTCAAGACACAAGGGCTACATAGAAAATCAAAGTTTTTCTACGTGCTTGTTCAGTTGCCAGTTGTGTTTAACTCTTTGCGATCCCATGGATTGCAGCACACCTTGCCTTCCTGCCCCTCACCATCTCCCAAAGTTTGCCCAAGTTCATGTCCATTGCATTGGTGACTCAGCCTCTGCTGCCCTTTTCTCCTTCTGCCCTCAGTCTTTCCCAGCATCAGGATATTTTCTAATGAGGCAGCTGTTCACAGCAGGTGACCCAAATATTGGAGCTTCAGCTTCAGAATCAGTCCTTCCAATGAGTATTCAGGATTGATTTCCTTTAAGATTGACTAGTTTGATCTCCTTGCTGTCCAAGGGACTCTCAAGAGTCTTCTTTAGCACCAGAGTTTGAAGGCATCGATTCTTTTCAAAGAATATCGATTCAAATAAATATATATCTACATGCTAGCAACAAATAAAAAGATAAAATATAATACTATCTACAAAACCATAAAAATATAAACGACTTAGAAATGATTGGGAACTCCTGTATACCCATGGCTGATTCATGTCAATGTGTGGTAAAACCAATACAGTATTGTAAAGCAAAATAAACTAAAATAAATAAATAAATAAAAATAATAAATAAATAAAACACACACACACACACAAAAGAAATGACTTTAAGAAAATATGCAAAGGACCTCCACACTTAAAACTATAAAACGTGAATGAGATAAATTAATGAAACCTTAAATGAGTGTTTATGTGTTGAAAGACTCGATATTCTTACAATGTCTATTGCTCCCAAGTTCGTCTATGACTTTGATGTAAAGCCAAACAAAATCCTAGCAGACTTTGTTCCCTTTTGTAAAGCTGATGAGATGATTTCAAAGTGTATATGGAAATGTAATGAAAAACTGACAAAGCTGGAGGATTTACTTACTCTAAAAGTTCTCATAACTAAACTATAAGCATAAATTCTACTCCTAGGTATTTTTATCCAAGAGAAATATCTTAAAATATTTCTTCACAGAAGACTTATGTGAGAAAGATCATAGCCATTTTCTTCGTAACAATTCCAAAGTGCAAATAGCCTAAACATCCATCAAAGAAGAATAGATAAAGAGTCTGTTCATGTAGTGGAATACTACTCAAAAAAAAAAAAAGAGCAAATAGCTGATACACACATACTGTGGATTAATCTCAAAAACATTTTGAAGAGCAAAAGTTGTCTGGCATAAATTGTACATACCATAGTATAGAGAATGTAGTATTTAATTTACATGAAGTTCAGAACAGCCAATGCTCATCCATCTCAATAGAAAATATGACAGCAGCTGCTTCCAGAGGGCACAGAAACCAACTGGAAATGGACATAAAGCAACTTTCTGCAGTGATGAATATGTTCTCTATTTTCATTGGGACATTTGTTGCACAGGTATATACATTTGTCAATACTTATCAGTATTCTTGCCTTGAGAACCCCATGAACAGTATGAAAAAGCAAAAAGATAGAACACTGAAAGAGGAACTCCCCAGATCAGTAGGTGCCCAATATGCTACTGGAGATCAGTGGAGAAATAACTCCAGAAAGAATGAAGAGATGGAGCCAAAGCAAAAACAACACCCAGTTGTGGATGTGACTGGTGATGGAAGTAAAGTCTGATGCTGTAAAGAGCAATATTGCATAGGAACCTGGACTGGTAGGTCCATGAATCAAGGCAAATTGGAAGTGGTCAAACAGGAGATGATGGCAAGAGTGAACATCGACATTTTAGCAATCATCAGTGAACTAAAATGGACTAGAATGGGTGAATTTAACTCAGATGACCATTATATCTACTACTGTGGAAAAGAATCCCTAGAAGAAATGGAGTAGCCATCAAAGTCAACAAGAGAGTCTGAAATGCAGTACTTGGATGCAGTCTCAAAAATAACAGAATGATCTCTGTTCATTTCCAAGGCAAACCATCCAATATCACAGTAGTCCAAGTCTATGCCCCTACCAGTAATTCTAAAGAAGCTGAAGTTGAACGGTTCTATGAAGACCTACAAAATCTTCTAGAACTAACACCCAAAAGATGTCCTTTTCATTATAGGGGACTAGAATGCAAAAATAGGGAGTCAAGAAATACCTGGAATAACAGGCAAATTTGGCCTTGGAGAACAGAATGAAGCAGGGCAAAGACTAATAGAATTATGCCAAGAGAATACACTGGTCATAGCAAGCAGCCTCTTCCAACAACACAAAAGAAGACTCTACACATGGACATCACCAGATGGTCAATACCAAAATCAGATTGATTATATTTTTTCAGCCAAAGATGAAGAAGCTCTATGCATTCAGCAAAAGCAAGACCGGGAGCTGACTGTGGCTCAGATCATGAACTCCTTATTGCCAAATTCAGACTGAAATTGAAGAAAGTAGGGAAAACCACTAGACCATTCAGGCATGACTTAAATCAAATCTTTTATGATTATACAGTAGAAGTGACAAACAGATTCAAAGGGTTAGATCTGATAGACAGAGTGCCTGATGAACTATGGACAGAGGTTCATGACATTGTACAGGAGAGAGTGATCAAGAACATCCCCAAGGAAAAGAAATGCCAAAAGGAAAAATGATTGTCTGAGGAGGCCTTACAAATAGCTGTGAATAGAAGAGAAGTGAAAGGTAAAGGAAAACAGGAAAGATATACCTATTTGAATGGAGTTCCAATGAATAGCAAGGAGAGATAAGAACGCCTTCCTCAGCGATCAATGCAAAGAAATAGAGGAAAACAATAGAATGAGAAAATCTAGAGGTCTCTTCAAGAAAATTAGAGATACCAAGGGAATATTTCATGCAAAGATGGGCACAATAAAGGACAGAAATGGTATGGACCTAACAGAAGGAGAAGATATTAAGAAGAGGTGACAAGAATACAAACAAGAACTAAACAAAAAAGATCTTCATGACTCAGATAATCACGATGGTGTGATCACCAGCCTAGAGCTGGACATACTGGAATGCAGAGTCAAGTGGGCCTTAGAAAGCATCACTACGAACAAAGCTAGTGGAGGTGATAGAATTCCAGTTGAGCTATTCCAAATCCTAAAAGATGATGCTGTGAAAGTGCTGCACTTGATATGCCAACAAATTTGGAAAACTCAACAGTGGCCACAAGACTGGAAAATGTCAGTTTTCATTCCAATCACAAAGAAAGGCAATGCCAGAGAATGATCAAACTACCACACAATTCCACTCATCTCACATGCTAATAAAGTAATGCTCAAAATTCTCCAAGCCAGGCTCCAACAGGACATGAACCATGAACTTCCAGATGTTCAAGCCGGATTTAGAAAAGGCAGAGGAACTAGATATTAAATTGCCAACATCTGCTGGATCATCGAAAAAGTGAGAGAGTTCCAGAAAAACAACTATTTCTGCTTTATTGACTATGCCAAAGCCTTTGACTGTGAGAATCACAATAAACTGTGGGAAATTCTGAGAGAGATGGGAATACCAGACCACCTGACCTGCCTCTTGACAAATCTGTATGCAGGTCAGGAAGCAACAGTTAGAACTGGAATGATCCCCTGGAGGAGGAGATGGCAACCCACTCCAGTATTCTTGCCTGGAGAATCTCCACGGACAGAGGAGGCCGGTGGGCTACAGTTCATGGGGTTGCAAAGAGTGGGACATGACTGAACGACTAACTAGAGCACACAGCACATTAAAACAATAGAATTAATTTATAAGAAAAAATTAACTAACATGTCTATTTATTATAATTAGTAATTAACTATAACTTGTTTTAATTAATAATGTTAATTAGCAGTGAGTTTTCAACCCCTCGGACAATCAAACGCCATAGGACAAGTAATCCACTGCTAGGCATTGATTGAAGGACCTGGGTAAGGCTCAGACAATCAGCAATCTCATGAGATACCAGGTTGGCAGGACACTCAGCCAGGAGTGATCGCCAGACTCACTTGGAGCGGTCACCATAGAAACCACAGTGAGAGAGGAGGCAGGTGGGCTACTGGAGCAGCCAGTAGGAAGTGGGCACCGAGGCTGATGCCCCTTTGGTCAACCAGCTACACCCGAGACTGAGGTCAGTCTGCAGAGTAAGATCACATGCAGACCAGACATCCTCCTCCCACCACTGATATATAATACAAATCTTTCCACTTTCCCTTCTGCCTCCTAAATAATAGAGAAGAAAATGGAGGAGAGTTAAAAATTATTTTTTAAAAAAGATTTAAAAATTAAATTTGCTCATATTTGTTCACAAGATACAGCCTTTATTTAGAAACTTGTACTCTAAACCGGAAGAGATTGAATTATCTTAACCAGCAAATTTAAACATCTCACCCCTACCCCAACTGCACTTTCAACACGAGTAGGGACCCTAAAACTCTAGAGTCACACTCGTAAAAACTAAAACCCCTTTTGTTTGTTTTTGACAATCTGGGCTATAGTATATATATTTCAATTGGCTTCCCAGGTGAGGCAGTGGTAAAGAAACTGCCTACCATTGCAGGAGAAGAGAGATGTGGGCTCAGTCCCTGGGTCAGGAAGATGCCCTGGAGGAGGGAATGGCAGTCCATTCCAGTGTTGCCTGGGAAATTCCATAGATGGAAGAGCCTTATCAGGCTACTATCCATGAAGTTGCAAAGAATCAGACACGACTGAGTGACTGAACACACATATACATTTCCATCCTGATTCATTCTGGTTTTTAGTCTTCATTCAGTTCTGGCTGGAGCAGGTGGGATCGTGGCAAGTAATGAGGCCGGATAGAGAGAAAGGAATCAACTTTTGGGTACCATTTTAGGAGTCTGGATCTTATCCTAAAGGCAAAAAGGAGGAGGCTTTGAAATGTTTTAAGTCAGTGAGTGACACAATTAGATTTGTCACTTGGAAAAATCACTCTGACAGAAGTATGGGGTTTAGTGTGAGCAAAATTAGAAACTGAGAGAACAGATAAGAGTCTATTGAAGAAAGCTAGGCAAGAAGTCGTGAGGGTATTTTTTTAAAAGAGAGTGGCAGTGGGTGTGAATAAAATGGGACTGGATGAGATCAAGGAAGTAAATCCATAGGAAGGCAGAATATAAGAATGGTGCTTACATCTTGGCTTGGCCGACTGGGTGGGTCGTGATGTCATTTAATAAAAAAAGAATATGGTGCAGGGGTGGATTTGAGGAACAGAAGGGAGAAATGATGAGCTTTTAACCTGTTACTGTGAAATGTCCATGGAAGATTCAAGAGGATACCTCCAAGGTCCTCTTGCATTTTAGGTCTTAAAACTCAACAAAGAATTTTGGTTTGATGGTAAAGAAAATAAAGAGATTAGGAAGAACTAAGTAAACTCCTGGCTAAAAATTCTACAGTGGAGTGGTAACAAAAATTGAAAGATTGGGTGTTCAGTTTGCAAAAGGGTTGCTTTTTTTTTTTTCAAAAACAAAACCAAATCAGAAAATGAATGACAGAGTTTCATTCATCTCACATAGCAAAAAGCTAAGAGGTAAGTGCTTGCTGTCATTGTTTCAAATGTTCAATGATGTTAGCACCAATGTGTCTGAAGTTCTGTTATCCTAAAATTTCCAGATGGCTGTTTCAGCTCTAGCCTCCATATACATTCAAAGCAGGGAGGGGGAGGGTCACCAGTCTGACCCTTCTAATCAAGAAACCAGGAACTTCCTCCCAGTTACCCTACCTGGCTTGTGTCTATGTATCTTTTACCAAATGGTGGCACATTGCCATCCTTGGCCAAGAAGCTGAAACTAATGATAAAGTTATATGTGTGTATACGTATATAGTTGCAAGGGCTTCCCACATGACCCTAGTGGTAAAGAACTGGCCTGCCAATGTAGGAGACATAAGAGGCTTAGGTCAGGAAGATCCCTGCATCAGGAAGATCCCTTGGAGGAAGACATGGGAGCCCACTCCAGTATTCTTTTCTGGAGAATCCCATGGACAGAAGAGCCTAGCAGGCTCTGATCCATTGGGTTGCAAAGAATCAGACACAATTGAAGAGACTTAGCACACACATACACATACAGTTGTAAGAGACAGCTGCAAGAGAGTAGGGAGTGGGTGTTGGGTTGACTAAGAAATGGCATTTGCAGAGGCCAAAGCAATAGACAAGTGTCAGTGATAAGGAAAGTTGGGGAAGTCTATAAAGGGCATTAAGCAGAATCTTAATAGCTTCACTTAACAGAAATTTTAAAATCCCTTATCTGGATATTTCGGGAAATTTTAAAACATCTGATTTGGAGAGCTTTATTTATTCATTTTCAACTTTTGGCTGCATCTTGTGGCATGTGGGATCTTAGTTCTCTGACCAAGGATCAAACCTGTACCCCCTGCAGTGGAAGGTGGAGTCTTAACCCCTAGACCACCAGGGAAGTCCTGAGAGCTTTACCTTTATGGGATACTAAAATAACTGGTGGTAGGTGGAATATCGTTGAGGTGAAGAGAAAGAAACTTGAGACAGGCTCCCTGAGTCAGTACTCAGTTTCACCACTCACCACCCAGTAGTCATCCACGTTTCATTCACCTCTTAGGCCAGACTTCCTTCATCCATAAAATAAACTTTCCAAACACTGGACAGCAAGAGGATCAGACCAGTTAATCCAAAAGGAAATCAACCATGAATATTTTTTGGAAGGGCTGAGTTCATTGACTATTCATTGGACTGATGCTGAAGCTGAAGCTCCAATACTTTGGCCATCTGATCAAAGAGCTGACTCATTGGAAAAGCCCCTGATGCTGGGAAAGATTGAGGACAGGAGCAGAAGGGGGAGACATGGCGTCCAAGGATGACATTGTTGGATGACGCCATCGTCTCAAAGGACATGAGTTTGAGGAAACTCCAGGAGATAGTGAAGGAAAGGGAAGCCTGGGGTGCTGAAGTCCATGGGGTCACAAAGAATGAGACAAAACTGAGCAACTGAACAACAACAAAACACTGCCTAGCACAGAGTGAAGACTCATTAATGTCAGTTGCTTTTATTAAATCATTCAGTCTCTTTGAACAGGTCATAATATTCAATTATTATAGTGGAAAATTACATTCAAAGAAGTAATCAATTGATTTTTACTCTAACGCTGTGCCTTCTAATAACCATCCTCATCCATGATTTGCCAAGTAAAATTGTTTTCAAAAATTCTAAAATTAAATAAGTGTAACAAATAAACAAAAACTAATGCAAGGGAAATTTGGAGAGTGACATGATTCTGCTTGCAGGTCTATCTGATTGCATTGCATTATGCGTGAATTCCAATAGGTTTCTTAATTCAAGAGGCAGTCCCTGGGTGAAGGGGGATCTGAGCCATTAAGGGATTATGAAGAAACTGAAGCAGATTGTTCTGTGATGGCTCTTCCTGGAGCCTGAGCACGTATGCAATTTGCAACTTGAGTAGGACGGCCAAAACCTGCACTTTTTTTTTTTTTTTTTTGGGTATTGTGATAGTGCTTTTTTTTTTTTTTTTGACTTTTTATTTTTACTTTATTTTACTTTATAATACTGTATTGGTTTTGCCATACATTGACATGAATCCACCACAGGTGTACATGCATTCCCAAACATGAACCCCCCTCTCACCTCCCTCCCCACAACATCCCTCTGGGTCATCCCCATGCACCAGCCCCAAGCATCCTGTATCCTGCATCGGACATAGACTGGCGATTCGATTCTTACATGATAGTATACATGTTTCAATGCCATTCTCCCAAATCATCCCACCCTCTCCCTCTCCCTCTGAGTCCAAAAGTCCGCTATACACATCTGTGTCTTTTTTGCTGTCTTGCATACAGGGTCATCATTGCCATCTTTCTAAATTCCATATATATGTGTTAGTATACTGTATTGGTGTTTTTCTTTCTGGCTTACTTCACTCTGTATAATCAGCTCCAGTATCATCCATCTCATCAGAACTGATTCAAATGTATTCTTTTTAACGGCTGAGTAATACTCCATTGTGTATATGTGCCACAGCTTTCTTATCCATTCATCTGCTGATGGACATCTAGGTGGTTTCCATGTCCTGGATATTATAAACAGTGCTGCACTTTTAAGACTTTGCCTTCTTGGTAGAGCAGCTGCTCTGGGTCCTGGAGGTAAGAGCAGAACAGTGCTCTCCCTTTTCACCCCCTCTCTTGTTTGGCTACCTGGTGACCTAGACTCTGCATGCTTTAAAGGTTTTACTGCAAATAATTTGATGGCGTGAATATGATGAAGGCATCTCTGGAAACATCTGCTTCCGGCAGTACCTGTGCCCAACTGGGACCCAAACTTAGAAGAGGCAGCCTTACTTAGCAAAAGTTTAGACACTGAGAATAATAAACTTGCAGGTGAGCACAAACTGAAGATCACTCTTGCTGTAGGCACACCAGGCAAATTTGTCCTAAAAAGACTTGGAAGATAATTTAATTTAATCCTTAATTAAAATTAAGTATCTTGAGATGGGGATAATTATTAATAATATATAATTATAATAATACTCATTCTAGATTACCTGGGGGGACCAAGTGTAATCACAAGAGCCCTCATAAGAAGCCCTTATAAGGGACACAGGACAGTTAAAGTAAGAGAAGAGATGTGGTAGTGATGCACTTTGCTGATGGAGGAAGGGACCACAAGTCAAGGAATGTGGGCGGCCACTGGAAGCCAGAAAAGAGAAGGAAGCAATTCTTCCCTCAAGCCTCCAGAAGGAACCCTGTTGATTTCAGCTCCTGAAGATCCACTTTGGACTTATGACCTCCAGAAATATATGATAATAAAGATGTGTTGCTTTAAGCCATTGGTGGGAAGTGGTAATTTGTTACAGCAGCAACAGGAAACTAACACCAGAGCTTATCATTCATCTGTTTCACTGTCACATTTCTCAATGACCTCCTCCTCATCTTATGAGAAGTGCCCAGGCTGAGATCCTGATGCTGGTAAAGACTGAGGGCAGGAGGAAAAGGGGACAAAAGAGGATGAGATGGACATGACTCAGTGACTAAACAACAACAATTTATCACCAATATTCTACACAGGGCATTTAAACATCAATTGCATAGATAATTTTTGAAGCTCACAGAAAAGTCTCTAGGAAGCTGATATAATGAAAAATTGATTTTTTCATTTCAGTAGCCATTAGGCCAACTCTATATGCAGTAATAAGATTAATCCTAGCCCAATCCATCCAATCAGGGACTTGTAAACAACCTAGCTTATGTGTTCCCAAAACACTTATGACTTCTTCCTTTCAGGAGATTTTGCTTCAAGCACAAAGGCCCTTAAGATATTTGTGGGATTTTCCAGAGATCCTAGCTGGCAGAGTAACTGTTGGAAAGATGATCTATTCAGGAAAGAGTACATTTTTTTTTCTTCTTCTAGGCTTAATATAAAGCATACTCCTTTTTTTTTTTTTTCTTTTTTGAAATGGTGACAGTCAGGAAGAGCTCTCTTTTCTCAAAAAAGGAAATAAATTATGGATTTTGATAATGGTGGTGTTGCTGAAGAATGATGAAGAAGGAAGAGGTGGAGAAGGAACAGAAGGAGGAGAAGGAGAGGAAGAAAGAAAAGAAAAAAATTGCCAAGTGTTATGGTTAATGAGATCTTGCTAAGTCACTTCAGTCGTGTCCAACTCTGTGCGACCCCATAGATGGCAGCCCACCAGGCTCTGCCATCCCTGGGATTCTCCAGGCAAGAACACTGGAGTGGGTTGCCATTTCCTTCTCCAATGCAGGAAAGTGAAAGTGAAGTCACTCAGTCGTGTCTGACATTTCATGACCCCATGGACTGCAGCCTACCAGGCTCCTCTGTCCATGGGATTTTCCAGGCAAGAGCACTAGAGTGGGGTGCCATTGCCTTCTCCAAATGAGATCTTAGAGGTTATCTAATCTGACTAGACCATGCAGTGCAATCTCCTAGCAGGTCAATGACCATGCTTTATTTTGCATTAAAAATTGTCACATGATTTCTTAATGCAAAGGCTAGCCAATTAATAAGGGACTTAGTGGTGAGCAGAGCCTCTTTGGCACAACTGAACCCTCTTTGTGCTTAAACCCAGGTGTGGCTCTCACCGGGTTGACTGAACTCAGTATCTGCTGTCAGCGGTCCCCTCAATATTCCAGCAGTCCATCTCTTTCTCAGGCCATTTTCTTCTCCATTTTTCACCCATTTTAAGTACTTTCAACAATCTCCTCTGATTCCAGCCTCTCCCTTTTTATTCTTAGCAGATTCATTTAGTGATTTTTCTCAAAATATAATTGTTTAGGACCCACTCTGGGCCAGCCAGTCTCCTAGGCATGGGAAAAGGAGCAATGAGCAGACACCGCCCCAGATTACATGGAGCTTGTACTGCGTGGATGCAGAGAGTACTTAATAAGTAGGCATACACTGTGTTGGGTGAGGAAGTGTTTTGCCAGGGAAACAAAGTGGAGTAAGGGAACCGGGAGCAGGGTGCCATTTTTAAGAGATCCAGAAGGACCTCCTGACAAGAAGAAACTGAAGTGGTGCTGTGAAGACTGGAGGGCAAGAGTATTCTGGGCAGAAGGAAAAGCAGGTGCTAAAGTTCTGAAGCAGGAATGTGCCTTATGTGCTTGGAAACCAGCTCAAGTCAGACTGAGCTGTGAGAAGGGTAAGAGGAGCTGACATCAGGGGGGCAACTAGAGTCAGACCACATGGCACCTGTGAGAATGAGGACATTGATTTCATGTTCAGAGGGAGGGGACCTCCTAAGAGGGCCTTTGAGTAGAGGGAGACACGACCTGATCTACATTTGGAAACAAGGACTCTGCTGCTCCATTGAGCTGGGACAGTGAGGGGACAAAGAGAGAAGATTAGTTTCTTGGGGCAAAGCAACCAAATTCTATTGTTCAGTCACTCAGTTCTGTGCATGTCCAGCTCTTTGTGACCCAATGGACTGTAGTACTCCAGGCTTCCTTGTCCTTCATCAACTCCTGGAGCTTACTCAAACTTATGTTCATTGAGTCAGTGATGCCATCCAACCATCTCATCCTCTGTCTCCCCCTTCTCCTGCCTTCAATCTTTCCAGCATCAGGGTCTTTTCTAATGAGTCGGCTCTTCGCATCAGGTGGCCAAAGTACTGGAGCTTCAGCTCCAGCATCAGTCCAATGAATATTCAATGAAATCAGCCCTTCCAATAAATATTCAGTGTTGATTTCCTTTAGGATTGACTGGTTTGATCTTGCTGTCCAAGGGACTCTCAAGAGTCTTCTCCAGTACCACGGTTTGAAAAGCATCAATTCTTCAGTGTTCAGCCTTATTTATGATCCTACTCTCACATCTGTACATGACTACTGGAAAAACAATAGCTTTGACTATAGAGACCTTTGTTGGCTGCTTTCTAAAATGAGGCCTAGGTTTGTAAAACTTTTCTTCCAAGGAGTGAGCATCTTTTAATTTCATGGCTGCAGTTATAGTCCGCAGTGATTTTGGAGCCCAAGAAAATAAAGTCTATCTGTGTTTCCATTTTTTCCACACCTATCTGCCGTGAAGTGATGGGATTGGATGCCAACAACCAAAAATTTATTCTCTCTCAGCTCTAGTGGGCAGAAGTTCAAAATCAAGGTGTTCGGAGGGCTGATCTCTGAAGGCTCGAGATGTGCATTCTCCTTCACCTCCTCCCGGCTCCCAGTGGCTGCCAACAGTCCCTGGTTTGCAGTTGCACCATCAAGTCTCTGCCTCCATCATCATCACACGGCATCCTCCTCGGCTGTCTGTGTCTCTGTATGTTTTCACGTGGCCTTCATATGAGGATGTAACTGTTGGATTTAGATATCTGTTATCACCTTATCTTAACTAGTTATAAATGTAAAAATGTATTTCCAAATAAGGTCACATTTTTAGGGTCCATATGGACATGCATTTGGTGGGAAAAAGCATTCACCCCAGTATCTCTGGCTAAGGGAGCTGTGACAATGGTCCCCATGAGTGATGATGGTGGTTTAGACCAGAAAGGGAGGGAATGACCAGCCATCAGACTCAGGGAAAACGTTACAGAATTGACAGAATTCACTAGTGGCCTTACTGTGGGACACAAGAGGATTCAGGGATGACCGACCAAGACTTTTGGCCTGAGCAGTTAACTGAAAGAGTGGAATTTTCATCTATGATGATGGCAGGGGAGCAGGTGTTCAAAGCAAGATCAGCAGTTCTGGTTTGGATAGAGTCGGAGATGCCTCAGCTCCTATTTCAAGAAGACAGGCTCCTCTAGGCAGAGGCACCTTAATTTTCTTCCCCCCAAACTACAGACTCATCCTCACCTCTTGCTTCCCTTTCCTCCTTCCCCTCCAGTTGAGGTCAAAGTTTGAATACTTTGAATACTGTTTATGAGCTCCAGAGAAGCCTGGCTACAGTTCATAGCGTTGCAGAGTCTGACACAACTGAAGTGACTTAGCATGCACACACAAACACACACACACACACACACACACACACACACATACACACACACACACACATCTGAGCTCCAGATCCTTGCCCGCCCCACACCCTCCTCAGGGAGCTTGTAAGGATAATCTCCTTCCCTCACTTAATTAATTATTATTTGGGTGCACCGAAATGCATGTGGGATCTTAGTTCCCCTACCAGGGATCCAACAGGCGTCTTCTGAATTGCAAGAGCAGAGTCCGAAACACAGGACCACCAGAGAGAGGTCCCTTCCCTCATTTATTTACAATTTCAGCCTCTCAGTTGTACCCTATCCCATGTCAGCTTATTTCCAATTTTGCTTGCTTTCTGGAATGAAGGAGAGAAAGAAAACCTTTTTTAAGGGAGTAAGAAAACTCTGTTCTGAGAACACAGCTGTCATGTACTTTTCGCTGCCATTCATAACTGGATCACAAATTCTTCCCCACCACCAGCTTTACAGAAACCACTTCTGTCGAGATTATCAAGGCCCCCTTGCTAAATATCACTGATGCTTTGTAGTCTCCACCTAACTTTTTAGTTACAATTAATACTCTTGAGGGCTTCCCAGGTAGCGCTAGTGGTAAAGAATATCCCTGCAGATGCAGGAGACATAAGAGACGTAGATTTGATCCCTGGGTTGGGAAGATCCCCTAGAGAAGGGCATGACAACCCACTCCAGTATTCTTCCCTGGGAAATGCTATGGACAGAGGAGCAAGGCAGACTACCGTCCATGGGGTCAGCAAAGAGTTGGACACGACTGAAGCAACTTGGCATGTCCAAACTCTTGACCTCTTTTCCCCTTTTGAAGCAGGTTTTCCCTTTGGCTTCTAAACAGTCATCTTCCTTGGTTATTCTCCCCACTCTGGCTGCCCCTTCCTCTTGTCCTCTTCCTGCTCCACTGTGTGCTGATCACTCTCTCTCTCTCTCTCTCTCTCTCTCTCTCTCTCTCTCTCTCTCACACACACACACACACACACACACACACAACTACTTCCAGCAGAGACCTTGCTCTTGAGCTCTGGACTCACACATCCGAATGCCTCTTAGATGTCTCCACACTGCTGTCTTACAGACGCACACACTCAGCTAATCCACAACAGAACTTAGGCTCCTTCTCCCACCTCCTCCTCTCCAGATACTCTGGCTTCTCCTGAACTCTCTCTCTGCCTCCTGATTCTTCAGGTTCTCAGTTTCGAGGTTACCTTCTTTAGGAAACCTTCCCTGAGCTTTCCATCTGACTCCTTAGTCCTTCTTACGCACTCCTTTCTTAAATTCTTGTTTCTGACATTGCAACCCTTAAGCCACCTACAGTAAGTCCCCTACATAGGAACCTTCAAGTTGCAAACTTTCAAAGATGCGCGCATGCATTCTGTCAATGTCAAGCATGAGTGGAACTGCCGTTTGCCCTCATCTCCTATTGCTGACGATCCTTCAGTGCTACCATCTCCCATTTCCTCCACCTCCTTCAGCCAGTAGCTCTTCTTGCCTGTCCACTTCATGCCAGCCCCTGTGTGCCAGCTGTTGTACTGTATTATTTCATTTGTCAAGCTACTATACTGTAAGAGTACAAATGGTAAATTTTGTGTTGGTTTGCTCTTTATGTGGTATTTGTGTGAAAAGTGTTACAAACATACTACAGCACAGTGCTATATAGCTGATTGTGTTAGCTGGGTAACTAGGCTAACTTTGTTGGACTTACAAACAAAATTGGACTTACGAACATGCTCTGGAATGGAACTCGTTCATGTGTAGGGAGCTTACTGTAATTGACTTGCCAATATATTTGACTTCATCCTCCCCAAGACCACACACTTCTTGCAATCAGGCTGTCTCGTGTCCATCCCCAGGTGGCCTTCCCTTGGTGTCACCTCATGGGCAGTTCCTTGGGCTTGTTACCACCATGCCCCACATTTTCCTGTCCTTTCGTTTTTGCTGCTTCACCTGATCTCTTCTTGACTTCTCTAAGGAAGGAGGTGTGTCCAGCTCATCAGGAAAGCTGGTTCTTTGTAGTCACCACCAAGAGCAGCCTGCTGTGTGCCTAGTCACAGTGCTTTTAACCATGGCCTAACAGGCTATAGGGGCTTCCCATGTGGCTCAGTGGTAAAGAATCCGCTTGCCAATGAAGGAGACGCAGGAGACTTGGGTTCCATCCCTGGGTCGGGAAGATCTCCTGGAGAAGGAAATGGCAGCTCACTCCAGGGTTCTTGCCTGGAAAATCCCATGGACAGAGGAGCTCACTGGGCCACAGTCCATGGGGTCACAAAGAGTGTGACATGACTGAGCTCATTCATGCATGTCACATCAAAGGATGGCTCCACCTCATCTGCCTAAGGCAGGATTGATGAATAAGAGAGGGAATTTACAGAAGTAGCATCCTGAGAGCTGCAGCTAACCCAGCCAATCACACTGTGAGAAGCATAAGTTGGGTGGCACTGTTTCTTCTTCTCCTAGTCTCTGAATCAATGCCTTGGTTCCTTCTTAATTCCTGACATTACCAAGACTGTTACGGGAAGAATGTCCCACAGAGAATCTCCAGCATCCTTCCACATTGTCCTTGTTGCCATAGTAGCCTCTAGGCAATAAGTATTTCCCTTAGAGCTATGACAAGGAGCTAAAGGTGGCATCATCAGAAGATGTTTCTCTCCTGGCTCCTCTCACCCATGGGTGATGTCCTTCTGTGGTCCAGCAGCTAGGATGAGTGTTCCTGCTTTCTGGCTCCATACAGCAGAATTTAAAATGCCCAGGTTACCATTATTCGCTTATATACATTAGATTCCATTGTCTGTGCATCTGAGAGCAAATCTCTTTTTTCTCCTTGGGACACTATGATGATTTCCCCTTAAAGCCCTGAAAAACTTCTCAAAAATACAATAAATCTTCACAAAAATTAAGAGACTGCTAACCTGTTTTGGAAAATCAATGTGAAATGCTTTGGAGTAAGGTTTTTTATTTTAATACACCATCAAAATTTTACAGATGTGGGACACCCCTGGCAGTCCAGTGGACAAAGCTCTGCCTTCCTGCTACAGGGGGCATGAATTTGATACCTGGTCATGAAACTGGGATCCTGTATGTTGCATGATGTGACCAAAAGAGAAAATTTAAAAATTTTTACAGGAAATCATACATTGTTTTCATTCCCCACTGGATCCTAAGGGAATATTTCTTAAAATAACTTTGTATATTAGTCTTGACTAATTGGCTAAACAAATTCACTGTGTATAAAATAGCATCTTTATGAAGATAGTGAATTATTGTGTAGATTCCACAGAGGCCTGAGCTTTGAGCTTTGTTATAAAATATGGCACCTGTTGTGATTCTGTATCACACAAACATGATGGGAACATTTTTTTCTGAACTGATAAACTGTAACTAAATTAACAGCCTAAAGTATCTTCCTAAGATCTTTAACCAATTATTTCTAAATATACTGAACGTAAATTTATATTGTATGTGTTACATCATTATATGAGCATATATATTAAAAATAAAAACCAAATTTTCACCACTGAAGTCTGATAAAGGATGATCTTGGAAAGAAAATTTTAGAATATCTGGTATTTGCAATCTACTATCATTAAAATTTTTAACTAAAAAAAGTAAGCTTTAAAGGAAAATATGGGTAAGACATGTCCAGTGTTTAAATTGAAGATAAACTGCTAGATGATGAGGAATCAAACTCTGGATAAGCAAAGAGAAATTAATTTTGTGATTTAACTCCACAGATAAAGAAGGACTGGGAATCAAAAAGAATAATACAGGATGTACGTGGTGCTTATTTATGAGGGAAAAACCAAAAAGAGAAGAGTAGTCCTAGACTGAAACAGAAGCCAACAGTGAGAGCTTGCTTTATTTTGGTATAATTTTAACATATAGAATTAAAACATTTTTAATGATATTTAAGAAAAGACAGATGATAGAATTTATTTACTCTGGGAAATGTTTAGAAGTACTGTCAATAAGTACTGCTCAAAATTCTCCAAGCTAGGCTTCAACAGTATGTAAACCAAGAACTTCCAGATGTTCAAATTGGATTTAGAAAAGGCAGAGGAACCAGAGAGCAAATGGCCAACATTATGCTGGATCATAGAAAAAGCAAGAGAATTCCAGAAAAACATCTACTTCTTCTTCAGTGACTATGTTAAAGCCTTTGACTGTGTGGATCACAACAAACTGTGAAAGTTTCTTCAAGAGGGGGAATACCAGATCACCTGAACTGCCTCCCGAGAAATATGTGTGCAGGTCAATAAGAAACAGTTAGAAATGGACATGGAACAATGGACTGGATCCAACTTGGGAAAGGAGTACATCAAGGCTGTATATTGTCACCCTGCTTATTTAACTTTTATGCAGTGAATATCAAGTGAAATGCCGGGCTGGATGAATCACAAGCTGAAATCAAGATTGCCGGGAGAAACATCAATAACTCAGATAGCAGATGACATCACCCATATGGCAGAAAGAGAAGAGGAGCTAAACAGCCTATTGATCAAAGTGAAAGAGGAGAGTGAAAAAGCTGGATTAAAATTCAACATTCAAAAAATGAAAATCCAGTCCCATCACTTTATGGTAAATAGATGGGGAAACAATGGAAACAATGACAGACTTTATTTTCTTGGGCTCCAAAATCACTGCAGATGGTGATTGCAGCCATGAAATTAAAAGATGCTTGCTCCTTGGAAGAAAAGCTATGACCAACCTAGACAGCATATTAAAAAGGAGAGACATTACTTTGCTTACAAAGGTCCATCTAGTCAAAGCTATGGTTTTTCCAGTAGCCTTGTATGGATGTGAGTTGGACCATAAAGAAAGCTGAGTCCCAAAGAATTGATGCTTTTGTACTGTGGTGTTGGAGAAGACTCTTGAGAGTCCCTTGGACTGCAAGGAGATCCAACCAGTCCATCCTAAGGGAAATCAGTCCTGAATATTCATTGGAAGGACTGATGCTGAAGCCGAAGCTCCAATGCTTTGGCCATCTGATGCAAGGAACTGACTCCTTATAAAAGACCCTGATGCTGGGAAAGATCGAAGGCAGCAGAAGAAGGGGATGACAGAGAAGGCATCACCAACTCTATGGACATGAGTTTGAACAAGCTCTGGGAGCTGGTGATGGACAGGGAAGCCTGGTGTGCTGCAGTCCATGGGGCTGCAAAGAGTCAAACACGACTGAGTGATGGAACTGAACTAAATTGTCAATAATAAAGAAACTATATTCTATTTCACAAGAGCTTCAGCATGCTCTTCGCTTCAGAGTTAAGGGTTTTCTGTCTTCTGGGAGAGAGGAGGAAAATCCGTTTGATGCTCCAGTTTTCTATGGTAGCTAGCATATAGCAACAGTGGCTGCCTGCTGCCTGCTGTAGGATGTCTCCAAACTCTCTTGCGGACAGGGTTATAATTCATTACATTTTGCCCCTGATCTTGAGAACTGGGAGTGTGACCCATAGTTACAGGGTCAAGAGAGGATAGTTATCCCCCCCAAAGTTGACCTTGCCGGCTTTTAGCACCCAATGCTTGAGCACCATGTTCTTACTGGTCCCTGTGGGGTTCAGTCCCAGCTACCTAATCAAATCCCATAGGGTTTGCCAACAACAAATTGGCGCTTGCCCTGGGTGCTTGCCATCTGCCTCCACAAGGATTGAATCATGTGCTGCTGCAGCTGCTGACCTCCAACACCCCCTGAAGGAGTTCAGAGTGGAGAGCAGAAATGAGGCACTCTGTGCTCCAGGAAAACCGGCAGGATGGGTCTTCAGATAGATAATCTCAAGAGCTGATTTTATGAGTTCTATGAGCCCAGGTCTTGTATCTCCTCATATAGAGAAAAGCACTGACACCCTTCACAGTGGTGACTGTTTTCTCATGACTAGCAGAAGCCTCACAAGACCAGCACAAATTTCCACACACACACATACAAAGTGCATGATTGCAGCAGCAGCAGTGCATACTCAGTCATGTCTGACTCTCTGCAAGCCCACGGACTGTAGCCCACCAGGCTCCTCGGTCCATTGGATTTTCCAGGCAAGAATACTGGTGTGGGTTGCCATTTCCTCCTCCAGAGGATCTTCCCATCTCAGGGACTGAACCCACATCGTCTGTGAATATGCCACATTTCAGATGGATTCTTTACCACTGAGCCACCACCTGGGAAGTCCTGATTGCATGTATTCCCCCTTCAGCAAAATCACGTATATGCTGTCCTTGCCCCATACCTCTTTAGAGGAGCCTCTCAGAGCTGTCTGGGTGCTATCTCCTGGGCTGCGGTCCTCATTTTGCCCCCCAAAAGCTTAACTCGAAAGTCTCAGGTTGTGCTTTTTTTAAGTCAACGAGTTGTATCACTTGTTCAGATGTACCCTACACTCCCTCATGTGAGCTCTCTCACCATTACTGGGACATACGTCTGTTTTACCCCCAAGCTGTTTCTGGAATGTTCTTCTCCACTTACCTGATTTGCGAACTTCTACTCATGCCTCAATGCCCAGGTCCTGCCAGTTTCTCAGTGATGCTTTCTTCAGTTGCCCCAGAGAAACCTGACTGCTCCTGTGGGCTGCCACTGCCTTTCACTCACCCGGAACCTGACGCATATCATGCGGTGTGTCTCCCTGCGGACCTGGATCATTCCGCAGCCACGGCTCCCAGTGTCTGGCACACTGAAGGTGCCCCATCATTGTTTGTATTGCAGATTACTGGTTGAAAAGAGACAGAATGGATACCGGTCTAGATTTATATATATTGAAAAATACTCTTTAAATATTTCCAACTTTTTTTTTCTACCATGAATTGTTTTGAAATTTAAGACAGCCTTAGCGAGAACTATAGCATTTGCAATTGAAAATTGTTTATATCTGCAGTGGGTTGCCATTCCCTTCTCCAGGGGATCTTCCTGACTCAGGGATTGAACCCAGGTCTTCTGCAATGCAGGCAGATTCTTTACCATTTGAGTCATCACGGAAGTTCACAACTGATACAGCATATTAGAATTTTTATTTATTTATATATTGGCCACCCTACATGGCATGTGGGCTCTTAGTTCCCTTGCAGTGTAAGCTTGGACCACCAGGGAAATCTGTAGAATATTAATTTTGAAACAGAAAATTCAGTTCTCTCAATGCACCCACGCTACCTTCCACCCAGAGTAATTTGAGTTTCTATGTAACCATTTCAGGAACCAAACATTTTGTTGAATGGAAATTCTGCCAGATTATTTTCCAGCATTGATTCGGGTCACGTATGGGTATGGGAGTGTGTCAGGAGCTGGGGCCTGTGAAGATGGTGAGGGAAGATAAACGTATGGACAAAATAGGTGTCCATAGGGCAAGGCCATGGAAGGGGAGACTGGGGTGAATCTTCCTTTCAGGTTGACAGACCCGTTGTGTCTTGTCATCTCCAGATGCCTCAGCCTTGGGCACTCCATGCAGGATTAAAGAAAGAGTCTCCCATCCTCTCCTCCTCATTTTTTGGGGAAGTTGATATGAATACAAAGGTTGGTATGAATACAAGGGGTGGAGAAGTGATAGTCTCACTTGTGTTTGCCATCTCTTGATCCAGTATTTTTACCACCATGCTGTAAACAAGAGCACCCAAAATTAAATGTGTGTTTAATTAAACAAGAGCATACTGCATTAAATGTGGTCATTGAAGACTGCCTTGGTGATTAAAGTGTCCAGGGCAAGTGTCCACGCTCATGGGCACAAGTCATGGATTGCTGCTTTTCCAGGAAATTTGCATCCCTGGTTTTGTTGTCTATTAAATAAACAGTCTTCTTTTCTGCCCCGAGTGGCAAGACTGATGGCAGAGAGCAGGTGGACAGGACTGAGCCTCACCAGGGATGGTGTTCCTGTAACATCGGGTTCAAGCAATCACCACTTCCTAGATCCTCTCACTTTCTAGATCCGTCCCGAAAGAGTAGTTTTAATCTTCTTTCTTTCATGATTTCCTGATTCTTTCTTCACGTTTCTGCAAATGGTCACACCTTTAACTCATTTGTGATGCAGCTTTTTATTAACTGGGAAATTATTTCAACTTTTAGTAGAAGTGGCTCTGTATGAATCACAAGGCTACCTGTAAATGTTAACTGTTCTATTATGAATCATTCAAAGGTTATTTTTAGCATTTGATTTCATGTGCTTTAAAAATCTCACCATCAGTTACTTCAGACCTACCTGTTTGTCTCGTTTTCAATGAAAGCAGGACTGCCTGCCTCCTCGTCTATTCTGTCATTACCCGTTAAAACATGCCATTTACTTCCATGAGGAGGAGAAAAAGGTGGAAAATTTCCAGGTATATCTACTTAGCCACCTGTTCCTGGGGAGTCAAAAGATTAATTTTTATTTTCCTCTTTTCTCTTAAAAAATACTTATGTAGTAAAAGAGAACCACTTCTCACTGCTGGAGAATATATTCCCCAGGACTTCATTAAACCAAGGAACAGAATCAGTGTTTAAATGATTAAGCAGGTATATAAGCTCTCTCAAAAACAAGATCTAATTAAGATGGTACTCAACAGAAATCAAGATACTAATAATTAACAGAAATAATTGTGGCTGGTCTATGAGAGGGTTAGGAAATATGAGGCAGGGTTATTATTACATGGTCAAGATGCAACATTTTGGTGAGCTTTTAGAGTTATAAGTAGGCGGGGTGCCCTGTCTATGTAACCTGCACTATAGGACAGGCATACCTCGTTTTATTGCACTTCATTTTTTTTTTTTAAATTGTGCCTTACGGACATTGCGTTTTTTTACAAATCAAAAGTTTAGGGCAACTCTGTGTGGAGCAAGTCCATTGGCACCATTTTTCCAATAACATTTTCTTATTTCATGTATCTGTGCCATATTTTGGTGATTCTTGAAATATTTCAAATTTCCCATTATTATACTTGTTATGGTGATCTTGGATCAGTGATCTTTGATGTTATTATAGCTTGTTATTATTATAGCTCAGATGATGGCTAGCACTATTTAGATTTTTAAAGTAAGTACATTGGGGGTTATTTTTTTAAGAAATAATGCTATTGGACACTTAACACACTGTAGTACGGTGTAAACATTTTCATATGCTCGGAAAACCAAAAAATTCGAGTGATTTGCTTTGTTGTGATATCAGCTTTATTGCAGGTCTGGAAGGGAACCTGTAGTATCTTTGAAGTATGTCTGTAAGACTATTTTTATTCCAATCATCTGTATCTTTTTATAAGCTATCTGAACTATTTCAGAAGTTAGAAAACAAGCCATAATTCCTAGGACTTGTATTCCTGGTGACAGTTTAATTTATCCCACACAAAAAAGTCACGCTTAGATTGACAACCAGCCGGAGGCATGAGGAGCACCAGTGTGAGCATCACAGAGGATGTTTTGCTTTGTCCTTGATGGGCACTTTGGAAATTTCCCACAGCATTCTAAAGGCTTCCCCACTCATAGCATGCCTGAAAAATTACACATGGAGCAAAACGTTTGATAAAAATATATTTAAAACAAGCAAGAAAAAATAGTTTTGACCTTAAGTATAACTTTTATCATTCTTTTAACCAAGTAGAGTTAAATAATACATATAATGATTTCAAGTACCAACTTATAAAAGATGTGATAAATTAGAAAGCAAAGAACAGGAGGACTCTTTTTTCAGAAAAATGTATTTGCAATTCAAATGTTCATATAAAAAGCATAAATTTTAAAAAGTTCATAGATGTGTGTTTTTAGAAGTGCTATGGTTTTGCCATTCATTGCAATTACATTCCAAAATGTGCGGGGTGGTCCACACCGCACCTTCTCAGCTTTGTCACACTGAAGTCACTCTCATCACAACCTCCCCCGAGCTGTTATCTTCTGACAGATCTTCATGGGCCCTCATTCGATTGAACAGATGTAATAACACGTAGCCACACTGAAACCTTGGGGAGGTCAACTGGGTTGGGTGGACCAAGTTCCTGTTCCGCAGAGCCGTCAACGGCAACCATAAAGTCCTGCTTGTGGAAGACTCTCCCCGGCTACTTTCTTCGATGTCTGTGGCTTTGTCATAATTTAATACATCCCAGTGTAAGTTGACAGCTCTCCAGCGCTTAAACACTCTGTAAACTGCAGCTCCTTCATGGACAATGAGACCTGAAATTTGAGGCGGGAGCGGGGAAAGACAGGTCATCATCCAAAAGGTGAGAATGTTATTTTGTATCCAAGTAAGACATTAAGGAAATAGTCAATTATCTGTTATTCAGCATCATCAAACAAATTGGTATTCTGATTACTCAAATATTATGTCTAATGGCAAGCTACTCTCTGTATTACACAGGTGTAGTCAATGTTCCAAAATAAGAATCTACTGCCATGCAGACAGTAAGGTCATCCTGGGTACAAACTACTTGCTTCATTTTGGCGCAGGGTATGCTTAGGTATTTAATACAATGCTTTCAATCTGCATTTTATTTAATAAAATGCTGCCTTAGGAGAACCATCGGGGCTTCCCTGGTGGCTCAGACAATAAAGAATCTGCCTGCAATGCAGGAGACCTGGGTTTGATCCCTGGGTCAGGAAGATCCTCTGGACAAGGGAATGGCAACCCAACTCCAGTATTCTTGGCTGGAGAATTCCATGGACAGAGGAGCCTGGTGGGCCACATGGAGTCCACTGAGTTGCAGAGTCGGACACCACTGAGAGACCAACACTGACACTAGGAAGCTATCAGTTTCGTTCATTCGACCGGCATATATCTCCTGAGTGCCCACTGTGAGCCAAGCAATGTGTTGCGGGCTTGGTCTGTGTTGCCGACTTGATTTGTGAAACAGACGTCAAGCTCACTGCCATCTCCGCAGCTTCTAAAACGATGATATGAAGGAGGTATGAGCAAACCTTCTGCTATTTTTCCTCCCCTCACCAATTCAACAAATATTTATTAAGCGTCTACTTGAGAGCTTTTGGGCTTCCTTTGTGGCTCAGCTGGTAAAGAATCTGCCTGCAAAGCAGGAGACCTGGGTTTGATCCCTGGATTGGGAAGATCCCCTGGAGAAGGGAAAGGTTACCCACTCCAGTATTCTGGCCTGGAGAATTCCATGGACTGCAGAGTCCATGGGGTCACAAAGAGTCGGACACAACTGAATGACTTTTATTTTCACTTTCTTTCTTTTGAGAGCTTTACTTATATCATTTCGTTCAGTTCTCACCACACCCTTATGAAGCAAGTATCAGCATGTTCTCCACTTTACAAGACCACACTGGTGTCAGCAGTGAAGCAGGGATTCAAACCCAGGCAGGCAAGCTCCAGAAGGCTCTCTGATGCTATACAGTGAACGGATGACCACACATTTCTGAGACAGACTCAGAACAAGATAAACAAGATAACACAGGAACCTCGGGGACAGCAAACTGGCCATCTGTAAATGTGGTGCCCCGATACACGGCTCCATCTCTAGCATCCACCCGAGATCCCAGCACACCCTGCATTTTTCACACATTTACATTTCACCGCATAGTCTAAAAGCTTTTGAATCTGTGACCCATCACTAAAAGGAGTCTCTGGTGGAGAGATCCCTTCAGATAGAAAAGCAAGAAGGCGTATCTCTTAGAGGAATCTGAAATTCCATTGAAAGTTGGAGGTGAGGCCAAAGAAGTCTTTCTTAAAATGGAATATGGCAGGTAAGGAGGATGTGTCAGTTAACATGATCACATCTAACCAAAATTTGAAAATGAGAAGACCCTACCACCTCCCAGCATCTAGAATCTTGGGTGCATGTCCTAGAAAACTCATGTCATAAATAAGGAAAAGGAAGCATGTAAAAAATGTTTTATACATTTGTGTGTATTTATGAAAAATATCACAATCTCAATATCCATCCTGAGAAGAATGGATAAACTGTAGTGTGTGGATCCAAAGGATCATAGCAATGAAAGAGAAGGGAACAAAGTCACAGGCACTACAAATCTGAAGCGATAGTGGAAATCTCAAAGCCGTATATCAAATGAAAGTTTTAGAAGTATAATTGATTGGAGTGAAGAAATACTAAATGTTTTTTATGGATATAGATATATATGTGGTAAAAATGTTAAAATGTGCATGGGAATAATGACCAATAAACTCATGATAGAGGGGGATTACATTGGAGAGAGGCTTCAAAGAGGGCTTTCTATTGTATCTTTAGTATCGTGTTTTTTTAAGCTCGGTGGTGGAGATGTGAATGTTCAATGTATTATTCTATATGCTTTTGTGTACCCAAATAATTGATAATGTCAAAAATACTGGGAAATGTGTTAGCAAAATTGATCTAAGATGGGCTGAGGAACAGACAACAGAAGGAGGGGGACAAATAAGGAGTTCACCACATTTATGTGAGGAGCAGAGTGTCAGCAGTAGGAAAACACAGAGAAACAAAGAAAGAAACTTGGCAGAGAAAAAACTGACAGAAATTGTAAATGCAAGAAGGGGAAAAATCAGTCTCCCATTTTTAAGGCTAGAAGAATGGGTGATTGAAAGAATGATAATAACCTCCCATACAGACAATGAGTTAGTGTTTGGGACAAGTTTTTGTTGAGGAGATTTTTGGTTTTTTGGTCAACTAAGACGTCTATTTCTGCTTTATGGACTATGCCAAAGCCTTTGACTATGTGGATCACAATAAACTGTGGAAAATTCTGAAAGAGATGGGAATACCACACCACCTGACCTGCCTCTTGAGAAACCTATATGCAGACCAGGAAGCAACAGTTAGAACTGGACATGGAACAACAGACTGGTTCCAGACAGGAAAAGGAGTACGTCAAGGCTGTATATTGTCACCCTGCTTATTTAACTTATATGCAGAGTACATCATGAGAAATGCTGGGATGGAAGAAACACAAGTTGGAGTCAAGATTGCTGGGAGAAATATCAATAACCTCAGACATGCAGATGACACCACCCTTATGGCAGAAAGTGAAGAGGAACTAAAAGGCCTCTTGATGAAAGTGAAAGAGGAGAGTGAAAAAGTTGGCTTAAAGCTCAACATTCAGAAAACGAAGATCATGGCATCTGGTCCCATCACTTCACGGGAAATAGATGGGGAAACAGTGGAAACAGTGTCAGACTTTATTTTGGGGGGCTCCCAAATCACTGCAGATGGTGATTGCAGCCATGAAATTAAAAGACGCTTACTCCTTGGAAGAAAAGTTATGACCAACCTAGATAGCATATTCAAAAGCAAAGACATTACTTTGCCAACAAAGGTCCGTCTAGTTAAGGCTATGGTTTTTCCTGTGGTCATATATGGATGTGAGAGTTGGACTGCAAAGAAAGCTGAGTGCCAAAGAATTGATGCTTTTGAACTGTGGTGTTGGAGAAGACTCTTGAGAGTCCCCTGGACTGCAAGGAGATCCAACCAGTCCATTCTGAAGGAGATCAGCCCTGGGCGTTCTTTGGAATGAATGATGCTAAAGCTGAAACTCCAGTACTTTGGCTACCTCATGTGAAGAGTTGACCCATTGGAAAAGACTCTGATGCTGGGAGGGATTGGGGGAGGAGGAGAAGGGGATGACAGAGGATGAGATGGCTGGATGGCATCACTGACTTGATGGACGTGAGTTTTAGCGAACTCCGGGAGTTGGTGATGGACAGGGAGGCCTGGCATGCTGCAATTCATGGGGTCGCAAAGAGTCAGACACAACTGAGCGACTGAACTGAACTGAACTGAACTGAACTGAAGACACTGCTGGTAGGTGGTGGAAATACCTCATCTTTGAAAGATCATACGTCTCTAATATCAGAATTTAAGTTTTATATCTATCCCGTTCTGTTGTTGTTCAGTTGCTGTGTTATGAACAACAACATCTATCCCTTACCAGGAGATAAACTTCTAACACACATGACTTAAAGCATTCCAAAGACACTAACACAGGCCACTAAAAAATGCATGTAGTCTAATAAACAAAAATATCTTGAACTCAATTATTATATACCACTAAAATAATAAGAAGAAAGGTAAACTTTTGTCAATCATTGCAATTCAATTGTTTGATTCTTGTTTTCCTAAGGAATAATCAGAGTTGACCCAAATGACCAGATGTTTTGGGGAAGCAGTCAGAGTTATAAGTCAAGACCACCAGGTTTTAACTGATAACTCTAATATTAGATTTGTGAAATCTCCACAGGTAATAATTTAACTTTTCTGATTCTGTTTTTCCTCCTTAAAATGTGATTGGAATACCTAATCTGTATATTCCGCCAGATGCTATGAAGATAGATTGAAATTAATCAACTATAAAGCACTCAGATTTCCTTGGGGGTGGTAACTATCTAAATACAAGACATTATTATTAATTAAAAATCAATAGTGAATCTTTGTGGTGCAGAGAAAGTCATTCAGTGGCGTCCGACTCTTTGTGACTCTATAGTCGCATGGACTCTATAGTCCATAGAATTCTATGGACTCTATAGTCCATGGAATCTCTAGGCCAGAATACTGGAATGGATAGCCTTTTCCTTCTCCAGGGAATCTTCCCAACCCGGGGATGGAACCTAGGTCTCCCACATTGCAGGTGGATTCTTTACCAGCTAAGTCACAAGGGTGGTGCGGGGCATTCATTCACAATAATCACAAGACCATTCCAGTCTGCAAAAGGTTCATCCTGGATAAGGGCAGCAATGGGGCAGGAGGGTGGTTTCACCAGGGAAATCCACTCATTTCATAGGATCCTAGTCTTTTTAGTTGATTTCCTTTGAAAGACCAGAAATCAGATCATTTACTTGAGCTTAAATCATTTTCTGGGAATATATTCCTGGTAGCCTTTTCCTAAATACATAAATATACCCCACAAGCAGAAATAAATCCCACAGGTCTTTATAGTACATTCTGAACTGAATTTAAAGGAGGACTACTTGAAGTTCTCATGAGGACAAGTCCTCTTAAGTTTTCCCCTGCATGTGCTGCTTCTTAATTGCATTTAAGTTATGAGATGTTTTGACTTGGCTTTATTCTCCATAGTGAAAAGTGAAAGTCGCTCAGTCGTGTTCGACTCTTTGTGACCCCAGGGTCTATACAGTCCTTGGAATTGTCCAGGCCAGAATACTGGAGTGGGTAGCCTTTCCCTTCTCCAGGGGATCTTCCCAATTCAGGGATCAAACTCAGGTTTCCTGCATTGCAGGTGGTAGATTCTTTACCAGCTGAGCCACAAAGGAAGCCCAAGAACACTGGAGTGGGTAGCCTATCCCTTCTCCAGCAGATCTTCCCAACCCAGAAATCAAACTGGGGTCTCCTGCTTTGCAAGTGGATTCTTTACCAACTGAGTGATCAGGGAAGCCCATATTCTCCATAATGTCTGGAATTGCTCCTCACCCTCTGGAGGCTTTCATTTTACCAAAATATGAGGTACCCTATCTCACCCCTAGACTGTCCTTTGCAATGTGCACGTTCCCTCTTTCTCCTTTACATTGTTTGAAGCTGTGGCAAATATCATTTGTGTTTATGAATGTTCATGAGAAAATTTGACTACTATGGTCATTGAAATCCAGAGGTAAGGATTCATTTTATTTTAGTTCATGTGTTGAGAATCCTCCTGATGATTGGGGGTCCCCTCTTGTTTCATAACTGATCACTTCACATCATCCATAGCCACTCTCTGACTCACATCTCTAGATAAGCTTTAAAATGAATTTGTCATCTTGACATTTTGGGTCATAGGGAAAACAAGCTTAGATTTACTTCATCTGAGTCACTAACTCTGAAGTGAAAAGCAATGATAATTTCTAGAAAATGTAAATATTAAATATTTTATTGTCCTTGCTACATTATTAATGGCAAAGATGTCAACAAGGTGTGATTCATGGTAACTTGGAGTTTTGAGACTTGAGGAGAATATGTGTGCAGGGGTGTCCCTGTGTGTGTGGTTGGTTGTGTGGGTTCATTTTTTTTTTATCACTTTCTTGCCAGTAGCATTTAGTTAGATCATCCCTTTATTGATGTACAAAGGAACATTTTTGTTATGAAATAACCTTTATCAACAGAAAAGGTTTAAATAGTTTCTGGGTTCATTGAAATAAGGGGACAGTGGTTATGAAAGTAAAATATATCCCAAACTTGGAAATGATGTGCTAGTTGAAGTTCTTATATGGTAGTAGAAAATGAGCTAACTAACCAAGAAATGATGGGAAGACTCTCAAGGTACACAGACTAATGTGTGCATCTATGTACACACATAGACATATACACTATTTGTCTATGTTTATTTCAATATAGACAAACATGTTGTACTGTGCTGTTCTTAGTCACTCAGTCATGTCTGACTCTCTGTGATCCCACGGACTGTAGCCCATCAGGCTCCTCTGTCCATGGGGATTCTCCAGGCAAGAATACTGAAGTAGGTTGCCATGCCTTCCTCCAGGCATCTTCCCAACCCAGGGATCAAACCCAGGTCTCCCGCATTGCAGGCGGATTCTTTACTGTCTGAGCCACCAGGGAAGCCCAAGAAAACTAGAGTGGGTAGCCTATCCCTTCTCCAGAGGATCTTCCTGCCCCAGGAATTGAACCAGGGTCTCCTGCATTGCAGGTGGAGTCTTTACCAGATGAGGTACCAGGGAAGGCCATAGACAAATGGTAAGTTACAATTAACAGAGACTTGCAAAATTTATGGTCAAATATCAACAAATGTTGATATTAACTACCAAACCACCAGTCTAATCATTTTATTTCTTGTGTAATCTTGACTGTAACTCTACAAATAGATATATTATTGAATAATTAGTTTCCCTGTTAAGAAAACTGAGACCTAGAGAGATTTAGCCAGTTGTCCAATGTTATGATGATATCAGCTCTGACACTAAAGCACAAATTTGTCTAGTTGCAAATCTTGAGTGCTCCAAGCCTATTCATGGTAAATTTCCAATGGATGGTTGTATCTTCTAGTCACATAATGACCAACTGAAAGAGTTCACTTTATTGACTGAATGTATCTCCCCTAGTTCATATGTTGAAGCACTAATCTGTAACATGATGGTATTTGGAGGTGGGATCTTTGGGAGGTAATTAGAGTTATAATTCCTGAGAGTGACCAATGTTCTTATACAAAGGGAAAGAGATGTGAGTTTTCTGTGTGCAAATGTGTGTGTGTGTGTGTGTGTGTGTGTGTGTGTGTGTGTGTGTGTACACCAAAGAAAGGCCTTGTGGGATAATAACAGGGTGAAGAGAGCCCTCCGCAGACTGAGTAAGCCAGCACCTTGACTTTGGACTTCCCACAACCTTCAAAACTATAAGAAATAAACTTTTAATGTTTAAGCCACTCAGGCTGTGGTATTTTTTTATAAGCAGTTCAAACAAATCAAGACAGACCTGGTATATAAACTATAATACCCTCATTTAAAATATAAGTAAATTAAGACCCAGAAACTATGATTTGGGCAAAGTGATATAATTAGTTGCCATTTTTAATATCCTTGTGTGTCACCAACACTATTTCATCTCTAGGAGTGCCAATAAAACAGCCCTTTCCGTTTGCCGCCATCTTTAGGAGAGAGAAGTGTTGAGGAACCTTATATGCAGGCAACACTGTGAGTGGTGTGCTCTCTATCTGGTAAGCTGTACCCATCCTGAACTGTCCCAAGGCATGCAAAATCCTAATTATAACACAACCTAAAGGCCTGTGTGTGGTTCAGTCACAGAGACCCTTGGGAAAGCTAAAGAACTCTCAGCAGATAATTGGCCAGAAAAGGCTCTCTTGATTGTGAAAATGTCCAAGATTTCTCAATTAAATTTAACTATTCTCCCTGGCCAAGATTCGTTTTCTCTCCCCCTCTCTTTCTCAGTGAGTTTCCACATAACTGAACTCTGTAAATATAACCTGTGTCATTCTGAAAAGTCAGTGTGTACCATCAGTAGAATGGCGACTTTTGGTCCCCTTTAACTCTATTTAAGAAGAACAGATTAGAGTAGATTAGAGTTAACCTCATAAAGTAGCTGGAGAAGGCAATGGCACCCCACTCCAGTACTCTTGCCTGGAAAATCCCATGAACGGAGGAGCCTGGTAGGCTGCAGTCCATGGGGTTGCTGAGGGCTGGGCACAACTGAGAAACTTCACTTTCACTTTTATGCACTGGAGAAGGAAATGGCAACCCATTCCAGTGTTCTTGCCTGGAGAATCCCAGGGACGCGGGAGCCTGGTGGGCTGCTGCCTATGGGGTTGCAGAGTCAGACATGACTGAAGTGACTTAACAGCAGCAACAGCATAAAATAGCCCAAGTTTTACTACTTAATTCCCCTGGAGGAACTTGGGGAAGACCAGAGTGTGGTTACAACAACGAGGGTTAACCAAATAAGACAGGGGCCCAGGATATTTTCTGTTGAGGCCATCTTTGCTAGAATGTAATAAAATGCATTAATTCTTCTTTCACATTTTCCTAAGATACTCTACAGGTAAATGCCCAACAGTTATGGAAACTTAGATGTAAGAGTGGAGGTAATCACTTTAAAAGTCACTCTTCCATTGTTGAATCTTGTTAATATGAATCTTGAAGAAATAACCACAAGTTATTTCTATGTATGATGAATGGGTTTTGTTGGACTCAAATATATATGAAGCTTAAAGTAAAACAAAAATCAGAAAAACAAAAAGAAGTGCAAAAATACAAAACTTAAATAGTGATATAAAGATGGAAGTGAAAGTCACTCAGTCATGTCTGACTCTTTGCAACCCCATGGATTGTATAGTCCATGGAATTCTCCAGGCCACTATACTGGAGTGAGTAGCCTTTCCCTTCTCCAGGGATCTTCCCAACCCAGGGATTGAACCCAGGTCTCCCGCATTGCAGGCGGATTCTTTACCAGCTGAGCCACAGGGAAAGTCCAAGAATACTGGAGTGGGTAGCCTATCCCTTCTCCAGTGGATCTTCCCGACCCAGTAATCGAACTGGGATCCCCTGCATTGCAGGTGTATTATTTACTAATTGAGCTATGAGGGAAGCCCATAAAGACTGAAAGACAATACATATTCAATTACAGAAATCACTAAGTTCACAAAAGAAAGTGATCATTCTGATACCCTAAATCTAGGCCTCTAGGAGCTATCAATACAGTGTCCTGATTACATATGGGGATTTTTGAGAATACAAATTTGCAATGTTGCCCATCAGAACAAATAATAAAAAGAGATATCCTACATTTTTAGGATAAATGCATTTTTATCTATTAGAGATGAGTTGATTTTTCTATTGTTGATTATTGTATTTTGATATACCCCTACCCCCAGCACCCTGGTGGCTCAGAGGGTAAAGCGTCTGCCTGCAACGCAGGAGACCTGGGTTTGATCCCTGGGTTGGGAAGATCCCCTGGAGAAGGAAATGGCAACCCACTCCAGCACTCTTGCCTGGAGAATCCCAGGGACGGGGGAGCCTGGTAGGCTACAGTCCACAGGTCGCAAAGAGTTGGACATGAAGGAGCGACTTCACTTCACTTCACTCCCAGAACCAAGTTGAGAATGGTAGGCTGGTTATGAGAGTTTAAAGCTCAGCAGTTCAAAAACAGATTCATCATGAGTACTGGCAATAAAACCTTCTGCACAAGAAATGAGATAAAGACAACAATTTATTCAGTAACCTCTCACAATATGGAAACCCCTGACACTAGAGACTGGCTAATATCTAAATATGGATGATCTAATCCTCTGCATCCTCAAAGTAGAGAATGGCACCCACGAAGAAATGATCGTAGTGAAGACCCTAAATGACTGCACCTCTGAGAGCACACCAAAGGAAGTTTGCAGCGTTTGTGTTACAACATTGTCACCGTCTACACCTTCCTCTCCACTCAAGGAAGTCTGTGTCACCAGCCTGGATGCTAAGCGCACATTCGTGCTGCCCCTTCAGTGCAGATGACTACACTGCCTGGGAACAGAGCAAGGTGCAGAGGCGAACTTTAACATGAAGCGTCACTTCCCATAGTTGGTAGTGAGGGAAGCCCTCCCTTTTCTAGAAGGTCCTGACATAATTTGGATTTGCTTCTCAACCTAATATCCTTAATTCAGCTAATGACCATCCCCTCAAATCAGTTAAGCTAAAACCCGATGATCACCTAGGTAGTCTATCCTCTTGCACTGAATTCTGCTAATTCTGTCTTCTTAACAAATCTGAGATAAAATCATAGAACAGAGAACCTTCTGTCTGTGACCCCAATCAGCCATGTACTCTCTGAGGACAGGAATCCTAATCCAATTGCTGATACATAGTAGGAACTCGACAAATCTTTGCTAAATGAGAGGGAGTGAGAAAGAGAAGACCAACTGTCACTGGAATCTGAAAGGTGATAAGACTGACTCCATCTGGGTGCAACAGTCTTGTTAAAACACAAAATGTCTCCAGTACTGTTCTTTCAAAAGTTAGAATAATACCTGGAGATACCAAAGACAAACTGAAACATGTATTTCGAGACTAGAAATGAAAAGGGTTTAAAAATTTGGGCCTTTATTTCATAACAGTGGGTTTTCCCACAGTGGCTCAGACGGTAAAGCGTCTGTCTACGATGCGGGAGACCCGGGTTCGATCCCTGGGTTGGGAAGATCCCTTGGAGAAGGAAATGGCAATCCACTCCAGTACTATTGCCTGGAAAATCCCACGGACAGAGGAGCCTGGTAGGCTACAGTCCATGGGGTCACAAAGAGTCAGACACGACTGAGCGACTTCATGTTCATGTTCACGTTTCAAAATAAACACACACACATACACACAGCCTGCCAGAAGTAGAAGAGCGAAAATTCTTTACAAGGGCTTGTTTTAGCCTCACTAAATTGTAGCAGCCTCTCCCTCTATCTTGTTGGCCTGGTCATCAAATGTTTACTCGAGTTAAACAATCATGAATGATATAGTTACAAATGCCTGTGCCAGACCAAAAAGCCTACAATTCAGAGTGGATATTCTCTCGTATTTCCAGACAAAACAGGAGAATTAGAAAAATGCTGGCCATTTTTCTGACCACTTGCTCTGTTCAGAAATCAATCCATCAATTAATTATTTTAATGATTTCTTTTCTTCCTTTGTAGAAAGGAGATTCTTCTTCTGCTCTTTCAATCACCAGCCCTGGAGCACAAATCTACCATAGGCATATTCACAGAATATTCCTCAAAAGCTGCAAACTTGTTATACATTATAAAATACACAGTATGCAAATTTTTTAAAAAAAGGATTACAAGAATTCACTGGAGAGAATTGTTATATTATCTAAGTTTCCACCCAACAGGGCTCAAGGAAAAAAAGATCTGTGGATATTACTATTTCAATAAAAGACATAAAGGAAGGAGTCCAATACTTTTTTTTAATATATAATACAGGTATCCTAGAGTTCCCCTGGGCTTCCCAGATGGTAAAGAATCCACCTACCAATGCAGGAGACCCAGGAGACTCGGGATTCAATCCCCGGGTCCGGAAGATCTCCTGGAGAAGGAAATGGCAACCCATTCCATTATTCTTGCTGGGATAATCCCATGGACAGAGAGACTACAGTCCATGGGGTCACAAAGAGTCGAACACAACTGAGTGACTGAGCACACAGACACACAGAGTTTCCTTGTAACTGGAAGCATGGATTAGAATTGGTTTAATTTCAGTTGAATGCAACTCCAATTCTGTCCTTCAAATTATGGACAAATGGAACACCTGGCATCAGAGAGATATGAAGTGGACAAACACAGTAACTAAATCTCAAAATTAGGAAATATTGGTATGATTTAACCCAACCCGTTCATATGCAGAGATGAAGTCTCTGAAGCCCAGAGAAGTGACATAGCTTGACCAACGGGCCACAGTTACGTTCAAAGCCAGAATCAGAGCTAGACCCTTGAAGCCTGATCCAGTATACTCCTCTGCAAGAACTCAGATTTCAGGAGCCATCCCTGGCCAAAGCTTGTCCTCACACGTGTGTCTCTGACCCGAGGGATATTACCTGACTATGACTAGACAGTCAAAATCTTTCTTCAGTAACACAAGAGGCTGTGATGGTCAGCTCTCCTCTGACCTTTATCCTAAAGTGTGCATGGCCGCATCTGGGTAGGAGAGGGGAGGACTATAGTGACCTTCACAATATATAAAATATTAATAAATAACTCTGCAAACCTCAATGCTACAGCATCTGGTTTAAAGATAGATGTCTATCTTCTGTGAATTAATTCTTTAAGGATTCAGGATCTACCTTGGTAGATTTCCATTTGTTTCCCACACTCTGGACCAAAGCCAGTTCTGAGAAGGAGTGGACTTTTCTTAGTGGCAAGCCGAAATATGTTTATGCAAATTCCCCTTCCGTCTCCAATGGATTAACTACTGCCAACCTGCAGATTATGATTTTATTAACCTTAGGGATAAACAATACATGTATTGATTCTTCCATTTCATGGGGTGAGAACAATATTTTAGAAGTTTTAATTGAAATATCTAATTAAAACCTGTTTATCTTTTGACCTGACATAGGCTAGTTCACTTTTGTTGACTTTGCTTTTCATTTCTCTTAAATCACACAGACTGTGGGTAAATATTCCAAACAGAAGCTGTCGTCTCAGCATAAGCAAAATGTGTAACTCTTTGACTTCAGCCTCATAACATCAGTAATATTTTGTAGTTGAGAATATCAATTAAATTTGATATATTTGAATTGATGTTAATTAGAATTTTTAACCTAAATATAAAAATGCTCAGACTTTGCTGCTGCTGCAGCTAACTCGCTTCAGTTATGTCCGACTCTGTGTGACCCCAGAGACGGCAGCCCACCAGGTTCCTCCGTCCCTGGGATTCTCCAGGCAAGAATTCTGGAGTGGGTTGCCATTTCTTTCTCCAATGCATGAAAGTGAAAAGTGAAAGTGAAGTCGCTCAGTCGTGTCTGACTCCTAGCGACCCCATGGACTGCAGCCCACCAGACTCCTCCGTCCATGGGATTTTCCAGGCAAGAGTACTGGAGTAGGGTGCCATTGCCTTCTCTGGCTCAGACCTTAGACTTCCTTCAGTTCAGTTCAGTCACTCAGTCGTGTCTGACTCTTTGCAACCCCATGAATCGCAGCACGCCAGGCCTCCCTGTTCATCACCATCTCCCGGAATTCACTCAGACTCAGGTCCATCAAGTCCGTGATGCCATCCAGCCATCTCATCCTTGGTCGTCCCTTTCTCCTACTGCCCCCAATCCCTCCCAGCATCAGAGTCTTTTCCAATGAGTCAACTCTTCCCACCAGGTGGCCAAAGTACTGGAGTTTCAGCTTCAGCATCATTCCCTCCAAAGAAATCCCAGGGCTGATCTCCTTCAGAATGGACTGGTTGGATCTCCTTGCAGTCCAAGGGACTCTCAAGAGTCTTCTCCAACAACACAGTTCAAAAGCATCAATTCTTCGGCGCTCAGCCTTCTTCACAGTCCAACTCTCACATCCATACATGACCACAGGAAAAACCATAGCCTTGACTAGATGGAACTTAGTCGGCAAAGTAATGTCTCTGCTTTTGAATATGCTATCTAGGTTGGTCATAACTTTTCTTCCAAGGAGTAAGAGTCTTTTAATTTCATGGCTGCAGTCACCATCTGCGGTGATTTTGGAGCCCAAAAAAATAAAGTCTGACACTGTTTCCACTGTTTCCCCATCTATTTCCCATGAAGTGATGGGACCGGATGCCATGATCTTCGTTTTCTGAATGTTGAGCTTTAAGCCAACTTTTTCACTCTCCTCTTAATATACTATTATTCTGTGATCTAGCAAGAAAATTCAAGGCTGAGATGTGATTCTTTACATAAATAATTCTTATCAAGAAACTGCTTCACTTAAAACAATGGAGAGAGAAATGGATTTTGGTATGGTAATATTAAATATTTTATCTTTAATATGTTTCTGCATAGTTTTTGTTCTATTACTTAATAATAAATAAAAAATTCACAAAATAGCTAATTACTTTGGGTTTTTAGGGAAATTTTTTTCTCCATTTCTGATCTAAAACTAAAGTGTTAAAACAAATATTTATTTCTGGTATCATACCTTAGGTATTTGAGACAGTAACTAAAGAAGTAGTTTCAGTTTATTGAATAGTCAGGAACATTTTATAAATTACCAATTCAAGCTCAGTCTGTAACAGGCTCTGGAGCCACAATCTTGCATCCCTCTTCTAATCTGTATGGCCTCTGGAAACTAGTTAATGGTGCCTTAGTTTTCTCACCTCTGAGATGAGAAGAGTACCTACACCCCATAGGGCTGTTATGAAAATTGAGTGTGAAAACCAAAGTAAAGTGCTTAGAATGCTGCTTGGATCACAGTAAACATAATCTTAGCCATCACTGGAGATTTGGTTTGAAAACCTCCTTTCAACATGTTTGGAAATGTGCTCATCTCTGTGGTTCTTCCTGACCCCAGAGGAACCCTGTCAGGACACCTACTTGTATTCCAAGTAGGAACATAGTTTAGAAAAATCACCACATTCATACTCTCCTTGGTGAGAAAGTTCTTTGTTGCAAAATCGTCTGAAGTCAGGAGGTCCCCAAAGACTGGGTGCCAGTTCTGATGAACCATCTCTAGGTTCTGAAGTGAAGGAGCTGCTTTACTTCACCGTTCCCATTACCACGGGCGCCTTTGCTTTCTCTTCCAAGGAAAACTTGCCGTGTCCAAGTTGAGTTGGCCTCTTTAATAGCCTCATTTTAGAGTAGCCTAGGGATATATTCAGCTCTCTCCAAAGTTGCTGCAGTTGTTCCAAGCCTCATGTGTTTAGAAATCACACAACGGCTCTTGTGGAAAACAGTCAAGTTGGAGAGAGAGTGAAGTCGCACAACACACACACACACACACACACACACACACACACGTGTGCATGCTCACATACAGAATGAAACCACAAGGGATGTCCCCTGCTGACCCCTCAGCTGTTCCCAATAATCTCGGATGACTGGTTCCCTGGCTCCTGGATCTCTGCAGCCCCACACACCCACCCCCTTCACATCCATGTGGATGACTTCACGGTGACCTGACTTGTGTAACTCTTACCCTCTGCTGTCCCTCCTTCACTTCAGCTCAGGCCTCTCCCTTCCAGAAACTGGTCCAACCACAAGCCCTGACACTCTCCCAGCATTGCTGGCAACCACCACCTCCAGCGCTTCTCACTCATCCACTTTCTTCACTTTAAAGGTGGTGGTGGTTTAGTCACTAAGTCGTGTCCGACTCTCGCGACCCAATGGACTGCAGCCTGCCAAGTTTTTCTGTCCATGGGGTTCTCCAGGCAAGAATACTGGAGTGGGTTGCCATTTCCTTCTCCAGGGGATATTCCCGACCCAGGGATCAAACCCGAGTCTTCTGCATTGCAGGCAGATTCTTTAGCAACTGAGCTACTTCATTTCAATGAATGCACCCTATTCTGCTCCCTTATGACTTCAAGCCCCTCTATTGGGCAATCTTCCTTGGTAAGCTTCTTTCTGGCTTTGGTTCCTTCCCCAGTCTCTGAGAAAGCAATCCCATCCTGTAATTACTCTCCACCTCTCAAGGTCAAGGACAAGGGTGATCTTTGTCCTTGCTGGTGTTCCAGCAGCTCTGCATACAAAGCCTCATCCTAACCTAGTCTCACTATTTCACCCCTCTGCACTCACTCCTCAGCCCTAATGGGTAAAAACATACAGCCTCCTGGCCCTGTAGACTGGGGCACCCCTGGCCCAGCCTCAGGAGGGCACTCAGCCATGTCCTGTGGTTCTTCTTGTCTCCTGGCTCAGCCTCCTTTCCCCAAAGCTCTCTGCAGCTGACCATCACTTATAATGCTCTCGACAGACTCTTCTCCCCACACAGTGCTTTCTCCATCTCAGCAGAGGACCACACAACCTACTACCAAGCAGGGGATGCAGGAGAGGCAGATTCGATCTCTGGGTCAGGAAGATCCCCTGGAGGAGGAAACGGCAACCTGCTCCAGTGTTCTTGCCTGGAGAATACCATGGACAGAGGAGCCTGGAGGGCTACAGTCTACAGGGTCGCAAAGAGCTGGACATGACTAAGACTGACCACACACCCACCTACTGCCTGAGCAACAGATCTTTTGTAAGGAGGTCCCTCTGTTTACTCTCCCAGAGCAGTGCATGAGGCATCTACAGCCATGCCTACCCTTTCCTGCCCCGCCTGCCCATTTCAGGGTCGGAGGACCCTTCCTGTGCAAGACAGACCCCTCTCCTGAGTGCTGAGTTCCATCTCTGCACCTAAAGGGCATCAAGCTGTCTCACCCCACTGGATCTTCAATCTGCCTTCTGATTCCTTCTAAGTCTGTCTTCTCAACATTTGCTCAAACTTCACTCCGCCATGAAAACAAGCGAATAGCAACTTTCTCAATTCTACACCCCCACCTCTAGATTCTACCCTCATTTGACTGTGCTCTTTTTCAAACATGATTTATAAACTTACATCCTGAGCCCCTTCTGCCTATCCCAGCCATTCTCTGCAATCTGTGTCTATCCAGCCAACCCCCACACTGCCAAATCCAGTGATGCATTTTGGCTTGATTTCACCTACTCTTGATAAAGCATCTGGCACTGTCAGCCGCTTGCTTCTCCGCCCCCAAGTCCTTTCCTCACCTCACCCGACCCCACTCTCTCCTTCTCTGGCCATGCTCATCTCTCTGCTTGCTCTGTGTCTGTCTTCTTCAAAATGCTGCTCATCTCTCCTGAATCACTTCCCTTGCAGATGCTGGTTTCAGCTACCAGATATAAACCCCCAGCTCAAATTTCCAACCCTAAGGATGATTACCTTTCCCCCATCTGCTCTCACATATATTTCTCTCCTAGCACTTTCCATGTTGTATTTTAATTGCTCACTTCCCTGACGGTCTCTTGCCAGCAGCTGGAGAGCAGAGAGGATGCTATAGTCCAAAAGCTCTTCTGCAAAGGGCCAGACAGTAAGTACTATAGGTTATACAGATATCAAAGTCCCTCTTTGTTGAAGCTGCAACCACTCATTGATATCATATCAATGAATGGATATGACTGGGTTCCAACAAAACATTTTTTATGGCCATGGAAATTTATATTTGACATAATTTCCATATGTCATGAAATAATATTCTTTTAATGTTTATTCAACCATTTCAAAACACAAAAATCATTCTTAGATCTTATATGGTAAAAACAGGCAGCAGACTCTGAACTAATTGTATCTCTAGCCTGTGCTCCAGGCTTGGGACACGATAAATACCCAATTAATGTTGGCCCAATAGATGACTAATACTTGTTTGGCTAAACCACCTCCAATTTCACGCGTGCTTAGTGGCACAGTTGTGTCCCGACTCTTTGCGACTTTGTGTCCAACTACAGCCTTCCAAGCTCCTCTGTCCCTGGGATTCTCCAGGCAAGAATATTGGAGCGGGTTGCCATTCCCTTCTCCAGGGGATCCTCCTGATCCAGGGATCAACACAGTGTCTCCTGCATTGTGGGCAGATTCTTTACCATCTGAGCCACCAGTTGAGAGAGGTTGAAAGATTCACACTTTTTTCTAAAGAGGAAACAAAAGTCACCAACAACAATATATTTGATCTGCTGCTCAGCTAATCATGTCCATGTTTCGCCAAAAAAAAAAAAAAAACTTCAACTGTACCCAGTCACAGGAGGGGAAGGTCTGGGGTTGGGTTTTCTCTGCCAGGAGGAGGGCTGAAGAGTAAATTCACTTTGAGAGACCCTTTCAGCACAGTCCTGAGGGTAAGGAGCAAAAGCAAGATCCCTTCTACTTTCTTTCCTGGGGTTTTAAAGGTATCAGTACCACTAATAACCAACTATGACAGTAATCTTTGGAAAAACTGGTAAACATCAGTATGATTAAGGCATAGACAAGCCTATAATTTGTACCTCCAGAGTAAAGAGATAATAACAGCTTACTTCTCTCAGCATATAAAGGGTAAAGAGCTGTTCCTTCCCTAATGATGTTGAATTACAAGGGGCCACTCTGCCTCTCCTTCCAAGGGGTCTGGCTAGATTCTAAGTGAAGTTGGGGCATTTCCTGGGGGCATGAAGCACACCAAGATATTCTGAAATCAGGAAAAATGATTTGGGCTTGTAAAGGAATTCTGCTCTAAGAAATAATTCTAAACGAACCAGGAGAGCATTCAAATCTGGTTAACAGCCCTGGCTGCAAGGGTAACACCAGGCAGCGTGGCCAACTTCCCAGCCCAGTCTTCCCCTGGGGAGATGTTTGAAGAGAAACTCAGGGGAGCTCCAGGCTGGAGAAGAAGGCTTCTGTCTGTCCTAAGTCAGCAGCTGGGCCAAGGTCTCCCAGGATGCCAAACTGAGATGCTGGAGGGATGTTGGTCCCCGATCAAATTATAGACCAGGAAACAGAAGAAGGAAATGGAGCTGAGGTGGCTGACTGGTCCTCTCCTGTCTAGAGGGAAAACTGTAATAGGAAGATTCAAAAAGGAAGCACTGGGCTAATTGACTTTTCTAGTTATTTTGCCAAACACTTTTTAAGTTGAGCTTCTTTCCTTCTCACATCTTATGATTCATGCAGATGCACCCACATCTGTGCTTTCTATGAAAATAGGTGCGACACAAAGGCAACTACAACCCCCACCATCCACTGCAATGCAGAGCGCCAACCAGGGCACGCAAGTAGCTTTCACATCCCCATCCTCTCCCCAAGGCTCCATGTGGACCTACTGGCAGTCTAAGCTCTGTTTTCCCAAGTGATTCCAGTGACGCAGATCCCAGATTTGGTGGTGATGGTGGTGGTGGTGACTGGGGTGGGACAGGGTGGACTGTCTCCCACCAAAAAAAATCTACTTCACGTGCATCTGAAATCTCATGAACAAAGTTGCTGGCAAGTTTGAATGAGTCAGGGCTGTGTCATTTGGGCAGAAGAGAAGAAGAGAAAAGGGGTGCCCCTGTCCCACAGAGAAAGCCTCTTCAAGTGGAGATGCCCCACTTCAGGTCAAACTGGGCTCTGTGGCCCAGGCTCTCCGCTGGGAGGACCGGGCAAGAGGTGACCTTGGCGGACATCCACACCTGCTCTGTGCAGGACCTCACTGGCCCTAGGAGTGTGGTGAAATTCTATATTTATCCATACATACTCGACAGCTTAAGAAAATGCTGTCTCTCAGCATGTACACACTACTATATATAAAATAGATCAGTAATAAGGACCTACTGTAGAGCACGGGGAACTCAAATCAATACTCTGTAATGACCTATATGGGAAAAAATGCTAAAGAAAGAGGGGATATATGTATCTGTATAACTGATTCACTTTGTTTTACATCTGAAACTAACATAACATTGTAAGTCAACTATACTCTAATACATTTTTTTTTTTTAAAAGAAGAAAGTTCTGTCTCTCTATCACAGCCCAGGGGCTGCACATTTTGCAAACCTCACCAACAGCTGCACCTCTGTTTCGTGACGACCCCTTGTGACAAGGTAAGAACAGGGAAGGGGGTGCTCTTCAGTAAACCCATTTTTTTTCCTGCTCGAAATTATTGTGGCATGTTTCAATTCCAATACTAATTTCCTTCAGTAAATGTGTTTTTCACCTAAAATACTCTAAGAAATATTGTCAGCTTCTGAATCATGCTGGGAAGTGCCAGGAAGCATGGAAAATTTTAAACAGGGGATGGTTTCAACGTCACTGATATTTTGTTCAGAAATATAAATATGCATTAGGATTTTGTTCCCTTAGTTGACTCACTGTCTCAATTATGCTTCCCTTATGTAATTAGGCTGCATGTGTTGAAACCCAGCCACAGGAAGGAAGATGACCTAGAAGCATCATTTTAGGGGAAAACAACCCCACCATGAAATACACATCGGTCATCCTTCACGGCAAGGATTCATTCCTTGTAACCAAGACTCTGAATATCCAGAAACTTTCTGTCAAACTTCATCTTTCTTCATATAATATTTTAAAAAAATGGAAAATTTGCATTTTACACTTCCCATCAATCAAATGTTAAATTCTGTGTTACTTTTAGCTATTCTGACTGAAGGAAAAAAAAAAATAGAGAAGTGAAGCAATGTCAAAAGCAAGAGAATTTGTGCCTTTTAAAGAGAATTATTGTGCCTTTTAAACAGTAAATGTAGGTCTAATATCGTCAATCCAAGACCACAGGAAACTGCTGTATTTATTTGTTCTTCCAAAGTTCTAGAATGAAATGTGAATAAAAGTTATCAACTGGTAACTCTAAATAGTTTTCTTGCATTTGCCTGAGTAGCTTTAGCTAGATTTATTATCAACTATGAAAAACAGATTTTCAAAAGGGCCTCAATAGATACAAACATTTATATAGATTAAAAAAAATGGACTTGAAACTTAGAAAAACCTTATATTGGAGATCATGAAATTTCTGCAGAAGAAGCACTGTTCAGTATTGACTATAATTGATGCAGAAAGAAGAAGGCACCTTGATCTGATCCTTATTCTAGTATGTCTGGGGTTATTTTTGAATACAATACTGAAATACTGGATCTGCTCTGAAGATCTTGGAAAGCAAAATCCAGCAGGGGTGATCCAGATCACTGCCTCCCAAGACCCCCAACCTTCTCCAGCACATTCAGGAGCTCTGGGGTCACGTTCTTCTATACCTATTACACTGTTAACACTGAAAGGCTTTCACTTCTCAATCTCTTTTTCTCATGTAGTAAACATTCCCAGAAATTACTTTAAGAAAAATTGCTTCCCTTTGTCGCATGGCTCTGTGGCTAATGTCCCAATTCTGTTATTGCTGACTCTCCTGATTATTCTATTTCTCAAACTCAAGTACAAGCATGCACAACAGCGGATATACTCTCTCTCTCTCTCTCTCTCTCTCTCTCTCTCTCTCTCACACACACACACACACACACACACACACACACACACACAGATGTAACGAGCAGGAACCAGAACTACCTCGCAGGATGCTTCTGAAATAATGAGATAAATTATAAGATGGAATTTACACTGTCCTTCTCTTGAAAGCTGCACATGGCAATCCTGATGTCCCTGAGAGACGCCAGACAGGACAAGCTGCATAGGAGCAAGGTCCGGAGTGGCCACTCCCACTTTCTTAGATAAACTTGTCCCACAAACCTAGATAGTCATGTGTTCAGTTGCTCAGTTGTGTCTGACTCTTTGTGACCCCATGGACTTATACAGTCCATGGAATTCTCCAGGCCACTATACTGGAATGGGTAGCCTTTCCCTTCTCCAGGGATCTTCCCAATCCAGGGATTGAATCCAGATCTCCTGCATTGCAGGCAGATTCTTTACCAGCTGAGCCACAGGGAAAGTCCAAGAATACTGGAGTGGGTAGCCTTTCTCTTCTCCAGCAGATCTTCCTGACCCAGGAATCGAACCGGGATCTCCTGCATTGCAGGTGTATTCTTTACCAACTGAGCTATGACGGAAGAGCCTGGTGGGCTACAGGCCATGGGATTCACCAGGCAAGAATATTGGAGTGGGCTGCCATTTCCTTCTCCGGGGATATGGTCATAGAATGGATTTTAAGAAAACCACTCTAATGGCGTTAAATACAATCCAAACTACCGATCACTATGCCGAAAAAGGAAAGTGTGAAAAAGATCTCAAAGATATACATCACCATTGGAGAGGGGACATTTCTGCACAGGAAGTGACATGAAAAAGGGCAGTGGGAGGGAAAGGGTCTTTTTTTTTAACTTTATATAATTTCGCAGTTGTAAACATGAAAGGTGTTTTGTGTTTATATTATGTGGATGACTAACAAAACCTTTCGAAAGAACAACAGTGATCCAGATTTCTAAATTTCGTAGCCATAACCCTCATCACCCTTCCCTTATCATTCCAAGGAAGATACGGATCTTCCAGATGTGGTTTTAGCACTAACCTGGCGTGTGCAGGAGACGAGGTAGGTATAAGCACTGCTGCCTCTGTTCCAGGAATCCCACATAACAGGGAACACGATGAGGCTTTTGTTTTAGTTTACTGCTTCTATGAGAGACTGAACTCACCTCCTCAGGGTCATCAGACACTGAGGGGACCTGGTAAGGGCCCTCAACTTTCCAGATGCAAGTTCATCAGATGACTCCCCGTCCTATGGTCGCATCTCAATCCCTCATTTCTTTGAGTCACTCAGAAACATATTCCTCTTGTGGTCCAAGCATCCTTAGAGGGACACGGCCGTTATAAGCAGGAGTCTTGTTTTTTCCATGTGCCATGTATGGAGCTGAGAACCAGGTCTTGTGCCCAGAGCCTTCTGCCAGGCACTTGCTTTTAATTTCTGAGTTGGCTCATCTTTCTGTGTCCACTGTGCAAAACTTCTTAGGAGGGAGCCACTGTGAGCCTGCTGTGACTATTACTTCTCCCTAAATTGCTGCCCCTGGGCTATAGCATCTCAGTGATTGAGATCCTTTATATTAGTTTTCCTAGTACACAGTTATAGTCTGAATGCCATCTACTTAAATATTTAAAAGAGTTCCCCAAATATAATCTAAAGTTACATCTCTCTGTACTCCCATTTCCTTAAGACGGCTCCCTCTGACAGCTCTCTGTCTAGCTTGGGACCACCTCCCTCTCACTGTCAATACTCTTTTCCCAATCCTCTTGCACTCATTTTCACTTTATTCATCTCATGAAACAGAGTTACTTCATCATTTAGGAACTGTAACCTGTTATAAAGACAAGCTGAAACTTGTCAATCAAACCCTTACACATTTACCATCCCATCATCTAGAAATCTGTCCAATATGGTAGCCATGAGCCACAGGTGGTTATTTATGTGAAGTTTCAGTAAAACTAAATTTAAGATTCAGTTTCTCATTCACACTAAATACCTTTCAAGTGCTCAACAGACAAATGGAGCTAGTGACTCCGGTATTGGGCAACACAGAAACACATTTTACTCATTGCAGAAAGTTCTGGAGAACTTTGGACAGCCCTGATCTAAGTATTTAAACTATCATGGTACCCAGACCCTTGGGAGAATTCAAAACTTTAACAGCAAGAAGAAACTGGATCTTGAGAAAGCAGATATATTAGTTGATAATAAATGAAAACAACAAATTAACTTTGGGAATAAGTAAATTTCCCCAAGTTATTTTCCTAAACATTATGTTGGCTTCCTGGATGGCACCAATGCAGGAGATGCCAGAGATGTGGGTTCCATCCCTTGGTCTGGAAGATCCTCTGGAGGAGGAAATGCCAACCCATTCCAGTATTCTTGCCTGGAGAATCCCATGGACAGAGGGGCCTGGAGGGCTATAGTTCATGGGGTCACAAAGAGTCGGACATGACTGAGTGACTGAGTACAACACGTTACTTACCCTGACTGGACTATAACATTGTTTTGATTCTGGAATAATCTTCTATGAATTGACAGAAATATTTTTTAAGAAGAACATTTATGAAGCTGTCAATCTGCTCCTTTTCCATTTAGGTATAAATAAGTTTGAAAAGCTTAGACGAACAGGAATATGGGAATGTTTCCAGCCGCCTTAAAGCCTTCCAAATGGAGAGCCAATCTTACAGCCTCTAGCGGTGATAAGCGGGCTATCTCCCCATGTGCCAAGCATCTCTTCATCCATCAGCCTGCTCAGCTATCGCTTCCCCATGAAATCTGCCTGAAACAGTTCCCTTCCCACGTAAAACAACCAGTGTCAGTCTCCCCCAGCTTTGCTCAACTACCATCTCCTATGCTTAAGTCCATCACTGCACATCCTGCTGAATTCTAGCTCTCATATCTGTCCTCCCTGTGTGGCTGGGAGCTCCTAGAGGGCAGGAAAGTGATCGGCTCTCATTTGCACTCCCAGCACTTAGCACTGTGTCTGACACATAGGAAGCTGATTGAACTGAACAAACTGGACACAAAGATGTACACTTTTCACTCTGACTCTGGTCTTGCAGTCACGGGTATTTGAGGTATAATCAATGTAAGCTACTTTGTTACTGTCTACATTTAGTTAGCTGACATTTTAATTAATTTGAAAAGTTAGCAGGAATAACTACCTGCCATGATCCAGCTGGCTGTTGGTAGCCTACATGTATTTGCTTTCTAAATCTAATAGGTTTCCAATTTCTTGGGGGAAAAATAAGCTTTTCTCTGGGTCCAAAATGGAGAAGGGAAATGGCGACCCATTCCAGTATTCTGGCCTGGAGAATTCCATGGACAGAGGGGCCTGACGGGCTACAGTCCATGGGGTGGCAAAGAGTCAGACACAACTGAGCAACTCTCACTTCACTTCTGGGTCCAAAAAGGCTAACTAATGACATTGCAAAGTGAAATAAATACTGTTGTTCCATCTGAATTCTTTAATATTTTTCAAAATATACAAATAAATCACTGAATGATGGGATTTTGATTTGATGAGCCAAAAGACAATGAAAAGCATTGTCAATATTTAAAACCTAGATAAAAACTCACTCTCCAAAGCTTCTCCAGGAAAATGCCCACTGGGTTTTCTTCCTAAGAAACTTAACTTTATAAAATGGGCAAACACCTACATTTCAAAAGGGAGGCCCAAATACATCTTATGTTGTCAAAAAGATCATTAGCGCCTATGTATGTGCTCTTAAAACCAGAATCCTAATAATCTTGATTAAAAGACTGGCATCAGCAATCAAAACTCAAGATATAATAACTCAGTATTAAATATAAGCTATGATATTCAAGAAGATGATCTCCTAAGCAAGAAAGGCCTGGCCCTTTCAGTGCTGTAATAAAGTCAACTGGAATTGTTTTTCCCTTCAGGTCAGATTAGGAGCCTAATTGTTCTTTCATTTTTCATCTCTCCTTTAAATATCAGTGGAATACCACATTTTATAACTTTTATATTGAAAGATAGAAAACACTATTTCTGAATTTGTTGAAGGATTTGTAGAACAATTCCGTAATCCTTCTCAATTTAGAGCCATACCTCAGAGATTTATTTGAATAGAGAGTTGGAATTTCCAAATGCCTACATATGTATTATCACATTTAATGCAAATTGTTAATATACATGATTAGCCCAATTATTCAGGCCGCATCTGCTCAGTTTACATATTTTTCATGGCATCTCCCTCCATTCATTTTTCCTTCTTGATTTGAAATGTTATACTTTTCTTTCTTACTAGTCTTGTGTTAGTAACAATGGCGAAAAGAAGAAAAACAGGTGAAATTCCAGCTGATCATAGCTTTTAAATGTACAAAGTTCTCTTAGAAAAACTGACTGAGAATATTGAAATTGCTGCTAATTGAAAGGCTTTTGTGAGTAGAGGCATTACTCTAAGTGATTTCAAGTCTTTCAGTGTTTGTGTCTTATTCAAACACACCTAATCTACAACTCCCAGTTACTAACATAATTATTTTATAATAGTCTTTTCCTTTATTTAAGTCTGTGTGCTATGGAGGCTTATCTCCATTTTTATAGGTGAGGGGAAAAAAAAAAGAGGAACAGAGAGAGAAAAGGTTGACCTGTCCAAGCAGAGGCCAGGGTTAGAAACCAAGGCACTCGATGGCAGGTCGAGTCCATTCCCTGAAGTCAGTGGCTCTCACATCATCTGCCTGTTGGTGAGCTTGTGAACACAGATGGTGGCTGGAGAGGGGGTACCCTGAAGTGTTGGATTTGGCGGGTCTGGGGTGGCTCTTGAGAACGTGCATTTCTTTATAAGGCGCTGCAGATGCTGCTGCAGCCAAGAGTGGTCCTCAGACCATACTTTCCTCCGTGGGCTCACTTTACATCCCATAAGTTGTGAGCCACATCGGAGCAGGGGCTCACCTGGGTAAGGTACGGTTGCTCTCCATGCCTGTCCACTGGTGCCAACTGGTCACCATTGCAATGCCTGTGGCACCTCATACACATCAAGTAGACGCTGCCTGCATCAGCTTCCGTTTTCCCATGGTACAAGGGAAATGAGATTGGGCCAGTGAAACGTGTGAAGAACCTTTTTTGTAGCGTCTATTTTGGCTAAAGTGTCCCATCCTTTTCCTCTTCTGAACCACTAAATGTAATAAGTGAAACTAAGCGGCACAGAATGGCAAGGAAAACTGTCCCCAAGTCCTTACCCTTCCAAGGAGCCCTTTATGTCCTGGGCAGGGAGTCTGAGGTTGCCTGGCCACGAAGTAAGACCTCCAGGTATCCGTGTTCTCCCCAGACACACACTATGGCCGTTGACATTAGTCAATACCTTCCCAGCTTCGTGAGGGGGATTTAGTTGCTATTCTTTCTTGACAATTAAATGACCATCCTTCCATCACCCACCCCCAAATAATTTCTTCAACTCCTCCTTCTTTATGGTGCAAAATAAACCACTTTAAAGGGGCATTATCCTGTTCATTTTATTTTATTTTTTTCAGATTACTTGGGAACAGAGACGCTATGCTTTTTGAGAAAAGTGGTGGATTGTGGCGCCCCAGGTAGTTAATGAGCTAGAGAACCAAGATCACGTGAACCACCACATTCTAGGTGAGATCCGACTGATGGAAACGAAAGAGCTGGAAGAAACGGATTACTGACAGTTTGTTAGCGTTGAACGTCATGGTCTTACCTATGCACACTAGATCCATAAAACCATACATTCCATAGCAGATCTGAAAAAGGATGTCCTTCCTCTGCCACACTGCATAGGGGCTGAAGGCGGACCAGAGGAGCCAGGTCACACTCGCTATTAAGAACAGGGATCCTAGAATTACAGCGATCATCTGAACTTTCTCAACCAGTGTTATAGAAATGCTTTGCCACTAAAAGAAAAACAGAGGCATGTAAGAAAAAGTGCTGTGGATAATTTAAAAAGAAAAAAAAAAAACATTTTTAGCCCCATGTTTCTCTTCACATTAGACCCTTTTCAATCTGATCGGTCCCCAAATGAATATTTTTCTCCCATTTCATTCAGTGTATAAAAAATAGACCAGTAGATAAAGATTAATGAATTGCCTCAACTTCATTATTTTCAGTAATTCACCACTCTGCAAATTTAATCTAGTTTTATTCCAGATAACCGTACTGAGTGTGAATGGCTGAGGAATATTTAGTACCGAGGAATCACATTGTCATCTTTCACACATGCATGAAATTAAATGCACTCTGAAGAAACATGGTAAGGGCTCCTCTGCCTGGAAATTTATTTTGCTCTTAATACATCTGGCTACTGCAAAAAAGGGAACTATCTCCTTTTGTGAAAAAACATAAAAAGTAAATAAAGAATCTATATAAGAACATCTATGAAAAAGTCATTTAACACACTGAAATAATTATAAGGAAACTATAAAACTGTATGTTATCTGTTATTGTTACATTTCATATGCTCAGATATTACTGGCTATTTATTATCTAATGAGCAATCCATGAAGCCATTCTTGTCAAGATTTAGAATTTGTACTTTAAGGAGTATCTTTGAAACTCACAAACTGTATAAGCAACCACCATTCAGTGGAGACAATAATTTGGTGTCCAAAGCATCAACATTTGAGAGGATTTATTGTACAAATGATGAAAAATCTTTCAAGGGTGTTAACAACTTGAGAGAATTAATTAATCATGTTCTCACTTTTGCATCACTGAGACAGAAACACAACTAGAATTGCTATTATGGTCTGCCAGTAAATCAAGCAATGAAACTCAAAACAACCCGCACAGTCTCCTCATGTGTGAGAGTTGTGGCTGTTACAACATATGGCTTGTCAGAAGAATTGCTAAACAGTTTAAATAACCTTTAAAAAACAAATGAGCTTCAACAGTCAGAATCCACTGGGTGAATCTGACAACCTCCTTAAACTCTTTACTTACCTGGAGTGTGAATATGTGAATTCCCCAGAAAGAAGTCTATCACTACTCATAACTTCCCTCTCTTCCTCATTGCCTCTCTCACCACAAATAAGTTACATATAATGATTTTAAGCGTGATTTGAACCTTTCATATTCTTAAGACACATAAGTCTACATTTGTTAAAGATTAAATATCAAAATGAATTCAAAATACTTCATTCTCTCAAGTCACTTACTGGCTTCTCTTGAGAAAAAAATACACACACAAACCAGAACCAAATGAAAAAGTTTGTGGATTCTATAATGAAGACATTTTAAATCATTTTAATATGAAGATTAATTTATTGAAAAGTGGTTCTTATCTTTATAAATTTGCATGAATAATAACTGAACTAGTCAATATCATTTTATCATATTATTATATCATTACAAATAAATCAGTATTATATTTTGAGCACATTTCTGAAGCTTTATTTTTTTTCCACTGTCTTCCTGACATAACATTAAGCACATTAATTTCAAATGACTAGGCATTTGAATTTTAAACCATTTTAAATTTGGTGTTGCCAGCCAAGTGTGAAGTGTCAGTGTCTGTGGTCTTGTTTAGTTTTGATATCCATTAAAGTCTGCATGAAATACAACAACATAGTAAGCAACACAGAAAACTGCTTCCAACTAATCTTCAACTTAGATGGATGCTAACAGGTCTGTATACACTATGTTAGTCTTTATCAATTTATTAATCACATCACACAGATGAAAACAAAGCATCATTTTAAACCCATGAGGCAAAGGTGTCCAATTTGTGTGCATATGTATGTATGTTTGATTTTCACAGGATGGGCTACAGGTTTCAAAATACATACGCCTGCATCACAGGAGTCAGAAAGTCAAAAGTGTGTGACGAGGGTTCACCAGGAATGCACTCTACATACTGATATCTCTTTTCCTTTTGCCAGGAATCCTTTATGTTCCAGATTCATTATGTAATTTCAGCGGCATTAAATTTGGACAGCTCAATATTGTATAATTAATTATATTTTGCTCCAGTTAAGCTTATTAATTAATTAGTTGATCCAGGCTGCCTGCATGACAATTGAGTAACAGCATAACTGATGGTGGCCGCAGACACCCTTGGGGGCACTTGGATTTGGGAGAACTGGTGGGGCTGGTTTTATGGTGCTGTGGTGCATCGTGGGACAAGGAAGCTGGTGACTCTGGGTCTCAGAGTCAGCTGACTGCCAAGACAGGGAGGCCGTGCTCAGGCAGCAGGCTTCCCAAACATGAGGCTCAGCTGTGCCTTGACAAGAAAGGTGAATGAACAACAAGACAGACTTACTAGAAATAAGAAGCATATGGTATCACTTATATTTGGAATCTTAAAAAAAAAAAAAAAAAACCTTGATACAAATGAACTTATATACAAAACAGAAATAGGCCCACAGTCATAGAAAACAAATTTATGGTTACCAAAGGGGAAGGGTGGGGGTGGGAAGGGATAAATTAGGAGGTTGGGATTAAAATATACACACTATTATACTTAAAATAGATAACCAGCAAGGACCTACTATATAACACAGAGAAGTGTACTCAATATTTTGCAGTGAACTATAAGGAAAAAGAGTCTGAAAAGAACAAATATATGCATATGTATAACTGAATCACTTTACTGTACAAATGAAGCTAAAACAACATTGTAAGTCAACTATACCCCAACAAGAGAAAAAGGAAATATTGATGCTTCACACTTGTTTGGTGTTACCAGATTTAAAATGGTTTAAAATTCAAATGCCTGGCTGTTTGCAATCAGTGCATTTAAAATTATATCAGGAAGCTAGGATAAAAAAGAACAACTCTTGATTACAATACACCTGGAGGCTCAATTATTTACTATCATAGAAATGATTTTTTAGTGGTGGATATAAGAAGTAATTTGAGACTTTTGAAGTTTATTTTTAAAGAAGGACAAACTGTTCAAAATCTGCAATGAGCTCCCTGCAATTTTGGTTTTCTGTTACTTCGCTAATAGTGCAAATGTGCATGCAAGTGTGTCTGAAACTGCATGTATATTCTTCACATGCTGATGAACCTTAAAATTGGTACTATTTCACTGAATAGCTAATGAGGACAAACCATTACTGAAATTAAATTTATGAAACCAATTATGAACTTAGAGATTGCCCTTTGAACACTGACACCATCTTGATAATTTCTTCACCCATTGTATAGCGCTCTCTTATTTTTACCATTATGTACAAAAAGTGGGATTTTTCACATTCTTCCCCTAGGAAAAATACTACTACTTCCCACCACAAGGAAATACTCCTTGCCCTGGAAGACACTCATTATCTACCAGGCTCAGCCTAAAGGAACTGTGTTAATGGACCATTAGCTTGGACAATATAAACAGTAGACAAGTGTCTTGGGGCATCTCTCTCTACCACAAGGATACTGAAGGCCTGGACGGCAGTTTGTAAGGCACTTCTGAATCCTGAACAAAATTTGTCAACTGCTGAGCACACTTTTTTTCTCCTCTAAAACTTCATACATAAGTATGTATATATATATATTTTCACTTAAATGTCTTCCCAAGTTTGGAAAGGAAAGTAACAATAATCAGATTGGTTTAAAGCCAATAATTGCTGTTATTTTCTTTCAGTCTATAATATGTGAATATGTATGACTCTTTTATATTCCTGAAAAGCTGTTCACCTCTACACAGCTATTCAACCTATTGTTTCTAGAAAAAATGGGACCAATTGGTTCCTGTTTGGGAAGTTCTTCTAATTTAGTGTACTAGAAGAAGTAATTTAATATTCATGCCCTGTATTTATCCAGGACTAATATGTGTCAGGCACTTTTATAAGAAGTTATACATATTAACTCATCTAATTCCCCTGGCTACCTTAGGAGGGAGGTACTATTACAATCCCCATTTTAAAGATAAGGAAACAGGTAGAGAGAGGCTTAACAATTGCTCCAAATTAAAACACCTAGTAAGGACTGGATTTGAGATATAAACCCAGCTAGTCTGGCCTCTAGGTCATGCTCTCAACCCTGTTACTATTCTGTGTAATAATTTCATTGAGCTCTGATAACAGTTAATTGCATGCACGCATGCATGCATGCTAAGTCGCTTCAGTCGTGTCCGACTCTGTGCGACCCCATGGACAGCAGCCCACCAGGCTTCTCTGTCCACAGGATTCTCTAGGCAAGAACACTGGAGTGGGTTGCCATGTCCTTCTTTTATACTCCATCATTTCAGTGCCATGGCAGTTTTTTGATAAAAGCTTCAAGACTGTCTTTTCTGGTCTACTGAGACAGCTTTCTAGCTGCATAGGCAGCTGTGAGTCACTCACTGATCCTCTATTTAACTCCCAAATCTATGCTTCTAACGAAAGAAAACCTGCCCCCATTGGGCTGGACTCTGAGCTCCATTAAGGAGGCTAAATATTTGGTTCAGCACATATTCCCAGGGCCTGGCACATAACTGTTGCAGGAAGGATGGAAGAAAGGGATGGAAGAATATCACAAGGAAGACAGGGAAGAAGGGAAGAAAGAGGGAGGAAGGAAGGAAGCAAGGTAGGGAAGGAGGGAGGAAAGGAGGAAGGGAGGGAGAGGGGAGAGAGAGGTATACTCCTCAATTCAGCTTCATCTGATTCTCTGTATTCTCCCAAAGGCTGTGTACCTTTTAATTAGGTCCCTTCTCTGCTTTTGAGCCCGTTCTCACTTGATGAAACCTCTCATCCATCCACAACTTGCTGTGATGCCGGCTCTTCTAAAAAGGCAGCCCCCTCCTGCCCCTTCTCTTCTAAGCAGAATTCCTCCTTATGGACCCCAAGAGCCACTCTGTATACTTCTGATTAGCATGGATTTCTTTCATTGGACTCCCATGTTGTCTTGGAATCCTATTGTCCACACATTGCATGACATGATAGCAGAAGCTAAGTCTCACCTCCCGTTGTGTTCACCAAAGAGCAGAATGCACCTAGTCAATGCTTTAAATACACCATACCTGACTTTAGTTTCCATCACCTAACTGATTGCCAGATAAACATTCTCTCCACATCCATTCTGTCATTGCCGACAGGATAAAGTTCAGCTCTGGCGAAGCCACCAGTGAGTAAAGAAGTGAGAATTTAAACTCAGATTTGTTTCCAAAGCCTGACTTCTTTCTTAAGTGTCTGCCTCTGCATACTGTCTGCTTTTCACATCTTCTGTCTATTTAAACTGACCCATCCTACACCTAAAAGCAAAACCAAAGAGGACATGGCTATACCTACCTAAAGGTAACTCTAGGGATGAAAAAAGTCAACAAATGCAAAAAGCAGATCAGCAGAATACCAACTAAACCTGACCAATAGCTTTTCAAATGGGATCGATCCTCACATACTTCTTCAGTATGAAAGTTGCAATTCGTTAAATGAATATTGGGCTTTCCTTGTAGCTCAGATGGCAAAGAATCCACCTGCAATATATGAAACCCAAGTTCAACCCCTGGGTCAGGAAGATTCCCCTGGAGAAGGAAATGGCAACACACACCAGTATTCTTGCTTGGTGGGCTACACGACTGAAGGACTAAGCACATATACATACACGTAAATGAATATTAACATAATGATGACATGCTAATGGAATTATACTTCTTTAATTTTAACAAAGTTTGGAAGGAATTAAATAAACTCATACTGGAAACTTTTTAACATTCTCTTTATATATAACTGTTCAGAGATGTACCAAGTAAGGTCCATCGGTGCTAGAAAGACACAGACAAGTGTGTGTGGCCCCAAACGGGATATGATATTGTGTGAGGGTCCATATTGGTTTGGTATCCCCTTCATGGGAAACTTGATAAGTATCCCAATAATTTCTATAGACTGCTCTGAAACCATGGCACTAACTGTTGCCGTTACCAATGAAATCATACTGCAGCCATGAAATTAAAAGACACTTGCTCCTTGGAAAACAAGCTATGACCAACCTAGAAAGCATATTAAAGAGGAGGGACATTACTTTGCTGACAAAGGTCTTTTTGGTCAAAGCTTTGGTTTTTCCAGTAGTCATGTACAGATGTGAGAGTTGGACCATAAAGAAAGTTCAGTGCCAAAGAATTGATACTTTTGAACTGTGGTGTTGGAGAAGACTCTTGAGAGTCCCTTGGACTACGAGGATATCAAACCAGTTAATCTTAAAGGAAATCAATTCTGAATACTCATTGGAAGGACTGATGTTGAAGCTCCAATACTTTGGCCACCTGATTGGAAAAGCTGACTCACTGGTAAAGACCCTGATGCTGGGAAAGACTGAAGGCAGAAAGAGACGAGGTTGACAGAGGATGAGATGGTTGGATGGCATCACTGACTCAATGGACATGAGTTTGAACAAGCTCTGGGAGATGGTGAAAGTCAGGGGAGCCTGGTGTGCTGCAGTCCATGGGGTTGCAAAGAGTCGGACACGACGGAGCGACTGAACAACAGTACAATCACAGGTGTATTACTGTCTTCAGACAAAAAAGGATGGAAGAAAAAGCCAGGAATTTTCTTTAAAGAAATGATGGGAGCCCAAGCCATGACGAGATCGAGTCCCCTCCTTGTATAAATCACTTCTAGCCAGTAAAATGAGAACCAGAGAAAGGCGTGCACTCTATCAGGCCTCCAGGAAGCTGTTTAGAATGATGTGTTCCTGTCATTCTGTTGTCTGAAAGAGTTAATGCAGCCTCTCAATTTAGAACCAATTTCCTCCCTGAAAATAGCACGTGCTCAGAGGGAATGAGGCTAAACTCAGAGAAAGTAGAGTGTTTCAGGGTCCATTAAATCATTCAGTCTGAAGCACTGCTTCATCTTTGTTTTTACAAGGCAGGTCAGATATGAATCACAGCTAATAGATTTGCAGAACAGTGATTTATAACATGCAGTGTGACAGGTGGTATTACTTACCAATGTCACAGGAGAAAACACCTGTTCTTAAGAAGGGTCCTCTACAGAAAAGTGAATTCAGCGAAAACCCATTTTCAATCATCTTTAGATGGTGTTTAAATTGAACCACTAAAGTTGGAATTTGAAACGCTGGCAGAAAACATCTCAATGTGTAATCAATTTGACAGGCGGATAAAACATTCAGTTAATTATATGCCTATTCTTTGAAGACTCTCATTTATAGGTTGCATATTAAAAATGATTTCATGGCTTAATATGAGTCTTCTCTGTGAGAAAAGCATTTTCATAAATTTGTCAGACCTGAGATAAATGTCATGCAAGAGAAATTTGCTTTGTGTGAGAAAGGTGAAATCTAAACAACCTAGGAAAAATAATTAGGGGAACACAAAACTGCTTCTTTTAAATGTTAATAAAATCGATAAAACTCTAGAAAAACTAACCAAGAAATGAAAGAGGAAATGTGATGACTGATGTTACAGAGGAAAAGAACACTAAGAGGACACTGTAGACAATTTTATGCCAATGGATTCAATTACAAATATGAAATAGACAAATTCTCTGGAGAAAACAGACTTACCAAAACTGACTCAAGATGAAATAGAATGTATAGAAATAGAATAATACTATATAAAATAAATTGAATTTTTAATCCAAAGCCTTCCACAAACAAATGAACAAACATCTCCAGGACCAGATAGTTTGACTGGAGAATTTTATCAAACATTTAGAAAATAAAATGTGAATTTTACACATATTCTTTCAGAAAATAAAGGAGGACAGAATATTTCCTAACTCGTTTCATGAGGTCAGCATCAACCAGGTACCAAAACCTGACAAAAACATTACAAGAAAAAAAAAAAAAACTTTCAGACCATACTCCTTATGAGCATAGATGAAAAAAAAAAATCCTCTATAAAATATTAGCAAATCAAATCCATCAATATATAAATATAATAATGCAGCATGAGTGACATTCACTACTTTTGGTCTTTGTACCCTTTTCTTTAATAATTAAAGTAGTTGTAAAATGTATGTTTTGTTTTTGTTCAGTTGCTAAGTTCTGTCGGACACATTGAGACTTCATGGACTAGCCCACCATGCTCCTCTGTCCATGGCATTTTTCCAGGCAGGAAATATTAGAGTGGTTGCCGTTTCCTTCTCCAGGGGGTCTTCCAGGATCAGGGATTGAACCCAAGTCCCCTGCACTGGAGGTGGATTCTTTACCACTGAGCCACCAGGGAAGCCAGCACGAGGCGTACTTGATGGACCACAAACAAGATGTCTTAGCATTCCGTGTACTTCAAAATGTGCACACTTCCTAGGATGAGTGTCCAGAACTATGTGCCTGGGTCCTTGGATTATGAAGTAGGAGAGAAATATTCTTCCCCCAGGAAGGAAACCTCTGAGAGAAGGCGGACCCTAAGAAGATTTCCCTCCAGTGTTGACAGTCATCCCAGTTTTCCGCATGACAACTCGCGTCACATGGAGTTTACACATGAATGGGCAAAGCTATGGTTTTTCCAGTGGTCAATGTCAGTTGGACCATAAAGAAAGCTGAGTGCCAAAGAGTTGATGCTTTTGAACTGTGGTGTTGGAGAAGACTCTTGAGAGTCCCTTGGACTAGAAGGAGATCCAACCAGTCTATCCTAAAAGAAATCAGTCCTGAACATTCATTGGAAGACTGATGCTAAAGCTGAAACTCCAATACTTTTGCCACCTGATGTGAAGAACTGACTCATTTGAAAAGACCCTGATGCTGGGAAAGATTGAAGGTGAGAGGAAAAGGGGATGACAAAGGATGAGATGGTTGGATGGCATCACTGTCGCAATGGACATGAGTTTGAGTGAATTCCAGGAGTTGGTGATGGACAGGGAGGCCTGGCGTGCTGCAGTCCATGGGTTCATGAAGAATCAGACATGATTGAGCGACTGAACTGAACTGAACTGAACTGAACTGAGGCAAGGCTGCCCTTTGACTTTAACTCCAGGAGAATAGTCTTGGATGAATCAGGAAAAAAAAAATGTTAAACTGGTCTGAGGCCACGTGGAACAGCAAAGGGACCAAAAATTCAGGGCTGGGCCAGAGTGATCAGATAAGCATGGCAAGTTTGAAAATTCAAGTCCGGGATGAGAGGAACAAAGAAAAAGCTTCATCACTAAGTAAGAAGCAGGACCAGCAGAGCCCACAGACATGGAGTAGGGAGGGAAGCCAAACAGGAGAAGTGCCTGTGAATGGCCAGAGAGATGGACACTAACTCATCTGTCAGATGAGCCTTTCCACATTATCTGTCCAGAAAAACCCTTCTAACCAAAGCTGCCCTCTATTCAGATCCCAAGTCTTTGTAAATGGAAGCTGAAGACCATCCTATCTAGCTGTCTCCAGAGTCATAGGAAGATGAAAGATCAAAGGAGCAGAAAGTGTGAAGTTTTTTTTATAAGAGATGAGTATCGTTAGATGTAAGGTTTTGTCTCACTGAAAAAAATCTCTCAAGTGACTTGGTATTAACAGGAGCAACAGCTTTTTAAACTAATTTGTGCTAGGTCACTTCAGTCGTGTCTGACTCTGCGACCCTATGGACTGTAGTGGCCCTCCAGGCTCCTTTGTCCATGGGCTTCTCCAGGCAAGAATACTGGAGTGAGCTGCCATGCCCTCCTCCAGGGCATCTTCCTGACCCAGGGATTGAACCCACATCTCTTTATATCTCCTGCATTGGCAGGCAGGTTGTTTACCACAAGGCCACAAGCTAGTATTTTGTTAGCAACTGTAGGGTATGGAGTCTACATGAAGATACCAAAGATTCTGGATCTCACTTAAGAAAATGCATATTTACTCCTGCATTTTATTTGTCTAATTCTTTCTGAACCATCCATATCTCGTCCCTCAAGGTAATCTCTTGTTCAACTGTTTTGATTGTTGTAGATGTCCATACTTGTCAAAGGCATGTTGATCCAGATTTAACTTTGCAAATGTTCAAATAAAAATACACTTCAGCTCTTCAGTGTTCAAGACCTTATACTGCCCTTTCCCTCTCTGTGTTAATTCTTTCTTGCAACAAAAGCAGGTGCTATCCATTATTTCAAAGCAGGGAAATTTGCCTCAAGTGTCAACTGTCTAATATAGTTAATCTCAATAACTAGATTTTATCCCATATGAATTAAAAGTGTATGCCTGCATATAAAGCACTTTTGTTTCAATACTCTTCTCAATATTTGGTACTCATAATGTTTGAACGGGCTTCCCAGGTGGTGCAACAGTAAAGAACCCACCTGCCAATACAGGAGACCGAAGAGATGCAAATTTGATACCTGGATCGGGAAGATTCCCTGGAATAGGCAATGGCAACCCACTCCAGTACCCTTGCCTGGAAAATCCCATGGACAGAGGAACCAGCTTGGTTGTGGGTTGCAGTCCATGAAGGTCATGACTGAGCGACTGAGCATGCATGTATTAGCACAATGTTTGAACACACACTGCCCAGGGCATCTCTAAGTAATTAGTAGGTGGTCACAATCGTATTTACTTGTTCTCTCCACGAATTGAAAGCTACCTTTGTTAATGGAACTAAAACTCTCAATGGGCTGTTACTGTCTTCAGCCTTGCTTTGGGGACAGGATTTGCATGGAAAGCAACTACCTTCTCATTTGAAATATTCAGTTCATGCAGACTGATAAAAGAAACATTCACATCCTGAGGTACAGGGAAGTCATTCGGCTTATACTTGAGTCGACGTGAATTTTATGCTACCTAAAACATCCTGTTTGTGGCCCATCAAACACACGTTGCAAACCTGCTTTAATTATTAAAGAAAAGGGTACACTGAGGAGCAGAAGAGAATGTCCATGCTAAATATAAAGATTAAGTGCCTCCCTTCCTGAGGTGCCAGTGCTGGTCCTCCTTTGATGATAAGACTGTCTTCCAGGTGCCAAGGCCATACTGACTGGCTGTGGACATCCTGATCTGTTTTTCTTGAAACCTTCCAGGAATGTATTCCTGACTTGTTTCATTCTCTTTGTTCTGACAAGCAGGAAAACCGTGCTTCTCTGGAGCAGTTCCTTGGAGTTAGATGACAGGGTCTCTCCTGAGATATAGTCTTCAATTTATCTCAGATAAAGCTCTTTTCTATTCTTACCATAGATGGTTTATTGGTTATTTTCATTGAGAAGACTGAACACCGTATACTCTCCTGGGGGTCAGAACAGTACCCCCTGATCGTTAAGGACCAGAGCATGAATCAAAATCACCTCTTCTGTAACTGATGCAGTCTTTACACAGTGGTTTTCCTTGGCTATGGGGGGACTGGTTCCAAAAGAGAACTGGAATTGGCTGTTCTACCACATCAGTTACTCTTCTCCTAAGGACCTCAGTGGTCTTCACTGTAAAATGACATCTGACATAGTTGTCTCAGATAACTGTATGGACATCTTCACACTTAGCACTCCTTCCTTAGTTGGGTTCTAGAGACTGAGGCAGCGGCTCACCCCAGGGGATTCCCCAGCAACCACATCTGTGCACACATCACTCTCAAAGTGCAGAGCAGAGACGCGCTTCACAATCTGAAGCCACAAAAGCATAAAGAGGAAGGTAATGTGCTGGGGGGTTTTGACGCATCAGTAGAAGTTCATTAGGCAGAAAAGAACGTGCCAGACAGAAGACCAAGCACCTCTCTCTCTTTGGCTACAGGTTTTGCTTTAATTTCATTTTATCATTCTTTCACCTGTCTTTTATAACAGATTTTAGTTCAATTCTCACACTTAGTTTTGTAAGCCAACAGCAGTCAAATAGTGACTTTTTAGGCCATTAATGTAAACATTTGAGTATAATACTTGGCTTCCACCTCAAATAGCCCATAGTCTACTTGAGGGATGAGACCAATGCATGAGCAACAGGGGAATCAAGCAATACAGCATGCAATTTAGCCATCAACTGTGCAGAAGAGACTGTGAGTTTCATGATGGGAATTAGGTGGGCAGACATCAACACAAATTCAAGCGACCCAGAACGGCTCCCTGGCCTGCCTGTGAGTGACAGGGGAAATGTGGAGATGTAAAAGTCTGACATGAGATGTTTCAGGAGGAGCAACCTGAGCAAGGCTCCAAGGTGAAGGAAAGAACAAGGGATGCTTCTGGGGTCCCCGATCTAAAGGCAGGCTGTATTCGCAGGACCCCAGAAGAATCGTTTGAGAAGTGATGTTGCTCTACAATCTGAGACACAGAACATCCAGCAATATGACTAACTTTCTCCCTATTAAGTCCCATCGATACATGGTGATCGGTTTACACGTCTGCTTCCCCGACTTCGCTGGGAGCTCTGTGCAGGCAGGGACAAAACCTTATCAATGTCTGAATCCTTGTCACTTGGCACTGTGCCTGGCACATCATCAGAACTCACACTGAGTCAGTGAAGGAGACTTAGTTCTGCTTTATCTCTTTATGTGAGTGATTTGTTTTGACAGCATGAAAGGATCCCAAAGTCACTGTAACTTTCTGGTCTAGTTCCCAACCAAGGATGATTTTTGCCCACCTTCTCCCCTGGGGACATTTGACAGAATTTGGAGACATTTTCAGTTATCATCACTGGAAATGGTGCCCCTGGCATCTAGGAAGTAAAAGCCAGGGGAGCTGCTTACATCCTACAGTGTACAAGTCAGCCCCACAAAATTATCAGTCCCCAAATGTCGATAGTGCCAAGGTCGAGAAACTAGTCTCTCACACTTAAGACTGAAATAGACACTGTGTTTGGATTGTGGGTATTTTAGCTGTACTCTCTTCTGAACTTAAAGCATGCTTATCTTAAAAAAAAAAAAAGAAAGAAAGAAAGAAAATGAGAGGGAAAAAGCTTGATTCTTCTCAAGATAATTCAATGTAGTTTCCTGAGAAACCTAACAGCGGTGATGCCCAAAGTGTGTCAGGGGTCATCTCATCAGCCAGCCAACTGCATTACATGGTGACTCAGCTGGAAAATTCGTGAGAAACGGTGCGGGGAGGACAATGTCAGACGGTGACTAATGTGCCAATTAAAAAAAAAAAATTCCAATTCCTTGTGATTCTGCATGGAATAACCTACAGGCATCTATTAACCCAGCATGCTAAGTTTTGAAATGAATGACAGATGATTCAGTGAAGCATTGATAGAGGAAGGAAAAGCATGTTGCTAAGGAAGGGTTTCTGTGTAACTCCAGATACAGAGGGAGGTACGGAAGCAAGGAAGGAAGGGTGGGAGTGATGGAAACAAGGAACGGGGTAGGGAGGGAGGGACAGAGGGAGGGAGGGAGGGAGGGAGGGACAGAGGGAGGGAGAGAGAGGGGAAGGATAGATGAGTGGATGGATGGATGACAGGTAGACAAATGAATGGATAGATGCAAAGACAGACTAACTTACCCCCATCCAAGGCCACAGCCAAGGTCACTAAAGCATCCATAATGCTGTATTATCATCCTGCACAGAGTCTCCATACACTGAAGAAACCCAAATTAGCCTTTTCTGGTTTTTGATTAGGAATTAGAAGAAAGTTACTCAACAACTTTAGGGTATTTCTAACATTCTGATACCAAAGAGCTTTTGGATTAGGCACCTCAGAGAGGGAACCTACCCTAGAAACTAAATAATCCTGTGGTCCTGGAGAGAGGAGAGCTCTTCAGATAAGGCAGAAAAGCAAAGATAATCTGGTTTATAGAGAAATGATGGGTGCGGATGAAAGCCATGTCTACTGAGGACAGAGATCAACCTGTTTCAGATTTGAACATGCACAACCAAGAACCTGTCCTTGTAGAAACACATGTGGAAGGAGGCAAAAAGCTGCTCAGAGGCCCTTCATTTTAAGGAAGAGAAAAGAGAGGTCCCAGAAGAGAAGCAAACTGCTAGTCAAGGCCACCAAGCTGGCTGCTGGGACATCAACGTGACCATTGACGTTGGTCCAGCCACTCTGCCGTGATGCCTCTGAACTTACCCTGAAACCTCTCCTCTCTCATCTTGGGCCATCTCACTCCTATGAGCTAATGTACTGCTGCTGCTGCTGCTGCTAAGTCTCTTCAGTCGTGTCCGACTCTGTGCGACCCCATAGACGGCAGCCCATCAGGCTCCACCGTCCCTGGGATTCTCCAGGCAAGAGCACTGGAGTGGGTTGCCATTTCCTTCTCCAATGCATGAAAGGGAAAAGTGAAAGTGTAGTCGCTCAGTCGTGTCCGACTCTTAGCAACCCCATGGACTGCAGCCTACCAGGCTCCTCCGTCCATGGGATTTTCCAAGCAAGAGTACTGGAGTGGGGTGCCATCGCCTTCTCCGATGAGCTAATGTACTAGTCACTCTTAACTCTTCCTCATCAAGCCCACGGATCCAGCCCATAACTCATGATAGTGGTAGAAACCCCCTGCCCCACGACCCACAATGTCAGAGGCAACTCAGGGAGGATCCTCAACACTGGCCAGGGACCTGCCTACAGGTCAGGTGTTCACTAAGCTGCTCCTCTACTTCTTAGGAAATCTCAGTCTATCCTGAGAAATGTTCCAAAATGATGCACATTGCAGAAGAGATGAATATTAAATTATTCACATGACAGATGACCTAGCTTTTAAGCCACTTCATTTATGAATAGGATTTATCTAAGAGGAGATGTGAAGGCAACTTTTCCAGAGCTTTCCCTTCCCCAAGAAATGCTTAGAGTGAAAAAAAGTAAGTAGTTTAGGGAAAAGAGAAGGGCTTGAGGGAAGCATTATTGATTTTTTTTTGGGGGGGGGAAATTAGATTACCATATTACTGCTTTTTAGAAGGCTGTATGTGTGCGTGCATCATGTCTGACTCTTTGCAACCCCATGGACTACAGCCCACCAGGCTCCTCTGTCCATGGGATTTTCTAGGCAAGGATACTGGAGTGGGTTGTCATTTCCTTCTCCAGGGGATCTTCCCAACACAGGGTCTGAACCTGCATATCTATCTCCTGCTTTGGCAGGAGGGTTCTTTACCAGCTAAGCCACCAGGGAAGTCCTTTTAGGAGACTATATCCTTATTAAATAAAAATCTATTCTTCAAAAAACTTCTCTGACAAAAGTTTTATAGTTGGAAGCAGGAAGAATGAATGCCTGAAACTAAGCATGCTTTGCAGACAGTAAAATAAGGCCTCCTGTGCTCCCAAGTAATTAATAAACTATTAAATAGCTACAATATTAAACGTGCTCCTGCTAAAGAAATAAAGCCTAAATCTCTGGCTAAGAGATGGGAGAGGAGGGCAGGTATAGGGCTGCAGTGATGGGCATGGAACTTGGAAGGTCCTGTCTTAACATCTGTCAGGGAAGAGAAAGGGGGCCTGCTGGTGGCAGAACCATCCCCAGGAAGGACAAGCTCTGGAGAAAAGGGAGAGCGGAGAGGATCAGTTCCATTCATTTCCAGAAGGCTTAGCGACCTGGGGCAGAGGAGGGAGCGGTGAAGAGGGGGTCTGCAAAATGATAGATTCCGAGCTGAAGTGGCCCAAGAGAGCAGGCAACGGAAAACAGGGCCAGTGTCTTTCCAGGTAGCTGATGGGCATGAGAAAGGCATGCTCTGGTCTGAGTTTCTCCTGCAGCTACAGGAGCAGAGCTCTGTGCAAAGAGCTCTGTGCAGACAGCATTTGTGCAGTGTGTGCGGTGTCTGTGTGTGTGTTTCTGTATGCGTGCATGCCTATGAAAAAGGAACATTGCCAGCCATTCCAGTAAACTATGAGTGTTGCCCACCAGCAAGCCACCAGCCCTGGCAGTGGTACCCAGTGGTGTGCCCTGAGGGGAATTCAGAATGAAGAAAAACAGGAAATGTTCTGTACTCTGGATACTGGCCCTCAATAGTTAAGATGCATATCTAAGAAATCATTTTAATGAGCCCAGACCCTTGCACTTTCCTATACAAGGAAAAGCACTATAATCATTTTTTGTGTGATTAGCAGTAATCTTTTGGTGTTTGACTACGTGTTTCTTTTTTCAGCAAAAATTCCTATATACCCAGGCTCCTCTCTTACCTTTTTGGAACTGTTCCTCAGAGCTGAGTGGCTGGCTCCCAGGCTATAATCCTCAGTAAGGAAGCCTGACATGCTGTAGTATGTGGGGTTGTAGAGTCAGACACGGCTGAGTGACTGAACTGAACTGAAGGTTTCCAAATAAAAATTTACAACTTGTATGTTGTATTTTTTTTCTTCTGTCAACACACACATGTATACATGAGTATGTGTGTTTATGACTACATACCTGTGTCCCCTGCCTGGCATTGATGATAGTTAATATCATAAGCCTCAGTGTGAAGCGTGAACTTCCAGATGTTCAAGGTGGATTTAGAAAAGGCAGAGGAACCAGAGATCAAGTTGCCAACATCTGTTGGATCATAGAAAAACCAAAAAGAGTTCTAGAAAAACATCTACTTCTGCATTATTGACTATGCCAAAGCCTTTGACTGTGTGGATCACAATAAACTGTGGAAAATTCTGAAAGACATGGGAATACCAGACCATCTGACCTGCCTCCCAAGAAATCTGTATGCAGGTCAGGACAACAGTTAGAACTGGACATGGAACAACAGACTGGTTCCAAATTGGGAAAGGAGTACGTCAAGGCTGTATATTGTCACCCTGCTTATTTAACTTCTATGCAGAGTATATCATGAGAAATGCTGGACTGGAAGAAACACAAGCTGGAATCAAGATTGCTGGGAGAAATATCAATAACCTCAGATATGCAGATGACATCACCTTTATGGCAGAAAGTGAAGAAGAACTAAAGAGCCTCTTGATGAAAGTGAAAGAGGAGAGTGAAAAAGTTGGCTTAAAACTCAACATTCAAAAAACGAAGATCATGGCATCTGGTCCCATCACTTCATGGCAAATAGGTGGAGAAACGATGGAAACAGTGACAGACTTTATCACTACAGATGGTGCCTGCAGCCATGAAATTAAAAGATGCTTGCTCCCTGGAAGAAACGTTATGACCAACCTAGACAGCTTATTAAAAAGCAGAGATATTACTTTGCCAACAAAGGTCCAGCTAGTCAAGGCTATGGTTTTTCCAGTAGTCATGTATGGATCTGACAGTTGGACTATAAAGAAACCTGAGCACCAAAGAATTGATGCCTTTGAACTGTGGTGTTGGAGAAGGCTCTTAAGAGTCCCTTGGACAGCAAGGAGATCCAACCAGTCAATCCTAAAGGAAATCAGTCCTGAATATTCATTGGAAGGACTGATGCTGAAACTGAAACTCCAATACTTTGGCCACCTGATGCAAAGAACTGACTCTTAAAAAGATCCTGATGCTGGGAAAGATTGAAGGCAGGAGGAGAATGGGACGACAGAGGATGAAATGGTTGGATTGCATCACCGACTCAATGGACATGAGTTTGAGTAAGCTATGGGAGTTGGTGATGGACAGGGAGGCCTGGCATGCTGCAGTCCATGGGGTCACAAAGAGTTGGATATGACTGAGTGACTGAACTGAACTGAACTGAACTGAACTGAACAAGCCTCAGTGTGGTCCAGTCTCAATGAGAGTCCTAATTCTGCTATTTCCTACATAAGCCTGGAAATCTGCCTGACCTTTCAGAGCCTCAGTTTCCTTATTTTCAGAACAGGATAATCATACCTACCTTATTGGATTACTTTGAGCATCACAGGAGATGATTTTAAGCACTTAGTGGCATCCTTGGAACAGAAGAGTTCAACGGACTGCATCTAGCTACTAACTGTAAAGAGGTCAAAGTTCCCAGAAATTCACCAGCTGAGCCCTGAGAGAAGGCACGCCCAGGCATATTTAATCCAACAGACAAAAACAGTAACTGTCACTTTTTTTCCCCCCAGGACCATTGGTAACATAGGGAATATATTTTCTCCCTAGATCTCTAGACAAATTATATTCATATGTTTTTATTAATTTAGAAAATTTCTAATACATGTAATTTTAAAGGCCTCCTTTAGAAAACAAGAACAAGACAAAGACTAATGTTTAAGACACTAACTGAGATCAAGATCACATAATTCACTTTCTGTACCTGTAAGACTGTTTTGCACAAATGAATCATTAAATTGTGTCACTGGACTCAAAGGAGACCAGATTTAAAGAAGAAAATCACACAACCCAAAGAAAAAATTCATTGCATTTTTCACTGCTTATATGTGGGTTACTAGTTGTGGGTGAAGAGCAGCATTTTTGTATCTGAATGTACAATTAGAATACAATATACAATACAATTATATAATATTAAATATGTATTTATTTGAGCCCAACCTTGTGGTACAACTGTAGCACATCTGACTCCAGATCAAAAGATTGTGTGTTCAAATCATGTTGGGGTTAGTGTTCACTTTTCTGGGCTTCCAAGGTGGTGCTAGTGGTAAAGAATCTGCCTATCAATGCAGGAGATGTAACAGATATGGGTTATTGGGAAGATCCCCTGGAGGAAGGCATGGTAACCCATGCCAGTATTCTTACCTGGAGAATCCCATGGACAGAGGAGCCTGGCGGGCTACAGTCTATGGGGTCACACAGGTTTGGACACAGCTGAAGTGACTTAGCATGCATGCATTTGTTTGAACTAAACATTAGAGGTTTAAAAGAAGCATTTAGAAGGCCTACCTCAAGAAACAAGAAAAATCTGAAATATACAACCTAACTTGGTGTATAAAAGAATTAGAAAAAAGAAGAACAAACCTCAAAGTCAGTTGAAGGAAAAAATAAAGATCATAGAGGAAATGAATAAAATAGAGATCCCCTCCAGTCCAATAGAGAAGATCAATAAAACCAAGAGCTGGTTTTTTGAAAGTGATAATCTATGAGTCAGGCCCATCAAGAAGAAAGGAGAGAAGACAGATATTAACAAAATAAGAAATGAAAATGGAGAAATAACAATAGCAAACCAAATCTAATATGTTTAAAATCTCATCAAAAAGAATGAAGTATCTAGGATAAACTTAACCAAGGAAGTAAAAGACCTATACCAGGGAAACTATGAAACACTGATGAAGGAATCTGAATATGAAACAAAGAAAAGGAAAGATATAATGTGTTTTGGATTAGAGGATTAATATTGTTAAATGTTGATACTACTCAAAGAAATCTACAGATTTAACACAATCCTTATCAAAATACCCATGATATTTTTCACAGAAACAGAACAAATAATCCTAAAATTTATATTGAACCACAAAAAGACCCTGAATTCCCAAAGCAATCTTGAGAAAAAAGAACAAAGCTGTAGGTATCATGCTCCCTGACTTCACACTATACTACAAAGCTACAGTAATCAAAACAGCATGGATTGGCCCAGGCCAATGAAGCAAATAGAGAGCTTGAAAATACACTCACATACTTATGGTCAATTAATCTACAACAAATGAAGCAAGAATATGCAATGGAGAAAATAGAGTTTCTTTAATAAGTGGTGCTGGGAAAACTGGACAGCTACCAGAAAAAGAATGGAATTAGAACATTTTCTCATACCACCTAAAAAGATAAAATCAAAATGGGTTAAAGACCTAAACGTAAGACCAGAAACCATAAAACTTTTAGAGGAAAATATAGGCAGAACCCTCTTTGACACAAATCTCAGCAATATTTTTTTGGATCCCACTCCTAAAGCAAAAGAAATAAAACCAAAAATAAACAAGGGGTACCTAATTAAATTTAAAAGTTTTGCACGGCAAAGGAAATCACTGAGAATACCAAAAAAAAAAAAATTTAAAAAACACACACAACCTATTGAATGGGAGAAAATATTTGCAAATGATATGACCAATAAGGAGTTCATATCTAATATGTATAAACAGTTCACACAACGAAACATCAAAAAAAAATTGATTAAAAAATGAGCAGAAGACCTGAATAGACATTTTCCCAAAGAGGACAGACAAATGGCCAGTAGGCACATGAAAAAATGCTCAACATCACTAATCATCAGGGAGATATAAATTGAAACCACAATGAGAAAGCATCTCATACCTATCAGAATGGCTATGATCAAAAAGAACACAGATGACAAATACTGGTGAGGATGTGGAAAAAAGAGAAGCCTGGTACACAGTTGGTGGTGATGAAAATTTGTGCAGCCACTGTCGAAAACCATATGAAGCTTCCTCAAAAAAACTAACAACAGAACGACCATAGGATCCAGCAATTCCACTCCTGGGTAGAGATCTTAAAAGAATGAAAACACTATTTCAAAAAGATACAGCCCCCGAATGTTTATAGAAGCATTTACAATTGCCAATATATGACTGCAACCTAAGTGTCTATTCACAGATGCACAGATAAAGAAGATGTGAATATATATACATACAAAGCAGATTTTGTACTATCTAAGCCACCAGGGAAGCACTATATATACATACATATACACATAACATGGAATATTAGTAGAGTTCAATTGTTCAGTCATCTCCAACTCTTTGTGACCCATGTACTGCAGCACACCAGGCTTTCCTGTCCATCACTAACTCACTCAAACTCATGTCCATTGAGACAGTGATGACATGCAACCTCCTCCTCCTCTGTCATCCCCTTTTCCTGCCGCCCTCAATCTTTCCCAGCATCAGGGTCTTTTCAAATGAGTCAGTTCTTTGCATGAGGTGGCCAAAGGATTGGAGTTTCAGCTTAAACTTCAGTTCTTCCAATGAATATTCAGGACTGATTTTCTCTAGGATAGACTGGTTGAAACTCCTTGCAGTCCAAGGGACTCTCAAGAGTCTTATCCAACACCACAGTTCAAAAGCATCAATTCTCTGGCACTCAGCTTTCTTTGTAGTCCAATTCTCACATCCATACATGACTATAGGAAAAACCACAGGTTTGACTATTCAGGCCTTTGTTGGCAAAGTAGTGTCCCTGCTTTTTAATATGCTGTCTAGGTAGGTCACAGCTTTTCTTCCAAGGAGCAAGCATCTTTTAATTTCATGGCTGGTTGCATTCACCATCTGCAGTGATTTTGGAGCCCTGAAAAATAGTTTCTCACCATTTCCACTGTTTCCCCATCTATTTGCCATGCAGTGATGGGACCGGATGCCATGATCTTAGTTTTCTGAATGTTGAGTTTTAAGCCAACGTTTTCACTGCCCTCTTTCACTTTCACACTTCACTTTCTGCCATAAGGGTAATGTCATCTGCATATCTGAGGTTATTGATATTTTTCCCAGCAATCTTGATTCCAGCTTGTGCTTCATCCAGCCCAGCATTTTACATGATGTACTTTGCATATAAGTTAAATAAGCAGGATGACAATATACAGCCTCAATGTACTCCTTTTCCTATTTGGAACCAGTCTGTTGTTCCATGTTCAGTTCTAACTGTTCCTTCTTGACCTGCATACAGATTTCTCAGGAGGCAGGTCAGGTGATCTGGTATTCCCATCTGTTTAAGAATTTTCCACAGTTGTTGTGATCCACCCAACAAGGCTTTGGTGTAGTCAATAGAGAATAAGCAGATGTTTTTCTGGAACTCTCTTGCTTTTTCAATGAGCCAGTGGATGTTGACAATTTGATCTCTGGTTCCTCTGCTTTTTCTAAATCCAGCTTGAACATCTGGACACTTGTGGTTCACGTACTGTTGAAGCCTGGCTTAGAGAATTTTGAGCATTACTTTACTAGCATGCAAGATGAATGCAATTGTGCAGTAGTTTGAACATTTTTTGGCATTTCCTTTCTTTGGGATTGGAATGAAAAGTGACCTTTTCCAGTCCTGTAGCCACTGCTAAGTTTTCCAAATTTGCTGGCAGATTGAGTGCAGCACTTTCACAGCATCATCTTTTAGGACTTGGAATAGCTCAACTGGAATTCCATCACCTCCACTAGCTTTGTTCATACTGATGCTTCCTAAGGCCCACTTGACTTTGTATTCCAGGATGTCTGGCTCTAGGTGAGTTATCACATCATGGTGATTATCTGGTCATGAAGATCTTTTTTGTACAGTTCTGTGTATTCTTGCCACCTCTTGTTATTATCTTCTGCTTCTGTTAGGTCCATACCATTTCCGTCCTTTATTATGCCTATTTTAACCCAGCCATAAAAAGAGAATGAAATTGTGCCATTTGAAACAACATGGATGGACTTAAAGAGTATTATATTAAGTGAAATAAGTCAGACAGAGAAAGATAAATACCATATGATAACAGTTATATGTGAACTATAAAACACACAATAAAATAGTGAATATAACAAAACAGAACCAGACTCCCAGATATAGATAACAAACAAGTAGTGGCCAGTGAGGAGACAGAAGGTGATTAGGGACAGTGAAAAGGTAGGGAATTAAGATGCAAAAACTATTATGTATAAAATAAATAAGATACAGGATGTAATATATAGCACAAGGAATATATCCAATATTTTATAGTAACTATAAATGGAGCATAACCTTTAAAATACTATATGGTACACCTGAAACTTATACAATATTGTACATAAACTATACTTCAATTTAAACAAATCTCAACATCACAATGTCTTTGAAAAAATTTTAACAATACAATCCTCCCTCCTAATACCAATACTTTATATCAAGAGCATATTTTTTTTCAAAGAAAGGCTATTATCATAGTTTTTTCACAGAGCTGGTTTATAGTATAAGAATTTTAAAAATTAACACAAACTTTGGTTATAATATACAAACTGAGATTTATGCAACTCAAGAAAAAATATAGAAGGAAGCCAAAATCCAAAAAATATTTCTGGTGTTTCACTTGTGAACTGATTAGGCTTGCAGGTCAGTTGCCAACATGCCCTTTTTTCCTATTTCCAGCTTGTGTGTTTCCCAAGAAGCATCATTATTGTTGAGCAGCAATCTCCGTTTTGGTCCAGAAGTGTCCCACTGTGGAACCAGTAGGTGAGGAGGAGCTTGTGGTGCATACACAGGGCAGACATTATTGGAAGTCTTTTGTTATCAGGAAGACAAGGCTGCCTTAATTAATGGTATGAAAAAGAAATGAGATGTGGTCTCATATTTTCCCTTAATTAAATCTACTTTTATTACTGGGCTTGTTCTTTTAAGAATTAAAAGAAAAACAAAACTGTGTTGTGGAATCAAAAGCCAGTAGGCTAAGCTCTTCTAGTTGATGGTATTTACAGTATTTAGATGCACGCTGTCGATGAAGGCAATGGCACCCCACTCCAGTACTCTTGCCTGGAAAATCCCGTGGGCGAAGGAGCCTGGTAGGCTGCAGTCCATGGGGTCGCTGAGGGTCAGACACGACTGAGCGACTTCACTTTCACTTTTCACTTTCATGCACTGGAGAAGGAAATGGCAACCCACTCCAGTGTTCTTGCCTGGAGAATCCCAGAGACCGGGGAGCCTGGTGGGCTGCCATCTATGGGGTCGCACAGAATCAGACACGACTGAAGCGACTTAGCAGCAGCAGCAGCAGCTGCACACCATGGCTCACTCTCTTGCTATTACTTTATCCTTCTGCAGTGAATACATTTCTGTCATCAGTGAAGGTCATAAATAAGATTTTGAGTCTTGACTCTGCTGCAACATTTTTAACGGAGGCTAAGGTGGGACTTTGTAAAGGGCATCTTGCAGTGAGCATAACTTGAAATATTTCGTCAGTCGGGTTCTTAAGATAAAATCTGTCAATCTAATTTAAGCCATTATTTTGTACTGAGTGCCCTCTCATTCCTTAATTCTTCCATTTCCTTCATAACACTTGCATTCGACATGCACTCGGGTCCGCTTCCTGTGCTTCCCTGCAGTGCGTGTGTGAGTTTCTGGCTTTCTCCTCGGCTGAGGAAAACCGTCAGGTGCAGCTTGATGCCACAGCCTCATGAGTTTAGGAGAGAAGAATGAACTCATCACTAAATCCATTTTTTATCTTCTTTTAATTTTTATACTGGAGTATAGTTCATTAACAATGTTATGTTATGTTAGTTTCAGATGTATAGCAAAGCGATTCAATTATACATATACATGTAACCTTTTTCAAATCTTTTCCCATTTAGGTTGTTATATAATATTGAGCAGGGTTCCCTGTGCTATACAGTAGGTCCTTGTTGGTTATCCATTTTAAATATAGCAGTGTGTACATGTCAGTCCCAAACTCCTTAACTCTCCCTCCCTCCACCACCCTGCCCCTTTGGTAAGGATGAGTATGTTCTCTAAGTCTGTGAGTCTGTTTCTATTTTGTAAATAAGTTCATTTGTATCACATTTTTTTTAAGATTCTGGATGTAAGTGATATATGAGACTTGACTTTTTCTGCCTGACTTACTTCACTCAGTATGATAATCTCTAGGTCCATCCATGCTCCTGCAAATGGCATTATTTCATTCTTTTTAATGGCTGAGTAATATTTCCCAGTATATATGTACCCCATCTTTATTCATTCTTCAATGGGCATTTAGGTTGCTTCCATGTCTTGGTTATTGCAAACAGTGCTGCAATGAACATTGGGGTGCATGCATCCTTTTGGACAATGTTTTTCTCCAAATATATGCCCAGGAGTAGGATTATAGGATCATATCACTAAATTTGAATCAATACCCTTGGAAGGTAGAAGAGAAGATAGAAGCAACGACATGTGAAGAGAATATTTTTTTTTAAAAAGCATTTACAAATAAATTTTTTAAAAAGCATTTATAGGAAGCATGTAAGTTAGGAGTCATCTACAATTTTTAAAACATTGGGTAAGCAGGATAGAATAAAAAGACTGATGTAAAAATTTTATCAGTTAAACTGAAAACTTGGAGCCTGCTTACTTTTCTAAAACTCATCTGTTTTCCAGGAACATTTCAGTATGAACACCTGTGTTGAGATTGGCTTTGTGGGTTTCTCTGTGGGAATTAGATACTGTTGGAAACCCACGTTGCCATGCATTTTGTGAGGCTGAGCATCACTGAGAGAGAGATGGCAAAGTTTAGTGACTTGATTCTCGCCTTTGAAATAGGCGTGTACTTCTTAATGACCATCAAAAGAGACCCTGCAGACAACAAAGAAAACCACTCTCTTTATGCTTGAGTATTTCAAAGTCAATGAACAGCATTCTCGACGTTACTGTCCTCAGTCTTTTCTGTCTGTCTGTCAACAACCACAAAATTGAATCTCACACTAAGAAATCAAACTGACCACACTTCAATGCCTGGAGCCAGGAACTGAGTCCTTCTCACCAGACAATATACTTCACCCACTACACTACCTTCATGATGTGCGCCTGCCGAGCAGGGAGCGGGGATTGCCTGCTTCTCCAAACTCATGAAGGAGAAGGGAATGGCAGTCCACTCCAGTATTCTTGCCTGAAGAGTCCCCATGGACAGAGGAGCCTGGCGGGCCGCAGTCCAGGGGTTGCAAAGAGTCGGCCATGACTGATCACACAGACACACTCATGCATCTAAATAAAGAGCTATCTAAATCGAGGGACAAATGTTTAAGCAATCAAATTTGGGTAAAATTCCCCCAAAGCACCCTTGTAACAGAAGTTGCTTTCTCAGAGTCCTATCACCTCATGAAGGGTCAGGCACTAGGAAGGGCTAAGACTTTCTCGGGCACAGGAATGAAAGTTCAAGGAGAAGATCTGACATTGTCCAGCCAGGACGTTTCGGGAAGACATGGACAAAGGAGAAGAACTAAGCTCTGACGGTAATGTCATTCTGACTATTAGAACCCCAGAGCCATCATTTAAATTACAAGTCAGAGTGTACTGAGAAGGACAAATGTGCAACAACTGCAGTGGTGTTGAATACCTGCAGTGAAGATCTTATCAGAGAGGTAGAAAGAGCAGGAGGAAGTTGTGCAGCTGTTTCACTTGAAAAGAACCATCTAACTTAACATACCTGGTATCCTGGTGCTTGCCCGCTTAGCCATAGCAGGTAAGTACCAGGATACTGGGATCGCCCTGCAAATCTCCTCAAACTGATTTTCTTTAATCCAGAGATAAATAAAATATGACTGAATCAGCTGTGCTGTAATAGGACTCATTTTGGATGCTGTGAATTATTTACTCCTGACTGTGGACCCATTCAGCATGTTGACTTACTAACCTTTTAAAGCCATCTGATAAAAATTGACTTTATCAGATTTTCTTTGCTAAAATTGATTCATTTGCATAAACACATTTCAGGGCCAGCTTCTTTCTTCACAGTCCTGAACTCACATCCATTTATACATCCGGGAAAAAATAACATGCATGTAGGAAGTACTCTACACAAAGCAACAGAGCCAAGCCACACCCACTGGTGGATTTGGTCCCTCAGGAAGGCCACAGGCCCAAGGAAATTGATGACTGCTTTCTTCCCCAAAAAACTCAGACATAAAACTCACTCATTCATCCTATAACTTAGTGCTTACCACGTGCCTGATGTAGGACCTGTGTTGGTGAAAAGACAGGCAAGTTCCTGCTCACATGATACTTACCGGCCAGCAGAAGATGCAGAAATTAGACCCAAAATGGCACAAAGGAAGCTGGCACGTAACTATAAATTGTGACAACTGCTATGAGACAGCACAGGCTGCTCTGAAGGAGGAAGGGAGGATAAGGGTTTAAGGGTTCAGCAAAGCCCCTTCAACCAAAAGATTCTTTTATCCTGAGACGTGAGGGATGGGCAAGAGTTCATCAGGAGAAGAGCTTGGGGACAGGTGTGCACAGCAAGGGGAAGAGCACTGAACACCTAGGGGGACTCTGAGGAACACGCAGAGCCAGAGATGGAAAGTGGCAGGGTGAGCATGCAAGCAACACGAAAGGAGCCTGAAGATGTAGGCATGGCCCGGGTCACGCAGAACCTGCGAGTCATTTTAAGGACTGAAATTTTTTTCCAAGCGCCCAGGGAAACAAACCACTGAAGGATTTTAACACGAGAGGTGAGGTATAGATAGAGAATGGATCTGAGTAGAAGTAGAAAGTTCATTTTAGGATGGTAGTTGTTGGATTTATGAGCATGAAAGAATTACCACACTATATAGAGAAGGAAGAACCAGGATAAAAATTCAAACAAACAAACAAAAAAGCCAGAGCAGTCAGAGAGAAGATAAGAGCCCAGGTCAGGGAAATCAAGAGCAATAGAAGAAAAGGAGGGCATCACCCACTCTATCGTAGTCTGGAATGTCTGAAGACCCCTCTCCCGGGCCATGACTGGTTTTACCAGAACAGTTTCAGGAACATAACAGAAGAATCCTGCTTAGTGGGGGTTGAAGAATGGCTGGGAAGCAAAGAGGTAGAAACAGTTAGTCATGGGGAATACTTTTAAGGAGTGTGGCTGGGAAAGAAAAAGGAAATAGTAGCTGAGTAGGTCAAAGGTAGGTTTATTTGTTGGCTTTTTGCTTTTTCAGTTCTGTTTCTTAGAATGAGGGGAGATTATACAACTCTGTACCACCACTCTTGGAAATAATCCAATTGAAGAGTCAAGAAAGAGAAGAAACAACCAAGGAACAAAAGACTCGAGCTGTTGGTAGTGGGGAGGGAGGGCTGAGGTCTGGAGCAAGAGAAGAGTTATGAGCTCTGAAGAGGCTGCTCTTCCTTCTCTGGTCCAAGCTGGGGAGAGATCACGCCAGAAGCATCACTGACATTATACACACGGCTTGAGGAAAACTTGATTTTAATCCAAATTCCCAGAGCCGTGAAGAATGGAAGCTTTGGGATTTTAAAATGTTAAAAGCTGCCCGCCCATGAAGACTCTGTTTGGTGATGCTGAAGTCCAATCAGCCAACAGAACAATTATGTTTACTGACTTGCTGACAATACCTTTTAAGAATTCTCCAATTTTGAGTTTATTCCACCAATTATACCTCTAAGGCAAAAAACCCCAAGGCTCAGTGTTTTATTACTTCTATTTATGGTAATAAAAACTCAACCCACAGATTCAAATAAACATGCAGAATGAAATGAAGTAAAATGAACTAGCTTAAAATGCACTGTGTACTAAATAACCCTTCACAAATGGATTTCCCCTAGGCTTTATGCCCATACTTACTTACACTGCTAAGTGCTTAACTCAAGGACACTCCCCTCCCAGCAGATGGTCCAAGGACAGCAAGCAGGGCCTGCACCTGCTGTTCTGTAGGAACCATGAGCAGCCCAGAGCCACTGGATCCCGGGAGGAGTGTCTGAGAATGGGGCTCTATCTCCTTCCACAAGTTCACCTTGGAAATCTGAAGTCCAGCAGATTCATTTACTCATTCACTCATTCAACATATATGCTTTGAGCATCTACCACATGGCAGCCGTGGTCCTAGGAGCTGAGAAAATTGTGGGAAATAAAATATTCCTTGCCCACTAGGAGTTTTCATTCAAAATGACAGAGAGTGAGAATAAGCCAGGGATGACTTTCAACATACATGGAGAATGTGGTCAATTCTCACCTCTTTCACTGCCTCCACCCCAGTTCAAGTTGCCACCAAGCCTCACTTAAGATTACTGCAACAGCCTCCTAACTGGATATTCAACTTCCACTTTGTCCCTTTATGGTCCCTTCTCCACTGAGCAGCCAAAGAAAGACTTTTCAATTATTAATTCAGACCATGTCAAAGCTCTGCTCCAAACCTTTGGATGGCTTTCCAGCTTACATTTACAACTTACATTATGAATAAAATATCAACTCACATTTACAGCTTGCAAGGCTGAAATCCTCTGACCTCGTGCCCTGCCATTCTCCTTAGGGCACACTGCAAAAAATGGACACAGTGTTTGGCTGTTTGTCCCAACAACAGTCAAATTCTCCAGGCCTTGAACCTGGGATTGGCCATGAGACTTGCTTTGATCAATAGAATGTGGGAGAAGTGAGCTGCCATATTAACAAGCCTCCAATAACTTGTTAGAGGATGAGGACCAGAGATAAGCCATCCTGTCTGTGGCCCCCAAGGCCAATCAGCACTCAGCTTCTGATAGCTGCCAAAGATATGTGACTGAGCTCCGTCAAGTTCAACAGAAGACTGTCCAGCTAAACTGCCCACAAATGGGTTACTAAGCTAAACGAATGGTCACTGTTTTAAACCATTAGGCTTTGAGGTAGCTTGCTGCTGTTGCCGCTGAGTCGCTTCAGTTGTGTCCGACCCTGTGCGACCCCACAGACGGCAGCCTACTAGGCTCCCCCGTCCCTGGGATTCTCCAGGCAAGAACACTGGAGTGGGTTGCCATTTCCTCCTCCAATGCATGAAAGGGAGAAGTGAAAGTGAAGTCACTCAGTCATGTCCGACTCTTAGCGACCCCATGGACTGCAGCCTACCAGGCTCCTCCGTCCATGGGATTTTCCAGGCAAGAGAACTGGATTGGGGTGCCATTGCCTTCTCCGAGGTGGCTTATTACACAACAAAAGCTAACTGATGCGTCTCCCTTCACTCACTTCATCCCCGCCACACCCACTTCCTTACTGTCACATGAATACAACTAAACTGTGTGCCTCCCACCCTTTGCAGTTGCTATTCCCTTTAGGGCACTTCTCAACCAGATATCCACATATATCACACTCTCCAGATCTCTGCCCAACTGTGAGCATTTAGTGAGACATTCCTTGCACACAGTATTGTTGTTCAGTCATGTGTCTGACTCTTCATGACCCCATGGACTGCAGAACTCCAGGCTTCCCTGTCTTTCACCATCTCCCAGAGCCTGCTCAAACTCATGTCCATTGAGTTGGTGATGAGTGAAACTGTGCAGTAGTTTGAACATTCTTGGCATTGCCCTTCTTTGGAATTGGTTTTTCTTTCAGCATTCTTGCCTTAAGAACCCCATGAACAGTATGAAAAAGCAAAAAAAATTGACACTGAAAGATGAACTCCCCAGGTCTGTAGGTACCCAATATACTACTAGAGAACAGCAGAGAAATAGCTCCGGAAGGAATGAAGAGGCTGAGCCAACGTAGTAAACAGCATCCAGCTGTGAATGAGTCTGGTGGTGAAAAAGTCTGATGCGGTAAAGAACAATATTGCATAGGAATCTGGAATGTTAGGTCCATGAATCAAGGTGAATTGGATGTGGTCAAACAGGAGATGGCAAGAGTGAACATCGACATTTTAGGAATCAATGAACTAAAATGGACCAGAATAGGCGAATTTAATTCAGATGACCGTTATATTTACTTTTATGGGCAAGAATCCCTTAGAAGAAATGGAGTAGCCCTCACAGTCAACAAGAGTCTGAAATGCACACAGTATATAGTACTGCAAACTTACCCTACCTACTGCAGCCCAGCACTTTTTTTGTGTCTCTGCATGAGGTTTCTCATCATCTAATATATGATATTTACCATACATTTATATATTTTATTTTTAATCTACCTTGTCCATTAGAATATAAGTCCCATGAGGACCAGGGCTTTTTATTGTTTCATCATCCTTATGTTTCCTGTAACTGATACAATGCCTAGCACATGGTAGGAAATAAGTAAGCCAATGAGTGAAAGAAACAAACCAGGAAATATAAGATAGCAATAACTAGTATAAAAAAATTTAAAATAGGATGATGAGATAGTAAGTGTACTGGTGTCTCCTTCAGATTTGGTGGTGACAGAAGGAATTGCTGAGGTAGCGACATTTGCATGAACACCTGAATAAACTCTTCAGTTTGCATGTAAGTGTCACACCAGTAATGCCACTGTTTCTGATCATGGCTGAATACAATATAACTGCCGAGGGTCAGTGTCCACCGACAGATCCAAAAAGGAAGGCTAGAGCTTTGTACCAGTCCTGAAGTAGTCCTGAAGTAGGTAGTCTTTCATGACCTCTCCTATCAATTATGCCATCAATATCTTTATAGCTACCCTATCCCAGGTAACAATAATCACAATATGAATCTTTTCAAGTGACTGTACTGCTGCAGGTACTGTCTATGGTACACTATGCATTTTAACCCATTGGTGATTGTAGCCATGAAATTAAAAGACGCTTACTCCTTGGAAGAAAAGTTATGACCAACCTAGATAGCATATTCAAAAGCAGAGACATAACTTTGCCGACTAAGGTCCGTCTAGTCAAGGCTATGGTTTGTATGAATGTGGTCATGTATGAATGTGACAGTTGGACTGTGAAGAAGGCTGAGCACCGAAGAATTGATGCTTTTGAGCTGTGGTGTTGGAGAAGACTCTTGAGAGTCCCTTGGACTGCAAGGAGATCCAACCAGTCCATCCTGAAGGAGACCAGTCCTGGGTGTTCTTTGGAAGGAAAGATGCTAAAGCTGAAACTCCAATACTTCGGCCACCTCATGCGAAGAGTTGATTCATTGGAAAAGACTCTGATGCTGGGAGGGATTGGGGGCAGGAGGAGAAGGGGACGACTGAGGATGAGATGGCTTGATGGCATCACGGACTAGATGGACATGAGTCTGAGTGAACTCCGGGAGTTGGTGATGGACAGGGAGGCCTGGCGTGCTGCGATTCATGGGGTTGCAAAGAGTGGGACACAACTGAGCAACTGAACTGAACTGAAAATTATTATCTTCATTGTACAGACAGAAGCTAGGAGACTGAGAATTTAGGTATGTGCTAAGCAGTAGCTGGATGGCATCACTGACTCGATGGATATGAGTTTGAGTAAGCTTCGGGAGTTGGTGATGGACAACGAAGCCTGGCATACTGCTGCAGTCCATGGGGTCACAAAGAGTCAGACACAACTGAGCGACTGAACTGAACTGAATCAGTAGTACTGGATTTAAACAGAAGCAATTGGGGCAATCCTACTCCTGGGTATATATCCAGAGAAAAGCATGGTTTGGAAGGATACATGTACTCCAGTGTGTGTTACAGTACTGTTTACAATGGCCAGGACACGGAAGCAACCTAAATGTCCATCAGCAGATGAATGGATAAAGAAGATGTGGTACATATATAAAAAGGAGTATTACTCAGTCACAAAAATAATAAAATAATGCCTTTTGCAGCAAAATGGATGTACCTGGTTATGATCATTCTGAGTGTAGTAAGTCAGACGAAGATAAGTATCATATAATATCACTTATATGTAGAATCTAAAAAAAGTGATGCAAAGGAACTTATTTACAAACAGAAACTAACTCACAGACTTAGAAAACAAATTTATGGTGATCAAGAGATAAGGGTACCAACATAACTGGTTAGTGTAGGGAAAAGAGTGGGAGTTTTGGATGGACATGTACATATAGACATGTTTAAAATAGATAACAAACAAGACCCTACTGTGTAGCACAGGAACTCTGCTCAATATTCTGCAAAAAGAATTTGAAAAGAATAGATACAGGGATATAACTGAATCACTCTGCTGTATACCTGAAACTAACACAACATTGTTAATCAACTATGTTCCAACGTAACTTAAAATATTTTTGCTGCTATACTGCAGCAACAAGGATGGATCTAGAGATTTCATACTAAGTGAAGTCAGAGACAGATATCATATGATAGCACTTATATGTGGAATCTATAAAATGATATGTGTGTGTGCTAGTCAGTCAGTCGTGTCTGACTCTTTGCAACCCAACAATACTAGCATGGGTTGCCATTCCCTTCTCCAGGGATCTTCCTGATCCAGAGATTGAACCCATGTCCCTTATGTCTCCTGCAGTTCATGCAGAATCTTTACCGCTGAGCCACTAGGGAAGCCCACAGAGCTGCCAGCATAATTGGTTCCAGTGAAGATGCCTCCTTGAGTCTGCCCAGGGATTCCATAAGACTGCCTTCTTATATCCTTACATGGAAGAAAGACAACTAGGCATCTCTCTGGCCTTCTTCTTATAAGGGCACTAATCCCATCACTGGGCTCCACCCTCATGACCTAATCGCTTCCCAAAGGTCCCCTCTCCTAATATAATCACACTGGAGACTGGATTTCAACATATGAATTTGAGAAGTATACTAACGTTCCATTCATAACACCATGTACCTGAGATAAAATAAGGTCATTAGGGTGGTCCCTGATCCAGTAAAATAGGTGTGTTTGTAAGAAGCAGGAACTTAAACACAAAGACACATATACAGGGAAGACCACATGAACACACAGGAGAAAACAGCCATCTGTTTTCCAACAGACATGGACAGAGGCCAGGAACAGACCTTTCCCTCACAGCTCTCAGAAGGACCCGCTCTGCTGACACCTTGATCCAGACTTTCAGCCTGAGAACTGTAAGACTAGAAATTTCCGTGGTCCATGATGGCCAGTGTGCAGCAGCACTCTATTACTGCAGCCGTAGCAACTCAAACACAGTAAAAGGCCTTAGGATATGTCCTGTGCTGCCTTGTCACTGAACACTGAGGGTTTTATTTTGAGGCTGAGTTGGTTGCCTGGTATTGTTAGAATGTGGCGGGGATAATAAGCACTCTAATTCAACCTGGAATTCAAAAGTGAGACTCAGTAATTCAGAAATTATGACCTCTCTTATTCATTAATCCATGAGAGGACAGAACCATGAGTCGGGGACCATACTTCTACACAAGATGGATAGCTAGGGCTGGAGGTCAGCAAAATGGATTGAAAAGAGATGTGCAGGGAGTACAAAAGCATGTTCCCTAGAAACGAAGACAAAACGCGGGCATGGCCTCCTTCCCTATATGTTCTATTACTACTGATCACTACTGACCATAGGGAAGGCTGGAACATGCTCCCCTGCTAAGGAACTTCATATCTGTTCACGTCAATGACAGCTATAGGTGTTTGGGTTGCATCCTCAGTCTGTATCATCACAGCTGCATAATGAAATGAAAACCCAAGGTAAGCCATGGTTCTTGGAAATTCAGTCACCAATTCAGGGTGAATAATGCCTCAAGATAAGAGCTGAGGTCAGCCTAATAAAAATTTGCAGACATGGTGAGAACTAGCAGGTTTCATAAGACATTCATAAAGATTCTAGGCACATGAGTAAAAATGATCTGCTTTGTTAAAATGTGATTTGAAACTATCTTTAGAGAAATGATGTAATAGATTTGTTCCTTTTTGCCTATTAATTTTTGAAAAGGTCTTGGTAATGATGGATTTACAGGCAAGAATCCTAAGTGTTTCACAGGGCCCCTATCATCACAATAAATTTTCTCACATTGCCCCTAAGCCAAACAAAATAGCTTAAAGTCCTGTTTGTTTATGAAGTAGTCAGATCCAGACAATTAAATAAGTACCTTTCTAAACAACTTAGTAGCCACTTGAAGAAATAATAATTGTCATTATTCAATGACCACAATTACTTGTAACGTAACATGTGTCCCTGCTGGACCCTGATCGGCTTCTCAGGTTTTCAACTGAGAGAAGACACTGCCTCCTCCATTCCGTGCTTCAGCTCTATCTTCACGGGGCACTTTCATCGTATCCCAGCAATCCTGAAAATCTGACTTTACAAACTTAGGCTATCAAAAGGAAGCTGGAAACCTGAAACAATGAACTACCCTGAGTTGGCAATTCACCCATTTCCAGACAGATGGTGCCATATTTTCCTTGAAAATTGACAGTATCCAGTGGTGCCCCTGGAAGTTTCCAGGCATAAATTTCCAACCCAGAGACTTATAAAATCATTAGTTTATATCTCAAACATAACATTACACTTATGGGCAAGACTCATAATTAAGAATAGAAGATGCGAATCTACATCTTTCGATTTCTGCTAATCTGTTAATTGTTTCTAAGTTGTGGGCTAACTGTTTTGTCAGATGTCTAGATTTGCACTGCTACGAGGCAGCTGAACCGTGTTCTTATTGTTTGATTAGGTGTGCATTGTTATAACTGCCTTTCAGCCAAGCTTTCTTTACCAGAATGTTTTTTAACCTCTTGTCAGTTGTGTGATGGTAAAGTGGAGTTTAAATCAAGTACTGTCATCTGCAATATCTATCCCATGGGGTCCTGATAACGGGATATGTCACATTAAGCTGAAATGCAACCCCAATGAGGATGACACTGCCAAGGTTCCTTCTTTGGAACATTGCTGATAGCATATTCATGACCATCTGACGTTTGAACTGAATACTGGCACAAAAGCCAACTCGTATATTAAATATCAGTAAGGCTGCTGCTGTGTCAACTAAGGATGCTGCTGTTGCTGTTTAGTTGCTAAGCTCTGTCCAACTCTGCAACCCCAGGGACTACAGCCTGCCAGGCTCCTCTGTCAATGGGATTTCTCAGGGAAGAATACTGGAGTGGGTTGCCACTTCCTCCTCCAGGGGTTCCTTCCGACCCAGGGATTCAAACTGTGTCTCTTGCATTGGCAAGTGGATTCTTTACTACTGAGTCACCTGGAAACCCAGACTGAGGAAAATACATGTATCTGTCCTATGACTTGGATGGCATGTGGTTCAAGTTCAATAATTGAGCTCTCAATACTGTTTGGTCTCCAAAATGGCCACTTGCCATGTGGCTTTTAAAGTATGGAATATTCCCAGCAATACCTAGCCTGCCACGAAGAATCTAGTCCCAAGGTGGGCATCTCAGGATGGATTCGGAGCTTGTAAAAGTAGCCAGGACCTTAGGACTGCTTCATCCATGGACTTCTCTCGGCAGGGGAACCCTGGCAGTCTGTAAGTTCTTGTTGACTTCTGCTTCATTATACTATCAAAGGGATCCATGTCAAGAAATCCAGAATGTGTGAGAACAAAGACACGTGGGCCCTAAAACCCTTATATAATAATACCAAGTCAGTGTGATGAGAATGTCCTCATTCTGATTTGTGAACATAACTTCTTCCTGGCAAGTCTTTAGAAAGTGTTCACCGTAAAGAATTCAGATGAATCCCTTAACTGCTTCAGTTGAGTTTGTGTTTCTTAAATAACATCACTCCAGCTAACAGTTATTGTGCAAATTAAGCATTGCAGCCTGGTGCAGTCAAGGAGAAATTGTTAACGAAGGAAGAAAGGAGCCATCATTTTAACATAAACCATGGATGGTTTAAAGTTGGGGTGGTGGGTGTAAGGGGTTCATATGGATCACTTGACGTCTAAATAAAGGAGAATCAAGAATTAAGATGAATCCGTTTCTCATCTGCACAGTGCTTCCATGAAGTCGCGTGCTAAGAATGTGCCATATAAATGCCTCTAATTAACAACTAAATCTTTTACAAAAAAACGTTGGCAGATAGACCAATTTTTAACACATGAATTATTTTGTACCCTATTTCAAATTATAACACTTTGCAGCTGGAATTCAACTTAAGTCTTTAATTGCAAAGGCTTTCTATATTGTTCTTATTTTTACAACAGCTACTATTTTAATGCCCTGCAGAGATATTTTTAAAGTGCTTATAAGAATGAAAAATATTAGCATTATATTATGGTCCTGTATTTCTTAAGGCAAGAAAAGCTCAATGACATATTCTCCTTTTAGACCTCTCTTTAGTCCTAAATATTTGGTTTCAAATATTTTAAGGTACTCATGTAATAGGACATATTGAATTAAGATTCCAGTTGTAGAGTTAAAATTCTAATAAGTACTGACATTAAATCAATTCACCATAGTAACTGCCCACCATAATATTGTTTTTTCTAACCTTAAGATATGATATCTCTAAAAGTCTTGCTTTGATAAGCATCTACTTTTAATGGGCATGGATGCTTTATAAAGAGATAAATTAATAACTTGATTAAGGTACTAAACATTGGGGAAATATATTTGAAGGGTCGTAAATCTCTAATAACAACATAAATCTACCTACTTACATCATCTCAACTCAATCAAAAAATCAATAAGTAAAAAGCACCCCCCACAATGGTTCTTCCAAACATGAATTGTGGAGATAATTAAAGTTACATAAAATTAATTAATTGGATAATTAAAGATTTAGAGTAACTAGTAAAACATTCAGGTTTCATAGGCTATGCTGGAAATCCCCAGGATAACAAGAATTAATGGATATGTACAATTGTGGAGGCTTCCCCTGTGACTCAGTGGAAAAGGATCCCCGGTGATGCAGGAGACTTGGGAGAACTCAGGTTAGATCTCTGGGTTTGGGAAGATCCCCTGGAGGAGGACAATACTAGTACTCTTGCCTGAAAAAAATTCCATGGGCTTTCTCCCAGAGCCTGGTGGGTCGTGAGGAACTGGATACGACTGAGTGACTGAGAACCCACACGGTGGGGGCTGAGTATTCAATGAACATGTCCTAAGGAGCTCTACTCACTCTTAGTTACATTCATTGCTGGGCTTCAGGCACACAATAGAGACTGTCAAAACTCTCCAAAGTCCTGCCTTTCTTTGCGTGCAGTGTGGAACCAGGTAACTAAGAGGTCAAGAGATTGTGAGTGGCCAGATGTCAGCCCCACCAGGCCTGGCCATAAAATTATCTTTTGTAATCCTCCCTTTCTCTTCCTTCCCTGAATTCTGGAGACCCCATGTGTAGACGGTTCATCTCCAAGACAGAAAGCACTTGACCCATCCTGGACCAGAACACGAGTGAGCAGTTCTCTTTGGGTTAAGTGGGTAAATTCTCCGGGATTTTGCAGTCTGATCCACACTGCAGCCTAACTCCTCTGACTAATATGAGGCATGTCTGGGCAAGTCTGGAGAAGTGCCTGGGTCAACACAGGAGTGCATCTGCCTGAGTAGCCAGCCTTCTGCACGTGAACTCAAGCACCACAGTTACGATCTGTCACTGCTCTGCAGAGAGGGACTCTTCTGAGAGTGATAAGCCACCTGCTTTGCAGAGTTCTACTCGGACCCAGCTCCCAGGACCCAGTCTACTGCAGCACAGGAGAGGCAAGGGTGAGGGGAGGGGAAGTCAGTGTGCCAAGCACTGTTAGTGCCAAGCATCTCCATTCTGTCTGCTCTCTTCTTTATGAAACCGTCACATCAGCTCCCCTCTCGGGATTCTGGTTGGATGGGAAGAGCCTGCAGAAGGTCAAGGGGAAGGAGCAGAGTGAAGGTGGGGTGTCTGCTCCCCCTGCTTCCTCCTTACCTGAGACGAACACAGCAGTGGCTACATTCTTCTAACCTCAGCTCACCTCCTCTTCCACAGCACAGCTCTGAACAATCTCCAAGAACCCTCCCCCCATCCCTTCACATCCTAGCTGTCTTGTTGGTTCTCTTTACCCCTCTCACAAGTGGTCCTAGCGGTAAAAGTAGTAAAGAACCTGCTTGCCAGTGCAGGAGATGTAAGAGACACAGGTTCAGTCCCTGTGTCAGGAAGATCCCCTGGAGGAGGGCATGGCAACCCACTCCAGTGTTCTTGCCTGGAGAATCCCCATGGACAGAGGAGCCTGGCAGGCTACGGTCCAGGGGGTCACAAAGAGTTAGACACGATCGCAGTGCCTAAGCATACACACACCCTGCTCACAGCATCCACAAGACACATCTAGAGATCTTTGTGTTTCCTATCAGGGCTGCATTCAGGCTGCGTGTAATTTAAAAGGCTAAAACTATGTTTCCTGAAATAATGGTAAGACACCAAGACACATACAGCTGAACAGAGAAAGTGAGGTGTTCTCCCTGTCCTGACTCGAGGCAAGGCGCAGCTGGGCTATACGCAAACTCCCAGAGACCCACGGGCACCTCAGGGCCCTAGTGAGTGAGTCACATCCTCACACCTGTTGGGTGGAGGGACCTGCAAGGACTGTGACAGTTTGTAGGCAGCTCGAGTACAGGCTCAAGAGGCCGTGGCTGGCTCTTTCCATGCGGCTTTGACCACTGCAGTTTTGCGGAACAACTACTAACTCCCAAGGTGTATTCAAGCCGACTGCAATGGCCCCTGGGTAAGCCCAGGAGTATCTGGAAATGGTCTGAAGCTCTTCAGGGTTCCTCCCTAAACAGGAGAGGCAAGAACCAGAGAACCAGAATTTAATGCTCTTGCTGTCAGTCCCTGTGTAATTCCAGAGTGAGGTGTCAGAAAAGTCTCTGAGTAATAGCACGTGCCCTAGCAAAAGAAATGACTTCCTTGGAATGAATTTACAAGTCATATACTAAACTTTGGTGTGTGTGTGTGTGAAAACACCACTTCAAATGAGTCTTTCAAAGTTCATAGGAAAACTGATCCAATATTCCAAATTTCAGGGGGAAAAATGGAAGCAAGCTTGGTCATCTGTTCACGCAAGTAACTTATAAAACACCAATTCCAGATGGATATTTAAACCTTAGACTTTCACTTACTCTGCCCTTCGGTGCTGAGCTGGTTTCATTTTCCAAAGTGTCTATTTTGTATACAAAACCACTCCCTTCCAACATTATGCTTATGCAAACAAGTCCCATGAACCCTTGATTAGTAAGGGCTGATGAAAAGGTGATCTTACAGATGAATGCCTCTATTTCTTTTTTTTTTTTCCTTTTTTCCTTTACAATACTGTATTGGTTTTGCCATACATCATTCAGTCCTTCACGTGGCAACCCTGAATCTCTCAACTGTTCATCATAGTTCATGCAATTGGGGCAACTGACATACAACTGCTGCTATGCTGCTGCTTACCCTGGCACAATACCTTCTCTCATTTCTGAAAAGCCAGATGCTGTACAAATAAACCAGTATTATGTCAAACCATCCAAAGACATTTATAGGTATTTAAAGTTGTGGAATGCCTGGAAATGTTTTCTATCATCTTCATACTATTTATCAGTGTTTATTGAGTATATTTTCTTGGCATTGCTCAAGAAACATTTTTCTAGCATACAGTTGGTGCCCTTCATTTTTTTCTATGAAGCAAAAGACTATAATAATTTTTTAAATCACAGTTTAAAATGGAAAAATGTCCTTATTCTTAAGGCAACTATTTTATAGGAAATAGCTATGTCAAATTTTATTTAATGTGTGCTCCAGTCATGTCCATTGTGTCCAACTCTTGGCAATCCTATGGACTATAGCCCACCAGGCTCCTCTGTCCATGGGATTTTCCAGCAAGAATACTGGAGTGGGTTGTCATCTCCTCCTTCAGGGTATCTTCTCTCCCCAGGGATTGAACCTGCATTTCCTGTGACTCCTGCATTGGCAGATGGATTCTTTACCACTAGCCACCTGGAAAGCCCTTTACAAAGATGTCCAAATAAAGATATTTATAATACTTATTTTAGGATTATTTTACATTCCCATTATACCTTAAGTAAATTATTTTTCAAGCAACTTGCTGGCTGAGCAATACTTTATTTCTATACTGAGTTTCAGAGCTCCAAAAAAGACTTTATAAAAATTAGCTGTAGAATTGAGTAAGATATCACTAACATCATTTTTGAGTTTGTTTTCAGGTGTTTCAATAGAGAAAGAGTAATTTCCAGTTGACATTCATCCCAATAAGTTACACAATTCTTTCATTTGAGGTCATTTTATGCCACTTGTCCCAACTTATTTTTGTCCTTACGTGGCACTGGGACTGTTATCAGAGTGAGGAATTCCTATCAGTGATCAAGGACCAAAAGAAAACTAAATCAAAATTTTAAAAAGAGAATGCAATGCTATGCATTTGTGCTATGAAGTTAAAAATCTGTGCTAGTAAACGCAAGGATGATGAAATTTCCATGTTTCCCTTTCTTAGCATTTCAAGATGTGAAAATTTCCTAGTAAATTAATAAAGACAAAATATTACATCAGTTACAGAGAAAATGAGATAGTTATTTGTTGCCCTTAAGATTCTGTTCTAACTGAATTATGTAAATACGAGTAAAATCTCACTTTAATAAACTCAATAATTAAATCCAGATTTAATTTTGGAAATTTGGTCCACCTCTCAGCTAATAGTTCATATTAATTGCGGTGCTGATGGAAGTACCATCAATTCTAGGTGATAAACACACATATACAATAGGTGTATTCATATTTTTACTATTTGTTAAACATTGGTCAATGTTTCCAATCGATGAAGATCATGAGCTATTTGAAAAGATCAAGTGTTTACAAACCTTGAACTTGAAGACTTCTATTATGCTAAACACACTCAAAATTAAGATATTGTGACACAAAATGCTGTGCCCATGACATTTGGGCATTATAAAGATAGTTTTACTGTCTTTCAGACTTCTGTAGAGTTGTAGGATATACTGCTACTGCTGCTAAGTCACTTCAGTCGTGTCCGACTCTGTGCAACCCCACAGACAGCAGTCCATCAGGCTCCCCCGTCCCTGGGATTCTCCAGGCAAGAACACTGGAGTGGGTTGCCATTTCCTTCTCCAATACAAGAAAGTGAAAAGTGAAAGTGAAGTCACTCAGTCGTGTCCGACCCTCAGCGACCCCATGGACTGTAGCCTTCCAGACTCCTCCGTCCGTGGGATTTTCCAGGCAAGAGTACTGGAGTGGGTTTCCATTGGCTTTTACTGTCTTTCAGACTTCTGTAGAGTTGTAGGATATTACAGAACAAAATCTGTGCAGGGTGCTACTCAATGAAGGAAAATAAAACATCCTTGGCTCTGGTAAAAAAAAAAAAAAAAGTCTGATGGTGATATACATAAAGGGATAGACGCAAAAGGGCAAAAGGCAGTAATAATTTTATAGGTGAAGACAACTGAGACAGCATTATTAAACAAAGTCAGAGTGCTCAAAATATACTCTAATTTGTCATTATTGAGGCAAAAGACAATCGTGTCACCAACAAATCAACCCAGTAACACTGCCAGAGATCCAATTGTAAGCTGACAGTCTAACTCCAGATATGTTCCTACAGTAGACAACACTTTCCATTCTTACTGAAATCAGTTCACTTCCTAAATCTTTCCACCTGACAAAATTTACTGTGGCCTATAGATCACGGCTTCCAGGACCATCACTTCATGGTAAATGGATGTGGAAACAGTAACAGATTTTATTTTCTTGGGCTCCAAAATCATTGCAGATGGTGACTGCAGCCACAAATTAAAAGACACTTGCTCCCTGGAAGGAAAGCTATGACAAATCTAGACAGCATATTAAAAAGGAGAGACATCACTTTGCCCACAAATGTGTGAATAGTCAAGCCTATGGTTTCTTCAGTAGTCATGTACAGATGTGAGAGTTGGACCATAAAGAAGGCTGAGCACTGAAGAATTGATGTTTTTGAACTGTGGAGCTGGAGAAGACTCTTGAGAGTCCCTTTGACTAGAAAGAGATTAAACCAGTCAATCCTAAAGGAAATAGACCCTGAATATTCATTGCAAGGACTGATGCTGAAGCTGAAGCTCCAATCCTTTAGTCTCCTGATAGGAAGAGCCAACTTATCAGAAAAGACCCTGATGCTGGGAAAAAATTGAAGGCAGGAGGAGAAGGGAGCAGCAGGGGATGACATGGTTGGATGGCATCACTGACTCAATGGACATGAGTTTCAGCAAATTCCCTGGAGACAGTGAAGGACAGGGAAGCCTAATGTGCTGCAGTTCATGGGGTCTCAAAGAGTTGGACATGACTTAGTGACTAAACAACATGTCTGAAGGCTCATGTTAATTTACCAGGCAAATGAGATCTGACGGGATTGATATTTCATTTTAAATAGATGAAATAATGGTGAATACTTACAAATGCATTTAGACACACACTTTAAAGCCAGCAGTGGCTTGACTGTTCCATTTAATAGGGGACAGCCTGGGGAATTTGGACAGAAGGCCAGGCTCAGCTCACCAGGATGCACATGCAACTTAAGGCAATGCATGTTAATAAAACAGTTCAACATAATGCTTTGTTTTTTAAAGTGCAACATTCTAATCCTAATTGCAGTAATTCCTCATTAATTTGTAAGGAAGAAACCAAACAATCATTATGAAAGAAATAGCAGGCAGTAATGTACTCTAGTTCATAAGCAGTAACATAATGCCATTAGAATTACCTACTATGGAGAAAGGAAAGCAGAAAATAGTAAGTTACAATTTCTTACTTAGGACTTTCTATTAGATTATGGGTATTTTCAATTTTGAAATATAGAAAGTATACAAAATAGAACAAAGGTGAAAAAGATTTCAACCCTGGTAGCTCAGCTGGTAAAGAATCCGCCTGCAATGCAAGATTTCCCGGTTTGATTCCTGGGTCAGGAAGATCCCCTGGAGATGGGACAGGCTACCCACTCCATATTCTTGGGCTTCCCTGATGGCTCAGGCAGTAAAGAATCCACCTGTAATGCAGGAGACCTGGGTTCGATCCCTGGGTTGGGAAGATCCCCTGGAGGAGGGGATGGCAACCCACTCTAGTGTATTTGCCTGGAGAATTCCCACAGACAGAGGAGCCTGGTGGGCTGCAGTCCATGGGGGTGGCAAAGTGTCAGATACGACTAAGTACAGTAGAGAGAAAAGAAAAAAATCACAATCTAAAATAAAATATGTTATCAGCAAAGTAGTGTGAAGAACCAGAGGGAAAGTTAAAAATAAAGAAGCAATGGATTGATGGGACCTGGATCTGAATTCCAATTTTGGAATCATGAATGAATCATCCTTACGCCTCTGGGGCTCATCTTCTTCCAGGTACAGCTGATGATCTCTTAGATCCTTTCCAGCTCAAATAACCTGGGAACATTGCCATTTCACAAAGAACAGCTTAAATAGAAAGATCATTTTACTTTGTGCTTGGAACTGGAATATATGTCCTTTCGTATCTAAATACCTACTCAGTTCTATCTTCTGCCAACTTGTGAAGCAAAATATTTAATAGCAGTGATGTGGCAGCATTTAAAAGGGAGACGCAACGATAAAGTCACAGATGCTCTGAGGTAGGGTAAGGTTCACCCACATAAAAGAACAGAAAGGAAAAGCAGAGACAAGGTCAAGGACTTAGGCCCCAGAGTGTAGCCCAGAGCCTGCTACAAAGGATTCCTTTCATTCCTGATCCATGCCCTCAGGACAAGAGCTCTAAGCATCCCCAGCTGTGGCTGGAGAAGCTGCCCAAGTGATGCAGGAGAATGAGGCAGGAGCTGTTGCTGTGGCCAGAACCAAGCATATTGTGACTTATTCTCAAGTTGTATGAATGGCTTAAAAGCAAAAAGGAACTAATATGTCTGAAAAGGTGATGATAAAGAGAATAATGGGCCCTGTTTTGAATATGTTCCTTTTGGTCTGATCTTATCAGCCTCAGGCCAGTCATGTGTATCCTACCAGTCCAACTCAGTACCCATCTCAGGGCTCCATTCCTTGCTGGTCTAGGAGCTTACACTTTGCATCCATCTTTGGCTTCTTTCTCCCTAACATGACCCTCATAAACTCCCTAGAGTGTCTGGACTGCAAGAACCAAGGATGCTTAATGGTGTAAAGTGTGTACAACTGTCCCTGGTACCTGCAAGGGATAGGTTCCAGGACCAAAATCTGTGAACTGTCGAGTCCCATAGGCAGCCCTTTGTATCTGAGTTTCTGTATCTGTTCACTCAACCAATAGATGTGTAGCACTGTAACATTTATGAAAAAATCCATGTGTAAGTGGATGTATGCAGTTCAAATCCATGTTGTTCAAGGTTCAACAGGACATGGAAATTTAGCTGTATAAGGAGAGCTCTTTATAAGCAAGGTATTAAAATATGGAAAAAGGTTCAGAAACAGGCAAATCAAGGGTTGCATTTGGATATGGATGATTTATATTTAAAGTGTCAGAGAACAAGACAGTGTGGAGTGTTCATCTGGAGACCAAAAATAAGAGAGCTGATGTTTTATTAAAGAAACCCAAAGAACATCTTAAAGACTTCTTGGAAGCCTCAAGAATAAAAGAAGCAATGCCTTATAAGAGCTAAAAGCAGAAAATAACAAGTACAGAAAACCCTCAGATGAAAAGTTAACAGGAACAGATAGAAACACAATTTGCCACAACAGAGACAAATAATTGCAAGGAAATAATAAAACATAACAAGTAAGACAAAATTCACACTGGAGTAAGCAACTGACATTAACACAGGCAATCGGAATACATGCAGGCTTCCCAGGTGGTGTTAGTGGTAAAGAACCCACCTGCCAATGTAGAAGAGGTAAGAGAGATGTAGGTTTGAACCCTGAGTCAGGAAGATCCCCTGGAGGAGAGCACGGCAACCCACCCAGTATTCTTGCCTGGAGAATCCCATGGACAGAGGAGCCTGGCAGGCTACAATCCATAGCGTCACAAAGAGTCAGACACAACTGAAGCGACTTAGCATGCACATAAGCAGGAATAGATGCAATCATCAAAGACATGCTTGAGAAAATCTTGCACTTAAAGAGAAGTGAAATTAAATTTTAAAATGTCTTTTAGATATGTCGTAGAAAAATCTTCGAAACAAAAGGGTGAGGAAATATCCTAAAAGGATTCAATGAAAAACAAAAACCAAACTAGTTAGCTACTGTGAAAAATTTAAAGAATGTTCACAACTATCCCCTCCTCCCTTTATCTGTGTCTTTGCAATGCTTTTTGCAGTTCCTCCCACTGAGAGGTGGAGTCTGTTTCTCCATTTCTTGAATCTGGGTTGGTTCTGTGACTTTGGTTCTGGTTTTTGCCAATAAATGTACCAAAAATAGCTGTGTACCAGTTCCAGGCTTTTTTGAAATCCTATCATTTGAACAAGCCATTCTAGCCTCCTGAAGAAAACAGAACTCAGTTGCCCTAGTTTAGGTCATCATTCAGCCAGCCTGTCATTGCCTAAAATGCCTTGACTAAGATCAGCAGAAACATCTCCCTACCCCATAGCTGACAGCAGACACATTAGACACTGCAGTCAGGATCAAAAACCCATAGAAAGACTGCCCAAAGACTAACGAACAATGATAAAGGATAATTGTAAGACACTGAGTTTCATAATTTTTTTGTTACGCAGCACCAGCTAACTAATTTACCTAAATAGGAACAAAAATATTGTAACATGCATACACATGCACCCACATATGCATACATATAAGTATATGAAAAATGTTGAAATATTTGAAATGCTTTTGAAGGAAATAAGCAAAACTCTACACACCAACAGACAATTGGGCAAAGAACTCCTTTAGACAATTTACGGAAAAAATATAAATGGATAATAAATATCACAGTCAGTCCACACAACTCCATAGATGAAAGAAACAAAAATTAAACCAAAAAAAAATGCCATTTTTCCATGCTAAATTGACAATAAAATTTAAAACTCACAAGGCTAAATGTTGAGTGTGGCATGGGAAGGCAACCACTCAAACACATTCTTGGTTAGAAGGTAAAAATGACAAGCCATTCTTATGACGAGTCTCATATTTTGAGTCTGAAAAAGGCTCATGCTTATATTACATTTCTACACATGTAGTACTTTACAATGAAACAGAAAACAAATGGCACTAAAAAAAAATCATGATATTTCACTTATTAATTCTACACTCGGACATTGTCTTAATAAAACAGATAACAAATGTGGACAAAATCTGATAATACAAGAGGTTTAATAATAAGGGAGTGACTAAAATTTGGTGTAGCCTTATTTAAAATTAAGTAGCCATTACAGAAACCATAAATAAAGAATATTTACCAAAATGAGATAACATAGCAATATAAAGAGAAAAACAATACTAAATTTTAGATATTTAAGCATGACTAAAATTTAATAAAAGTGTGTGTGTATATAAAGACCAGAAGGAAACACAAAGCATGCTAAGTAATCATTGTGCCTGCAGGAGTACGCTTATGTAACATTACACACACACACAGTTTTCAAATGCTGCACAGTAAGCATACATTTAATGTTATAAATACAATCAGTAAATTCACTTTTTAAGGAATAAGTTATATAGCCACCTTAGTGTTGATCAATAAATTAATGGGTAAAGAGACAGGGTGAGAGGAGGGAGAATTAGAAGAAGACAGTCAAAAGATACAAACTTCCAGTCATAAGATAAGTACTAGAGATATGATGTATTAATACAATATGATAAATATAATTAACATGGCTGCATGTTATGTAGGAAAGTTGTTAAGCCTAAGAGTTCTTATCACAAGGTGAAAATATTTTTTCTATTTTTCAAGTTTTGTGTCGATGTGAGATGACAGATGTTCACTAGCCTCACTGCAGTCATCAGTCCATGATGTACGTAAGTCAAATCTTTATGCTCTACACCTTAAACTCCTACAATGCTCTATGTCAAATATATTTCAGTAAAACTGGAAGTAAAAAATAATTAGTATAGCTTTGGATGAATTTTTGAAGTCAATTCCTGGCTCAGTACATTTTATAATCTTTTCATTGGTCACTACACAGTGGCGCAGTATATAAACATAATAGCTAAACCAGAAGACTTTATGAATTCAGAATGACGTTGTTAAACACTGAAGTAATCAGAAATAAATAGGATGAGGTCCAAAAGAGATGTCTGCTGGGTCATTTACAGAAGATGCATATTGTATCTCATCCTCTGTAAATACATGCATTAATTACACTAGGCAATACAGAGAGGGGGTGCAGGCGTGTCTAGAATGGATCTAGGAGTTAGTGGACCAGGAACTGAATGAACATGAGTTAAAAAGCTGTGTATAAAGTCAAGTGCATTATGGAAATCTACACTGACTAACAAAAACGTGAGCTGAATTCCTTCCCATCCCATTGACCATGTTCAGTCTTTAATGAATATCACCTATAGTTTTTGATCCAAAGTTTAAAAAGAAAGGCTTAAAGGAAAACATCATCTATCACAGTACCTTTTCAGAAACAAGACCACATAGCCCAAAGAGGACACTATTGAAAAGTTTAGAAGGCTTAGGGTACATGAAAAGTAACTGAGGTCTCCATGTCTACTGAAGGAAATGCCTCCAAAACAGTATGAGTAAGCAATGTGACCTTCATGCCAGCTCCTTCTCTTCCACGACTGCTTCCAGTGACACACACTGTTACAGCCACATTGTTATTTAGAACATGTTCCTCAGTGAAAAGATGTGGGGAAAGATATCAAAGACAATAAGAAGGAATGAAAGTGAGGAGGGAAGGGCAGAGAGAGAGGTATGTGGTGGGGGAAGGTAAGGAAGAAAGGAGAGAAAGAGAAGGAACAAACTTAGAAAGATCTTCAGTAGGAAGACAGGTGCCCCTCTACAAAGACACAGAAAAGGCAGACCTGGGTTTGAATCCTTGCCAGTCCTCTTACTATGCCTCAGTTTCTCATCTATAAATTAAGGAGTAAATGTAATCTGATATTTAAAAATTCAGGGACAAAGTGATAGCAATTAAACAAACAGATGCTATATTTGTATAAATGCTGCAGAAAAAAGGAAAAACAAGTAAGATAGATAAATATATATATACATACATATGTACATACAACAGGTAAGTAATACAAGAAAATATTAGAAAGAAAAGATTCAAAGCAGACTGAAAGTGCAGTCTTGGATACCAAGGGGAAAAACTGCTAAGTAACAACCAACATGAAGCTACGGGACTTCAAATAAAGAAAATTGCTTGGGCATCCAGATAAGATAAAGAGATGACTTTATCTTGAAGGAAAAGGCATGAGCCAACTTTGGCTTCTCCCCCAGAAACATTCAATATTAAGACATGGTAGAAGACCTAAGGCAAGAAGTCCTCAGGCAAGGTAAACCAAGAGATGATTAAAAAAAAAAAAAAAACAAAACCTTCATCAAAATGCCTAGTACTGAGCACTGACTGCATTTAATGAAGGAATGGGGATTAAAGCCACCATGGGAACTGTGGCTATAGAATAGAACAAAAATGGTATAGAAACAAGGTAGCCCACAAAACTCGGGGCACGCAGAAAGAGAAGTCAAGACGTGTGGAATGCACGGGTTGACTCATCTTTTATTGCCAGGGTAAAAACATAAAATTCAAATCTGGTAAAGGAAAGGAAATTTAAGTGAAGTAAAAGTATAAAAGGAAATAGAATAACTAAAAATATATAGTATAATCAACTAAAACTAGATGGTAGAAGGAAGGAATGGAATGTAGAAATAAGTAGAATTATACTCATTTCTTCATGAGTCTCAGGAGGCATAGACAGACACTGGTTAACAGATTATAATTAACTATGAAGCTATTACATCATGAGGAACGCTGGACTGGAAGAAACACAAGCTGGAATCAAGATTGCCGGGAGAAATATCAATAACCTCAGATATGCAGATGACACCACCCTTATGGCAGAAAGTGAAGAGGAGCCAAAAAGCCTCTTGATGAAAGTGAAAGTGGAGAGTGAAAAAGTTGGCTTAAAGCTCAACATTCAGAAAACGAAGATCATGGCATCTGATCCCATCACTTCATGGGAAATAGATGGGGAAACAGTAGAAACAGTGTCAGACTTTATATTTTTGGGCTCCAAAATCACTGCAGATGGTGACCGCAGCCATGAAATTAAAAGACACTTACTCCTTGGAAGAAAAGTTATGGCCAACCTAGATAGTATATTCAAAAGCAGAGACATTACTTTGCCGACTAAGGTCTATCTAGTCAAGGCTATGGTTTTTCCAGTAGTCATGTATGGATGTGAGAGTTGGACTGTGAAGGAGGCTGAGAACCAAAAAATTGATGCTTTGGAACTGTGGTGTTGGAGAAGACTCTTGAGAGTCCCTTGGACTGCAAGGAGATCCAACCAGTCCATTCTGAAGGAGATCAACCCTGGGATTTCTTTGGAAGGAATGATGCTAAAGCTGAAGCTCCAGTACTTTGGCCACCTCATGTGAAGAGTTGACTTATTTGAAAAGACTCTGATGCTGGGAGGGATTGGGGGCAGAAGGAGAAGGGGACAATAGAGGATGAGATGGCTGGATGGCATCACTGACTCAATGGACGTGAGTCTGAGTGAACTCCGGGAGTTGGTGATGGACAGGGAGGCCTGGCTTGCTGCAGGTTGCAAAGAGTCGGACTCGACTGAGCGACTGAACTGAACTGATTAAGCTATTGTTGTAAAGGTTATCACTAAAACAGTTATGGCATGATGGGCAAGAACTTTCCAAATAACAGGAGAAAAACATACAATTAAACTGAGACCATATAATAAAAAGTGAAGCAATAAAGTGAAGAATAGCATAAAGTATAATTACAGAATTAAGGCTGAACATATCTATTATAAAGAAACATATGTGCATTATATTCAAAAATCAAAACAAAAAGACCCAAACTGGTTCTTAAAGTTAAAAAAAAAAAAAATTGTATGCTCTATGTCAGAAACACCTAAAATAAAATGACTCAGAAAATTTGAAAATAAAAGTCTGGGTAAAGGCATGCCAGGCAAGTACCAACAAAAAACCAGAAATCTTAATCTTAGTATCAGGCACATTGAATTCAAAGGAAAGATATCCAATACAAAGTTTTGGTTTAGATGCTAAGTTGTGTCCAGCTCTTGCGAACCCATGGACTGTAGCCAGCCAAGCTCCTCTGTCCAAGGGATTCTCCAGGCAGGAATACTGGAGTGGGTTGCCATTTGCTTCTCCAGAGGATCTTCCTGACCCAGGGATCAAACCCAGGTCTCCTGCATTGGAGGCAAATTCTTTACCAACTTAGCTACAAGGGAAGAGGGTACTTTAAACCTGCAGAGAGTACAATCCACAATAAGCATTTATAGATATGCCATCATCATTTATATAACAAAAATTATCTGAAGCACAGAGGTGTAAGAAATACAGATGACAATTTATTCCTGCTGAAAAATGATCACATGAACAAGAAATAATAAGACACAAAACTGTTCTAATTGATATATAAATGGAATTTCATATCTTAGAACAGAGAATACAGCTTCTTTACAAATACTCCATTTTGAGTATTTATTAGGTCAAAAATAAAGCCTCAATCAATCACAAAAGTTAAAATGAGATAAAAATTATTTATGTTCACAGTAAAATAATAATCTATAACAAAAGCAGAAAGAGACCCTACCATCTGAAAATTTTTTAATTCTCCAAGATAAACTTTGTGTCAAAAATAAAATCAAAGCCAAGAATACAGAATATGCAGAATATAATAAAATGGAATGCTCTCTATTGAAATCTCTGGGATACAGCTATGATGTGCTCAAAGGAAAATTCACAGTCTAAACTACCTACATATATATATATATATATATATACACATATATATATACATATATATACCTATATATATGAGAGTCTTCTTTTTAAGTTAAGGCCAATAAATAAGATAAACCTTTGACTAACCAAAATAAAGAAAAAGAAACAGAAGTGAGACTATAGAAATAACCACAATTGTTCATAGAATATGTGCATCATAAAAACTACTTGGCTGAAAAATATTATAATAAATGTAAAATCCTAAATGGATGGATGATTTTTGCACACTAGCAATTACCATAAATGAAACTGTAGTACATTTTTAAAAGAATAACCCCTCCCAAAATGCACCAGACTTAATCAATTTCACACTTGTGAATTCTACAAATCCTCAAAGGATCAGATTTCACCGCTACTTACAATGCACACTGAAAAGGAAGAGAAGCTTTTGACTCGACAAAACCAGCATAAAATCAGCACCAACATCTGCAGATGGCACACCCACAGGAAACAAAACTACAGACAAATTTCACTTATGTTCTCAATGCAAAAGTCCTAAATTAACGTAAGCCAAATTATGCAGCTCAGTGGGGCTCACAAGAGGCGTTTACTGACTGTTCAATGTTAGGGGCTTCCCTGGCAGCCCAGGGTTAGGACTCTGCACTTCACTGCAGGGGGAATGGGTTTGATCCCTGGCTGGGGAACTAAGATCCTGCAGGTCACATGGTACGGCCAAAAAATAGTAAATAAATAAAAACTAGGACCTGCAGCATAGCACAGGCAACTCTACTCCATACTCCACAATGACCTATAAGGGAAAAGAATCTAGAAATAAAGAGTGTTTATATGTACAATTGACTCATTTTGTTGTATACCAGAAACTAATATAACATTGTAAATCAACTATACATGCATGTGCAGTCGCTCAGTCATGTCCAAGTATTTGCAACCCCTGTAGTCCGCCACGCTCCTCTGTCCCTGGGATTTTCCAGGCAAGACATACTGGAGTGGGCTGCCATTTCCTACTCAAGGGGCTCATCCAAACCCAGACATTGAATCCGTGTCTCCTGCCTTGGCAGGCAGATTTTTTATCACTAAGCCATCTGGGAAGCCCATAAATCAACTATAATCCAATAAAATTTTGGACTGTTCAACATTAGAGAATAATGTTGACATAACTTTTCATTGTAATAATAAATAAAAAGAAATGATTTTCATTAAAAATTAATTGGACAAAATTTGATAAAATTTAAAATGTATTCACCTGATTTTTTAAAATGTTATGGGGAGGGAGGTGGGAGGGGGGTTTATATTTGGGAACGCATGTACACCCGTGTTGGATTCATGTCAATGTATGGCAAAACCAATACAGTATTGTAAAGTAAAATGAAGTAAAAATAAAAATTTAAATTAAAAAAATAAAATAAAATAAAAACTCAATAAAATAGAACATGGTGACTTCAGTAACATCATAATAACAACTAATATTTATAAAGTGTTTACTACGTGGTGTTTTAGGTGGATGCGTACTTATTCAGACTCTCTTTTTGCTTTTCTGAAAGTAACACAAGGGCAATGGGAACAGAGGAAGCAGGGAGGCAGGGCCCACCCGGTAGGGCCCTTGATTTATTCTGAAAGTTGCAGGAATCATCTGGTCGCTAAACCAGAAGAAGACACATCTATAAGCTTACCTCCCAGAGTCCGTTGGACCCTCTAGACAGGGACCGTGTAGCAGGTGCTCTGCTTTACCCAACAGCCAATGCATATCTCATCAGATGGCAGACACGCTCATGGAACATGCAAATATTTATTGAATGCCTGCAGGGTGCCGGATACGGTTCTAGGTGCTGGAGATTTACCAAGAGAATAAACTGTCCTCATCTGTCTCGCATTCTGGTCCTGAATCTAAACACAGGAAGCACATAGTAGTGCGAATCCTGTTTATTATCAGCAAACACTCCCCAAACCTCAGGCACTAGATTAAATGAATACAAAACCATGGTCTTTCTCAAGGCACCCATGGGATGTGCAGGCCAAGTGTCACCAGGAACCATGACTACCCTGTCATATCCTATCAGCAAAATAAAAGAAAGCAGTGTCTTTGGAAACTCAGAAACAGAAATAGGAAAGAAACACACCCATCAGAAGTTAAACAGTGGCTTAGGACACCCTCATCTGCAGAGCAGGTTCACTTTAACATTTTGAAGGAAAAGGTTTTTATTGGTTTTTAAAAAACGAATAAAATTTTCCTTCCATTCACCTTGAAAATGTGGATTGAAGCTCAAGAGCCAAGAAGCACATGAGAACAATATATTGTGACCCTGAGGAGGTAAGAGTGATGTTGCCTACAAACCCTCTGCCCTGTCAAGGGTACTTTCCAGGATCTGGGCACTTCACAGTCATTACCTCACAGTACAGGAACACCCTCAAGGCCCTCCGTGACCAGGATGTTGCTGGATTTTTAAAAGACTTCTTTCCCTTTTTCCTGGCAAATTACTTTTAACATAGAGATTTTTAAAAGGCAAGTCAGAGCCTCCCCGTGGTTTCCACATGAGTCACTGCCAGAAATTTAGGAGCCCAGTCTTGTGACCATTTTTTTAAAGGAAAAACAGCAGATTCTGTCTTATTCACAGAGTATCAACTCAGGCCAACATGACTAAAAACCCCACTGAAGAGCTGGCACTGCGGTTTCCGAAACCAAAACAGTTCCCGACAAGTAGTTATAATGAAGGGGGAAGCTATTAAATGGTGCTCTGTTGACAAAGACAAGTCGTTTCTGAGGTGAGATGTTTAAGAGGCAACAGCATCCAAGAACTTGACAACCAGAACACAGTCTTCCGGGCGGACCTGGTACCTTCATCATCTCCTCCGCTCACACTCACTTTCCTCGTTAGAAGAACAACAGGAAGAGTCATTCCGCTCCAGGACCACTGGGACAGACTTCAAATAGTCCTCTTCTGAGTCCAACAGTGTCTTCCGCCAAGTGGATGGCTCTTAAGGCAACCAGATTAAAAATATATATGTACCCTAGAGGAAGTACCGTAAAACGCAGCCTGGCTTTGCCCTGAGGATTCAAACTGCCGACAAGTTCCGGAAGCCGCCATTTGGTGGAGCACAGGGTGCTGTGCCATCTGGCGGACCAGGCCGAGGTCATGACACCACAGCTTCCACGACCCCTGCCTTCCTCTCCTCTGTTAGTCCGCTCAGAGGGAAAGCCCTGTTTGTACTTAGTGTATTTTAGCTTCTTTCAAAAATACTTAAAAATGTTCATTTAAATTTTTTTTTTAAATTTTAATATTGGAGCATCATTACTTCACCATGCTGTGTTAGTTTCTGCGGTACAACATGAATCGCCTCCCTCCTGCGCCACCGTTCCACCGCTCCCCGTGCTATGCAGCAGCTTGCCACCAGCAAGCTACTTTACACATGGTAGCATATATATCAGTGGTACCTTCCCAATTCGTCCCCCTCTCCCATTTCCCTCCCGTGTCTGCATGTCCATCCTAACAGAACACCAAATATCATATATAGGTAACACATATATGATGGAATCTAGAAAAATGGTACAGATGAACCTATTTGCAGGACAGGCATAGGGACGCAGGCATATCACCGCAGGTGTATCACCTTCTAATGTATAAATGCAAATCGATTCAGACCTTAAAAGAGACAACCCCCCCTGTGCCCATATCTCCTCCCCCTGCTTTCTCTGTTTCTGTTTCACCTGTCCTTGGCTCTCCACTCTATTTGAAGCTCTTCTAGCTGATAGCTTTGTTCTATCCCTATTTCTGGGGCTTCCCAGCTGACTCAGACTGGGAAAGAATCTGCCTGCCAAGCAGGAGACCCGGATTCAATTCCTGGGTCAGAAAAGAGCCCTTGGAGAAGGAAATGGTGACCCACTCTAGTATTCTTGCCTGGGAAATTTCAGGGACAGAGGAGCCTGGGTCACAAAAGAGTCAGACACGACATAGCGACTAAACAGCAGCAGCGTCCTATTTCTAAGGCAGCACAGGAGGTGGGGAGTAAGAGAGCGCTGTGAACGTGCTGGAGCTGGGGAGGCAGACAGGGGGCTGGCGAGGGCGGTTGATGGGACACACATCTTGCCCCGCCCATTGCTTCTCTTGTGCAGTCATTCCCTGTCCCTCTTAACACCTCGATGCCAGGTCTCCTGGGCCCCCCTGGCCAGTCTGCTCCTCCTCGCTGACTCCCTGGAGTGGGTCACTGTGCCACTGAATGTGGACCTTCTCCCTTTCTGGCGTGAGCCTGTCTTGGAGCTAACCTGAACATCACTCAACAAGAATGTGCTCAAGAAAGAGAACTGTCCTAAGTAAGAGCCAAGCCCTAGGAAATGTTGTAAGAAAAAAGATTTTTCCTCTAACCCTAATCTACCCTTTTTACCTAAACCAGGGTGACTAGGGCAAGGTCAGAGAAAGGGAGGCAGGCATTGGAGAGAATCTTGCCTGAGTCTAGTGGAGTGTGGGCACGGAGTAGGAGGGGTAGTCATAATCAAGCCTGAGTCTGGGTGTGTGTGTGTGTGTGTGTGTGTGTGTGTGTGTTAGTCGCTTAGTCATGTCCGACTCTTTGCGACCCCATGGACTGTAGCCTCCCAGGTTCCTCTGGGCGACACCTCCCAAAACAGAAACTTGGCTTAGACATCCTGATAGTAAAATCTCCTTCAAACACTGGCAGGACTTCAGAATTCTGATTTAAATAGACTGCAGTGAACTCCAGTGTAGAGAGCAGCTGTATGGAGACCCAGGTGTACGACTCACTCTCATTCAGTCAACGTTACTCACTTATGTTCACTGAAGCCAGTCAACTGAAATTAATAGAAATTCCTGCTTATCTCTGAGCAGGTGAGCCAGAATAAGTTGGTTAACCTCCCCAAGCCTCGAAAGACCCATCTGTAAAATGGGACTAAGAAAAAAATTAACATCATATAATTTTCATATGAGATTATTCAGTGAATGAATGTGAAAGCACCTTATGCATGGAAAAACAAGAATAAAATGTTAATTTACTGTTTCTCAGAGAAACTCAGAATTAACACTGTAAAATGAGTTTAGTAAAGCAAAAAGTCAAGAATGCGTTCTTGAAAGAAAGATAGCACTAAGTCGTGTCTGACTCTTGGGATCCCATGAACTGTAGCCTGCCAGGCTCTTCTGTCCATGGGATTCTCCAGGCAAGACTACTGGAATGGGTTGTCATTTCTTTCTCCAGAGGAACTTTCCCACTCAGGAATTAAACCCAGGTCTCTCCTGCATTGCAGGCAGATGCTTTACCGACTACAAGGGAAGCCCATAGCTGCATTCGTGAATACTATTTAAATACTCACTGAGATGACTTGTGCCCTTTAAAATAAAACTTATCAAATTGCTCCGAGTTGCCTAGACCATACATGCTGTCCCAGTGCGTTATCATCTCCGTCATCTGCCATCATCAGCATGCCCTCTCGGCCCTCTCCATAATGGGACATTTCCTAACAGCATCACTTACAGTCCTATTCTCTCTCTCTGTTCTCCAGCACTAACTACTAAACAGGTGCTCACTGGCCTTCTCCTCTCTATCCCCTAACCTTACTTGTTTTTCCACCAGCCCACATGATTGATTTAGGGGTTTTCACTTTTAGTTAAAGCATGCAGCCTGCTGATTCTTAATCAAAGCAACATATTGCACTCTGTTTATCAAGCCCACAGAGGAATGCTCAAATATGAGTCATGTGGCTCCACATCCCTTGAAATTATATACAATTTAATAACAAAGTGAGAAATTCACGGTGCCAAAGTAAGTATATCACCCTACAGTGCCAAAATCTGTAATTGAAAAACAATTTTCAGTTTGTTATCTGAATTTTTAGGCTATTAGGCAAACATTTAAATTAAGTGGAAACAGGAGGATAGCTGACTAAAATTTCCAATCTTAATCTGGATTTTAAATGCCATGTGCGCACAACAGAAAAAAAAAAGGGGGGGGGGGCAAAGTTAAGAATGACAGCTGACAGAAATGACAAGAAGAGAATACGTGGAGCTTGCAGGAAAATCACGAGAGAAAATTCTTCCCATTACATGCACCCCAGTGTTCACAGCAGCACTATTTACAGTAGCCAGGGCATGGAAGCAACCTAAGTGTCCATCAACAGAGGAATGGCTAAAGAAGTGGTGCATATAAACACAGCGGAAAACTTGGCCATAAAGAAGAATGAAATGGCATTTGCAGCTACATGGATGGACCTAGAGGTTATTATACTAAATGAAGTCAGACAGAGCAAGACAAATATTATATGATATTGCTTCTATGTGGAATCTTTTTAAAAATGATATGAATGAACTTATTTAAAAAACAGAAATAGACTCACAGACCTAGAAAACAAGCATATGGTTACCAGAGAGAGAAAGAGGAGAGGGATGAATTAGGTGTGTGGAATTAAAATATATACATTATTATATATAAAGTAGATAATCAACAGCGACTTGCTGTGTAGCACAGGCAGCTAAACTCAGTGTCTTTTAATAACCTATAATGGAAAAGAATCTAAACAAAAATAACGTTAAGCCCTCAGCTGGGTCCAACTCTTTGTGGCCCCATGGACTGTAGCCCACCAGGCCCCTCTGTCCGTGGGATTCTCCAGGCAAGAATACTGGAGTGGGTTGCCATTTCTTTCTCCAGGTATATATATATGTATAACTAAATCTCTTTGCTGTACACCTGAAACTAACATTGTAAATCAACTGTATTTCAGTAATGTTTTTTAAAAAACTTCCCATTAGATAAGGATAAGAATTGGGACTCACTTTAACAGTTTAGGGTAATAGAAAAGAGTTCAACACATTTGTTTAATAAAGTCAAAGATATTCTACCCTTTGAATACTCGACATGTTAGTCTCTCAGTCTTATCCGACTCTTTTGTGATCTCATGGACTGTAGCCCGCCAGGCTCCTCTGTCCATGGAACTCTTCAGACAAGAATATTGGAGTGGGTGGCCATCCCCTTCTCCAGGGGATCTTCCTGACTCAGGGATCAAACATGAGTCTCCTGCATTGCAGGCAGACTCTTTACCATCTGAAACACCAAGGAAACCTGCGCTTACTAACTTGTTTTCAAAAGAGTAAATTATGAAATTATGGGAGTAAGGAGGATGAGGAACATTACAGTAGAGAAACCTGCTAAATATTATCTCAAACTAGGTTAACATCAGTGGTTACAATTCCTAGTGGGAGCAGGTATCCTTAATACAATGTGTTAAGAATGACACTTCACCTCTCCCTGAAAACCATGATCATAATCCCAGTCTGCCTAAGAGAGAAAAACATCGGCAAACCCACACTGAGCAACATTCTAGAAGACACCTGACCAATTCTCCTCAAATCTGTTAAGGTCATCAAAAACAAAGAAAGTTTCAAAAATGTCACAGACCAAAGGAGCCTAAGGAGACACAACTGAACGTCATGTGCTGCCCTGGAGAGGATTCTGAGCCAGACAAAATTTATTGGGGGTGGAGAGGATAGTGAAATTTTAATGAAGCTTGGTCAATCATAATGTGCCAGTATTTCCTCCTTAGCTGTGACAAGTGCACCATAGTAACTAATGTAAGATGTTAATCAAGAGGAAGACTGGGTGTGTGTATACCAGTATGCTCCCTACTAGGTGGTAGAGCTGGAGATGGTCAGGTAAGCAGATGCTGAGCTCATCTCCCACCATGAACACGTCAAAAATACAACCACATGAGGAGCACCTCTTACTGAAGACGACCAGGAGGCTGGTGAAAGGATTTTTCTACAGGCAAAGCTGTAAAGAAAGATCCACAAAGAATCTGGTAGGAAAGGAGAAGACACAGTCCTGTAGGGACCTGTACTCCTAGCAGGGGACAGAGAAGAGAAGGAGGGTATCACACCCACATAAGATCAGTTCAGTTCAGTCGCCCAGTCGTGTCCAACTCTTTGCGACCCCATGGACTGCAGCACACCAGGCCTCCCTGTCCATCACCAACTCCCAGAGTTTACTCAAACTCATGTCCATTGAGTCAGCGATGCCATCCAACCATCTCATCCTCTGTCATCCCCTTCTCCTCCCGCCTTCAATTTTTCCAGCCTCAGGATCTTTTCAAATGTGTCAGTTCTTTGCATCAGGTGGCCAAAGGATTGGAGTTTCAGCTTCAGCATCAGCCCTTTCCAATGAATATTCAGGACTGATTTCCTTTAGGATGGACTGGTTGGATCTCCTTGCTGTCCAAGGAACTCTGAAGAGTCTTCTCCAACACCACAGTTCAAAATCAATTCTTTGGTGCTCAGCTTTCCTTGTAGCCCAACTCTCACATCCATACAGACTACTGGAAAAATCATAGCTTTGACTAGACAAACCTTTGTTGGCAAAGTAATGCCTCTGCTTTTTAATATGCTGTCTAGGTTGGTCATAACTTTTCTTCCAAGGAGAAAGTGTCTTTGAATTTCATGGCTGCAGTCACCATCTGCAGTTATTTTGGAGCCCCCCAAAATAAAGTCTGTCACTGTTCCCATTGTTTCCCCATCTATTTGCCATGAAGTGATGGGACCAGATGCCATGATCTTAGTTTTCTGAATGTTGAGCTTTAAGCCAACTTTCTCACTCTCCTCTTTCACTTTCATCAATGCATTCATATCCTGCTGGTAGGTTGGAGGCAGCCTCTTCTATCCATGTAACCATCAAAACTGAGGTAAACATTCACATTTATTTCTAGCATTATTCAATCCCCACATAGCTAACTCACCCTCTGAGTTTCAGCTCACACTCACCACTCCTGGAAACTTCCTCCATGGAGCCCCTTCCCATTTCCCCTCCTCCTCATTCACCACCCTCTAGACTTAGGTAAGTACCCATTTTCAGTATTCTCACAGTGCCCTGGGCACAGTTTTACAGATGCATGTTCCACACTGGATTGTAACTTAGGTGCTTTTATTCTCCACTGGACTATAAGCTCCTTCAGTCTACAGGCCATAACTTATATGTGATTCTTGGTGCCTGCCCTCACTGCTTCATACCAATGAGGCAGATGAATGCTTTACTCCCACCTAAAATGCTGTTCCCGCCTCTCTAGCCGCTCAAGCCGTACCCTGGATAAATGAATCAATCCAAGTGCTTCCAACTATGTGAGACCCTCTGACCTTTCTTGCTACACAAAGCTTCTCCTTTTCTGAAGCCCTGAGACCCTAAGAATTACTGTATCTCTCATTACTCCCCATCAGCTTTGAATCTGCATGTATCTGCCCAGTTGAAAGTGAAAGTTGCTCAGTCGTTTCTGACTGTTTGTGACCCCATGGAATATATAGTCCAAGGAATTCTCCAGGCCAGTAAACTGGAAAGGGTAGCCATTCCCTTCTCCTCCCAACCCAGGGATTGAATCCAGGTCTCCTGCACTGCAGGTGGAATCTTTACCAGCTCATCTTCCCAGTTAGATTTTTAATTATCAATGTCAATATTTTAGCAAATGTTTTTTCTAACTATCTCTTTACATTCATAGATATGTTTAGATATATAGATATGAATCTACCTGTCTATTCAACTACAAAGTAGAATTAGAACATACACGTGTTTAGGAACCTCCACTTTGTTTTCAAAATAAGGATGCAGAAATTCTCCCAAGTCCATACATTTCACTGGTTTCGTACTACTGTATGGTGTACAATGCCTTGATGGATGAGCATTTAAATCTCTTCCAATATTTTTCTATCACAAACAAGACAGAAGTCAATATCCTAGTACATACACCATCTCAGACTTGTATAATTATATCCTTAGAGTAAATCTCAAGGTGTGATTGCCAAGTCAAAGAGTTGAAGATTTTATATTTGTATAAACATTCCCAGATTACTTTCCTAAAACAGAATATCAGTTTATAGGACCCAAATCCGTTTCCCAGAACCACTCCCCAACACATCCCACTCTTGGAGACTGATTAATTACTTTGTCTCCTGCTGCTGCTGCTGCTAAGTCGCTTCAGTCGTGTCTGACTCTGTGCGACCCCATAGACGGCAGCCCACCAGGCTCTCCCATCCCTGGGATTCTCCAGGCAAGAACACTGGAGTGGGCTGCCATTTCCTTCTCCAATGCACGAAAGTGCAAAGTGAAAGCGAAGTTACTCAGTCGTGTCTGACTCCTAGCGACCCCATGGACTGCAGCCTACCAGGCTCCTCCGTTCATGGGATTTTCCAGGCAAGAGTACCACAGTGGGGTGCCATTGCCTTCTCTTAGAAAGACAAAAATCTGGCAGCTTAGTTATTTACTTTGCCTTAAGAGCACACGTGCTTGTGTGTGTGTGTGTGTGTGTGTGTGTGTGTGTGTGTGTGCGCGCGCGCGCGCACGCGCGTATGAGAGAGAGAGATGGGAGCTATCGAAAAGTGATGTCAATCAGAATTCTCCCTTCCATGTCTCTAGTTATTGCCACAAGTAAACATTTCAACACTCACTCTTAACTTCGCCAGTAAACATATGAAAAGATATCCAAACTCCCACTAACCAAAAGAATGCAAATAAAATAACAATGACTATTTGGGTTTTGTTTTCTTGTTGCTGTCATTTGGAGGCGAAGGCAAAGAGTAATATTCTCTCTTGAGGCAAGTGTCAGGGAAAGAAACATATGTCCATTTTTTTGGATCTCTTTCCAAACTGCATTAACTTGCACTTCCAGAAATTTTTCAAACAGCTGAGATGACAGCAGTACTTGTGTTCTGACCTGACATTAGCAGTTATATTTCCAGTATCTCAGTTATCAAGCACAAGACACTTTTTAGTTGAGTTTTATATTTTTATTTATATTTCTCTCACAGTTCCATTATGATTAAATGACTTTTTCCAAATGAAGCTTTTGTGTATCTATCAAGATGAATACACACTGACTGAGATACTCATGGTGAGTGTGATATGAACCAGACAGTTTCTACCTGCCTACCCATCTGTCTAACAAAGACCCTTTTTTCAGTTTCTGTCCAAACATGAGATTTGTTCCAAGTTTCTGTACCAACTTGCAAAAATAGAGTTAAAGCACATGTTCTGAGTATATGTACAATGTAAGAGTAATAACAATATAATCAAGATCTGTGTCACAAACCAAATCAAGCCTTTTTTATTAATTCATCTTAGAGACACTAAACCAAATTTTGGCAAGATCTAGTCTGATGTAAAGAAATCCTGTTTGTGACCAGATAGATATAAAACCACAGGATAAGATTACCTACAAACAGCTTTCACAGCAAAACCAGACATCCATTTCTTACCCTCCATCAGAGACACAAATGGAACCCGAGATGTTTCATCACTCTTTCCCAAAGTTTATGAAATAAAGTGCCCCCTGACGAATCCAATTTCAGGAACCGGCATTGTTTCTAAATTCTGCTTCCTCTGTTTGGCTAAGAATAAATCTGTTAAAATATTAAGATATGCCAGTAAGTAGGATCTTGTTTCTCTCACCACCTGCAGCTGGTCATGTTATCTTTGAACTGAAAGCATCTCTGCTTATTACTGTGATCAAGAACCAACTATATCATCTGGACCACACAGAAAAAGAACTACATGAATGTAATTTAATACTATAGATTTGTATAAAATAAATATTATGGCACTAAATACACACATTTTATAAGCAATCAATCATTCACTTTATTTACCCCTTTATTGATGTATTATTGCCCAATATTATACACATGGTTAGGCAGAGAGGATGGAAAGTAACTCAGGCACTAGATTGGCCCTCACACACCTCCCAGTGTAACAGAGAGACAAAATGTGTACACAATTACAGAAAAGATAAAGTGTCATAGTGGTCCCAACAGGAAGATAACGCACATTCTGGAGTGATCAGAGACGGCTCAATGGACAAGCGGCTTTTGGATTACACTTGGAAAGCAAGAGATTTCTCCATGTAGAAAATAGAGAAAGCACACTTCCTAGATGACAAAGGAGCATAGGAACTAAGGCAGGGTTTATGGTTTGTGTTGGGAAAATAAGAATAACTCTTTACCAGGTTTGCAAGAAGAAGCCCAGGAAGCAGGCATATGTCAGTAACTTAAGCTATGACGAGGTCAATTAAGACCTTGACTACCATGCTAGAGAGCAAGAATGTGACTCAGTAGGCAACTGGTAGTTGCTGAAAAAGCTTTTAAGAAGGGATTCAGATGTTCAGAGTTATGTTTAAGATGTAGAAAAGGTGGAGTTCTAAGTCTTTTAACAAAGATGGCACACAAAATTAAAGCATATTCTTTACATTTTAAGACATTTGCATTCAATAAATTGAGTATTAATTGATATGTGTACATATTGATGGAAACTGGTTATGGCAGAGATGGTTAATTGCTACTCAATACCTATTCATCACTTTTGTTAAAGAATTCTCCAGAGTAGGCAAGTCACAGAAAAAAGACCAAACGCTTCTTAACTTGCCCTGTAGCTGGATAAGGTCATAAGACTAAACTGCGGACCATGGGACATAGTCTGAAGTGCTGTGCACACTTCTGGGAAGTGGCCTAGACATTTCCACACATCTCTTGAGGAGGGATCTTCCCCTTCTTTTCCCCTTCATGCTGGAATGTAGGTGTAATGTCTGGAGCTGAAGCAGCCAACATTGCCAATAAGGTGACCGTGACATGAGGGTCTCATATATCAGGACAATAAGAGGAAGACCTTGGGCTCTGACACATGGAGCACCTGCACAGCACCGGAGCATCTTACCTGACATTTTCATGAAAGAGAGAAAGAAATTCTTATCTTTTCTGAGCTTTGGGTATTTTGGATATTCACCACAGGCATCTAAACCAAATCCTATCTGACACGGTTGAGAAAGTGATGCAAGAGGCTTTTTGCAGTCACACATCCAGCAAATCTGTTAACTTCACCTTAGGAACTCAAGAATTCTGTAAGGGGTGAGGCAAGCCATACTGGACAATCCAATCAGACTTGAGAAACTGCATCCAATAACTGAAGAAAACACATTCTTTGCAAGCACACATTACATATCTGCAGGCTATTCAATTAAAAATCAGTAACACAAAGATAATCCTTATACATTTAAAAATTAACTGCATGATAACTTGTTAATGTCTATATCCCAATAGATTCTAAGTTATATAAGAGAAACTGACAGATCAAACTGGTCAAGAAAAGGGGAAAATTTGTAAAGACATGAACATAGATTTTTAAAACTGATAAACTTGGTCTCAATCAAAAACAAACCAAGGGTATGAGCATGTAATCTGCACACACAGAGAAATGCCAATGGTCAGTAAACACAAAAAGCAGTGTTCCAGCTCACTGACAATTAAGGAAATAAAATTTAAAATAACAAAGTATCATTTTTATAAAACATTAATAATTTAGTTTACTAACTATTAATAATTGATGATTGCCGGTATTGGTGAAGATACGGAAAATGCTCACCTCCACTGCTGATGGAGCGTCGTATTAAGACACTGGAGATGGTGGCCAATTGGGAAGTGACTTTGTCTTTCAAAAGTTTATGGCACATACCCTATACCCCAACATTTCCATGTCTGCCTCCACCCTACCGTTATGTTCCCAACACGTGTCTAGGGTTATCTGCAGCACTTTTATAACAGTGAAAAATTATAACCTGAGTGTCCTTCAACAGAAAAACTGTTCAATAAACTTAGATTCAGTCTGAACAATATAATTAATTCATTAATTAAAAAAAATAACAGTCATGTAATACATACTATCAAGTAAAAGAAACTAAAGAATAAGGCATGAGGTGAGGAAAAAATACTATAATTGCACAAACATATATTTATATATATGTAAATGCATTCTTCAGAAAGGACTTGAAGTATACAGACCAATGTTTTAACAGTGATTACCCAGATTGGGGTGGGGCCTTGAGAGTCAATAAAGAGAGAGATTATTCATTTTTTACTGGTCTCTATATTATCTCAATTATTGCAATTTCAACATGCTTTTTTGACAATATTATGTTTTCCTGAGTTATCTGTGTAAAAACAGTTCAGTAAATTATTAAATTTATCCCAAATCTCAGAGTGACATGTTGTTGTTGTTGTTGTTGTTGTACTTGTTCAGTCACTAAATTGTGTCTGAAACTCTGTGACGCTGTGGACTGTAGCCCGCCAGACTCCTCTGTCCATGGGGTTCTCCAGCAAGAATACCGGAGTGGGTTGCCATTTCCTTCTCCAGGGGGTCTTCCTGGACCAGGGATCAACCCTGTGTCTCCCACATTACAGGCAGATTCTTCACCATTGAGTCACTATATGTGGTGACTCATAAACTAGCATTCAGTCTCCTTAACTGATTGGAAAGGGTTTTTCCATTTTCCCAAACTGATTTAAATGTCACTGAATTCCAGAGAGTTTGGTTGATCCTGTAAATGCAGACACAAACTTAAACTGAAGCACCTCCAAGTAAGATACATTTTTCCAAATGTTCATTCTTACAGTATTTTTGAGAATTAAATGAGGTAATGCCTCTTAAGCACCTACGAGCTCAATAAACAACAGCTATTATTATCATCAGTAAGAGTCTCCACAAGTGTCTTGTAGTGGGACACAAACTTTACAATAAACACGCTTATTTTCCGAGCTCTTCAAAGGCTCTGCCGCAGAGAAAGCGTGTCCAAGGGGAGATGCTCAAACATACTCTAATCCTCTTGTAGCAGATAGCTCTCAACCATACGTCAGAAATATTTTCAGTCCTGGAAATGACATATTGGGATTTGCTTAAAGTAAAGGCTTGTCTAATCTTCGTCGCTTTGCACTGCTGCTCACTGTGCAATCAAGTTCATTTTAATCCATAAATATCTCCAAGTAGATAAAGCAATATAATTTTGTACTGAGTTCTGAGTGGATTTATTAGATACTTAAAAGATAGTAATTGTATAATTTAATTATTGTAAAGTCACTTTGCTGACACTGGCTGGTTTTGACCAGATATCTAAAAGAAATTCCATCACTGGATTCTGATACCATATGAGAAATGAGCTTCTCTTTACTTCTAATGTGCTGGCCAAATTCTGACTCACAGTTGATAAGGAGTTCTGTGTTTTCTTTTCATATCACAGAACTGTCATCTATATATAATTAGCACCTTATTTAAAGTTAAGGCCTTGTCTTCAAACTATAAACTAAAACTGCCTTCAATGATGGCCATTATTCTCATAGCTCTTTATGGAAATACTAGTCTTATATTGATGTGAAGCTGCTGAGAAATGGTTAAACGAATATGTTTTCACACAGAACGTGTAATGCATATACACGATTAATATAAGAATTTTTCTCCTTACTCTTAATGAAACATTATGCTATTTCATTGAAAATTGTCCCAATTTGCTATTAACTCTCCATTGCAATAACACCGTAAAAATGAGAATGTTTTCATTTTGCTGTAAGATTTAACCACTGAAAGCATGTTATCACCCTTGCAAAATAATTTTAATTTATTCTGTGTTTATTTCATTTAGCACCTATGGTTTGCTACTCAGAGAGAAAAAAGGCATTCACTAAGTAATGTAAGCCTTTTTTCTCACCGTATGAAAATCTGATGAAGAACATTTTTCCAGCTGTCGAAACTAAAACTTATACACGACCAAGACAGTCAACTGTAAATTTATCATGCTAATTTATGCAATTATGATCATGTTCAGCTTTTTAAAATCTTCTCTGAAATCCACGCTGGTCTCAAAATACTTTTTAATTTTTGATAAGCCGAAAGAACTACTTGTGCATCTTTATGGAAGAGACAGTGTATTTCTTTTAAATGTTTATCTGTCCACTTAAAATCCCCCTCACATTATCCCTATTTAAAATATATTTAATGAATGTTATGCCCACATAAGTGTCTATCAGAAGCTTTGTACAAGCCCCCTGCCCCACCTATGAGGCTGGACACTACAGTGCTGAAATCGTTTCCCCCAATAGAGTGTAACGTTCTTTCCACGTTTACCATCCTTTCTTGTACTTCTTGATAACTGAGTTACTCAGCCAAGAGGGCAGGGACAGTACCACAAACTGAGCTCTTTGACCTATTGATAGTTACGTATTATTCATTTTCAATAACTAACAGGTCCTGCTATACAGCACAGGGAACTCTGCTCAGTGCTAGTGTGGCAGCCTGGTTGGGAGGGGAGTGTGGGATAGAACGAATATTTGTGTATGTATGGCTAGAGTCACTCTACCGAAAACCTGAAACTATCACAATGTTGTTAACGGCTATACTCCAATATAAAATATAAAGTTTAAAAAACATCTGAGTTTTCTAACCACGGGCAATTTTATATAACCACATTACCAAGACTACTTGCAAAATAAATCACAAGTTTAACACACACACACACAAACACACACGCACAGAAACACACACACACAATAACTAATAGGTCTTAGTTTCTGAGCATGGAACCAAGAGTACCTATGGCCTCATTGACTTGGAAGGATATTAACACTGTTCAAGACAACTAAGTTTGTTTAATACCCCTATTAATACTCTTAGAAACCTTTGTATCTCTAAAATAAAATTATATTCCCCACTTATAAAAAGAAAACTCTACTTATCATTCCTTTTCCTTCTGCTATTATTTCTTTTCATTTACTCTAGTTATTTTGAGGGTACTCAAACCAGACAGAAACACTCTCTCTTCACCATCTCTCCCCACAGTGATAAACCTCAGGAGGTGGCTGGGACCTCAATAGTAACTGCTTAATTAAGGTTCCTCTGGTTGTTAACTAAGAGCTTAAGCCTCCTGGAAAAATTTTCTCCCTCAAGCAAGATGGCTCACCATTAGTAAAACAATCAGCAGTAATTAAAAACCTCATTTTCACATATAGTTCATAAGTTTTACATCATGAAAATTGCTTCTCATCTAATTCTTTTTTTAAAAATGTTGCCTGCAGCAAAATAAAAGGGCCTCTTTGAAAAATCTGAAGCTGAACAAAAGAAGCTGAAATGTGATCAGTCTCTCTTTCAAATAAAACTGCCCCAATATTCGATCAATAGTTTCTCTTAAGAATTGATGCTTAAGAATTGTGGTGCCGGAAAAGACTCTTGAGAGTCCGTTGGACTGAAAGGAAATCAGTCAATCCTAAAGGAAATCAACCCTAAATATTCATTGGAAGGACTGATGCTGAAGCTGAAGCTTCAGTTGTTTGGCCACCTGATGCAAAGAACTGACTCATGGAAAAGACCCTGATGCTGGGAAAAAATGAGGCTAAGAGGAGAAGTGGGAGGCAGAGGATGCGATGAGGCAGAGACGAGGCAGCATCACTGACTCAATGGACATGAGTTTGAATAAACTCTGGGAGATGGTCAAGGACAAGGAGAATTGACTTGCTGCAGTTCACGAGGTTGCAGAGAGCTGGACACGACTTAGTGACTGAATGACAGCAGCAGCAGTTTCTCTTAAATACATTAATCCAAATACTAAGGATATTTTTGTCTAATTTGCAAAATATCTAAAATACTTGATCATCAATATATTACAAATATTTTGACAAAAATGCTCAGTTCAGTGTAGTTCAATTGCTGTCATGTCTGACTCTTTGCGACACCATGGACTGCAGCACACCAGGCTTCCCTGTCCATCACCAACTCCCAGAGCTTGCTCTAACTCATGTCCATCAAGTTGGTGATGCCATCCAACCATCTCATCCTCTGGCATCCCCTTCTCCTGCCTTCAATCTTTCCCAGCATCAGGGTCTTTTCCAATGAGTCAGTTCTTCATATCAGGTGGCCAAATATTGGAACTTCAGCTTCAGCATCAGCCCTTCCAATGAATATTCAGGACTGATTACCTTTAGGATAGATTAGTTTGACCTCCTTGCTGTCCAAAGGACTCAAGAGTCTTCTCCAACACCACAGTTCAAAAGCATCAATTCTTCAGCACTTAGCTTTCTTTATGGTCCAGCTCTCACATCCATACATGACTTCTAGAAAAACCACAGCTTTGACGGGGATGCTGCTGCCGCTGCTGCTGCTAAGTCATGTCAGTTGTGTCCGACTCTGTGCGACCCCATAGACGGCAGCCCAACAGGCTCCTCTGTCCCTGGGAGTCTCCAGGCAAGAATACTAGAGTGGGTTACCATTTCCTTCTCCAATGCATGAAAGTGAAAAGTGAAAGTGAAATTGCTCAGTCGTGTCCAACTCTTAGTGACACCATGGACTGTAGCCTACCAGGCTCCTCCATCCAAGGGATTCTCCAGACAAGAGTACCAGAGTGGGTTGCCATTGCCTTCTCCCGACAGGGATGCTAGATGTCATAATCATCTTCTATGTAAACTTGTTGCACCTAGATAGTCAGTGGGGAATCAACATGTGAATGTGCTCCCTAAAATAACTTTAAATGGATTTAACATTCTTCTTGCGCTCACATGATTTATATTCTTAAACTATTTAAGACATAGTTATTCCAAAGTCTCTCAACAGACTAAAATTCAATCCTCCATATTTGCAAAGTAGAATAAAGAAAACAAGTTTGATTTAATCAAAATTGAATCAAATGGGGGGAACACCTTTTCTAAAACAAATTAGGTAAACAAAAACAGATGTCAAAGGCTTTTACACAAATGGAACCTGGGCCAAATTTATTTTCAAACAAGATGTGAAATATATAGAAATATCTCTAACCTAGTGAAATTCTGGGCACCATGGGTCCGATTTTGAGACCATGACTGTAGTTACCAGGAAACACTAGAGGGCGGAGTTGCATGGTGAAGTCTTTCTGACATCTCACTGGGGAAGGGGATATCAGTCATCAGATGCTTGCCCTTATTACAAACTCTCAAGATACTGAGTTATCTTAAAAGGCTTTAGATTTTTAACAGAAGATCTAAACTAGTTCACTACAGTCAAACACAGGACACCCAGACTGGAGTTCTATGGAGAATATTTGCTGTAAGAACATCTATCTTCCTTCCTGCACATGTTTATAACATGTCACTCCCCGTGAAGTAACCATCACTTTTCTCCTGAATAAAAGATTGTTCATAACCCACTTATGCTCATGCCTTTGAAACCCAGGGATTTTAAGTTACAGATGACATTTCCCGTCAAATCTGAGGAACTGATTATCCCATTTTGGTGAGCTAAGTACCATAAGCTGAGACAAAATGTCTCCATATTATTAAAAGTTTTCTGAGGAGGAAGAAGTGCTCAACCTTCAGAGCTCCTCGGTGCTCATTCTCTGTCAATGGCCGAGATTCAAAAAAGATGGGTACCCTGCATTCCACTGCACTGATAAATGGAAGCCGTTTATGTCACGTGGATTTTGGAAACCCAAGTTTCAATTTCTGTAGCTCCAGGAGCAACATAAAAAGCCACTTCTCCACTTTCAGCCCCTGCAAGACTTTCAGAGTGGCCAAGTCATGTACATGCCATGTCAAAAGCTCCTAATTACAGTAGGTTGAAAATTACAGCCTCACACATTCATTCTCCAGATAATCAAGTTTCTTGGATGGCATTCCATGAGATGATGGAGTGTCCCTTCAAAACAATCCATCTCAGAAAATGTGTGTTTCTCAACAGAAAAAAAAATGTGTTTGTCCTAGAAAAGTGTTTTATTATCACTATATTTATAAAATATATTGTAGTTATAATAATCAGTGTTAAAAAGAATTATAATCCAAACAGGCTGAATTTCTCACGTTTCTCATATATGATAGTTTGTATTTAAGATCCTGCTGCTACTGCTGCTAAGTCACTTCAATCGTGTCCAACTCTGTGCGACCCCACAGACGGCAGCCCACCAGGCTCTCCCGTCCCGGGGATACTCCTAACCCCTTGATAATTCTATAGATTGAACAGTGAATGTGGCAACACATATGTTTTAAATAATTCAGGAAGTACAAATTGAGCATCTATGATTCTTAGAATCCAAAATACACTTTTAACTATTCTTTTTCTCTTTATATATATGACAGTGTAGTTTTTTTCCTTGCTTTTAAAACCAATGTCTGAACATTCACCATAATATCCAAGATATACAACAGGTCAAGGAAATAGGGCCACTACCAAGGATTTCCCTGGTGGCTCAGATGGTAAAGCATCTGCCTACAATGCGGGAGACCTGGGTTCGAGCCCTGGGTTGAGAATATCCCCTGGAGAGGGAAATGGCAACCCACTCCAGTACTCTTGCCTGGAGAATCCCATGGATGGAAGAGCCTGGCAGGCTACAGTCCATGGGGTCACAAAGAGTCGGACATGACAGCGACTTCACTTTCAACTTTCACCAAGGTTTTTAATATACGTATGTAAACTTGAAAACTATAGGCGGTAAAACATGGACCCCAACAGTCTACTCATGGAAAACTAAAACCCAGAATGGAATGTACTTTAGTAGGAAAACTAACCATGGGAAATATCACTGTCATGCTTACTCATGTCTGACTCTTTGCGACCCTTTGGACTGTAGCCTGCCAGGTTCCTCTGTCCCTGGGATTCTCCTGGCAAGAATACTAGAGTAGATCGCCACTTCCTGCTCCAGAGGATCTTCTCAAACCAGGGATCTTCCTAGCCTGTGTCTCCTGCATTGCACGTGGATTTTTTACCCACTGAGCTATTGGGGAAGCCCCTAAATATTCATGAGTATATCCTACTTCCTATCTCTAGAAAGCCACATATGGAAAATTTCTGTCAATGTCAAATCTCATGCATGGGTAGACTTTCCTAACCATTTCATCTAAAATTTTAGCTACCTTTCTCAGCTTTTCATACCCCTCTTTTTGGCCAAAGTTTTTTCCTTAGCACTTACAATGAATTAATTTACTAATTTTTTATTTGGAATTTTTATTTGTTTATTATCAATCTCCCTCTCTGGAGTATATGCCCTCTGAGGGCAGGAATTTTATTTCTTTTGCTTACTCTTCTGTTTATCTCCAACCCTTAGAACAGTGCCTGGCCTAGTAAGTAATTAATAAATATTTGTTGGATTAAACGGATGAATGTAAATGAATAAACAACAAATACAAAACCTAGCAGAACTTTATGTGTTCCAACTCTTGTTCTAACAGAACTAATAAAACAGTTACACGCCAAGAACTTTGAAAATGTTACCTGATTTAACTTTCCAGCAACACTAAGGAATGAATACCTACGGTATCACTGTGGGTCACACAACTTAGTATGTAGCTGAGCTAAAATTTAGACCCCGGTCTGCATGTTGCTAAAGTCTATGTTTTATCCATTATATCCCACTGACCTACATATAATCTCAGCTCCTCTAGAAGATGTGTAACAAGTGTATAAAAGGGTGATCTAAAATTACAAAGATTAATTGTGTCAAAATGCTCATACTCAGGGGGCTTTGGAGACTTAGAAGAAACAGTTGAGTATTTATGAATAGCTATAAGAATATCCTGTTTATTAGAAAAGGCTGCTGCTGCTGCTGCTGCTGCTGCTGCTGCTGCTGCTGCTGCTGCTGCTAAGTCGCTTCAGTCATGTCCGACTCTGTGCAACCCCAGAGACGGCAGCCCACCAGGCTCCCCCATCCCTGGGAGTCTCCAGGCAAGAACACTGGAGTGGGTTGCCATTTCCTTCTCCAATGCATGAAAGTGAAAAGTGAAAATGAAGTCATTCAGTTGTGTCCAACCCTCACCGATCCCATGGACTGCAGCCTACCAGGCTGCTCTGTCCATGGGATTTTCCAGGCAAGAGTTCTGGAGTGGGATGCCATTGCCTTCTCCATAGAAAGGCCTAGGGTTCCACAAATTCTCAATTACTCACATCAAGCCTCAGGTGATATAGTTCCTTTCAAGCAATGTTAACAACATTTGTTGATTTTCATTAGACACTATTACAGGAATAACTACATACAGGTCCAAACTCTTTTACCCAATAATCCAATGATGTGTTGTCTGTAAGAGACACAATTTAGATTCAAGAAACAAATAGGTTGAAAATAAAAAGAATGAAGATAAATCACACAGACATATCCAAAAGACAGCTGGAGTAGCTATACGAGTATCTTACAGATAAAAATTGTTACTAGGGACCAAGAACATTTTGTCATTAAAAAAAAAAAAGTCAGTCCATCAAGACGTTACACTTATGAATGTATCTGCACTTAATAACAGAGCCCCAAAATACATAAAAAACTGGGAGAATTGAAGAGAGAAATAGACAATTTAACAATAACATTTGGAAACTTCAATACCTCACTTTCAACTAGACAGAAGATCAACAAGGAAATAAACTAACTACACCAAACAGACCTTTATAGAATACATCACTCAACAAGAGCAGAATATATACTCTTCTTAAGAGCACATGGAATACTCTCCAGAGTAGACCATATGTTAGAGCAAAATCCCTTACCCAAAACACTTCAGACCATATGTGTTTCAGAATTTCAAATTGTCCATATTTTTAAAGTATGTTGCATTCTTATTGTATTATATAATATCCTTCATGCTCAGCAGGGTCTAGGTCAATATCCTATAATTGGTCACAATATTTCTACAGCAAAATATATGAAAACGGACCCTACCTTAGAAAAAGACTACAAACAGCTTCAACTCAGTCCAGGTGTTTTGTCATGAAATAAATTACAAAAAAAAAAAAATGTTAACTCTTGCTTCTCTTCATCTCTGCTGCCATCATCCAAATAGGAACCCCTGTTACCTCCTTCCTATCCATCAGGGAGCATTCTAGCAGCATTCCTGCTCTCAGCCCAGGTTCCTTCCAATCCAGGCTTTACAAACCAGCCAAAGGCATTTGTTACTTTTACTATTTTACTCCTCTGCCTGAGACTCTACAATGACGCCCCATGGCTCTTGGAATGAAACACCAATCTATCACAAGTGGCCTGTGTGGTAAGGTGCACCCCTACTCCCCAGCATCTCCTACTCTTCCTCACTCACGGATCCCCTTTTATTCCGCCCAATACAACAAGCTCTTCATGATTTCGAGTCTTTGATCTAGCTGCTCCTCCTTTCAGGGTGATTATCATCAATCTTTAGGTTTAAACTTGACTACCATCATCTCAGAAAGACTCTCCTTACCCCTTCTATCTAGACACTCTTAGTGTTTCCCATACCTTAAAAAAAAAAAAAATTGACTTTTAGAGTGGCTTTTTTTTTTTTTTAAGTTGCTCAGTCGTGTCTGACTCTTTGCGACCCCATGGATGGTAGACTCTCAGGCTCCTCCGTCCACGGGATTTTCCAGGCAAGAGTACTGCAGTGGGTTGCCATCGCCTTCTCCAAGGGTGGCTTTAGATGTACATAAAAGTTGCAAAGACAAGTACAAAGAGTTCCCATATATGACACACAGTTTCTCCTACCGTCAGCATCTAACATTACTAAGGTACGTTTGTCACAACTTAGTAGATCAACACTGGCACGTTACTATTGACTAAGCTCCACATTTTACTAAGCTTTACTAAGCTTCTCTGGTAGCTTAGTTGGTAAAGAATCTGCCTGCAGTGCAGGAGACCGGGGTTTGATCTCTGGGTTGGAAAGATCCCCTGAAAAAGGAAATGGCAACCCACTCTAGTATTTTTGCCTGGAGAATTCCATGGACAGTGGAGCCTGGCGGGCTACAGTCCATGGGGTCGCAAGAGTCGGACACGACTTAGAAATGAAACCACCAGCACACTTCACTAGGATTTCACTAGTTCTTCTCTAATGTCCTTTTTCTATTTCCAGAATGCCATCCAGGACACCACATTACGTTTTGTTACCGCAACTCCTGGTGGCTTCCCTGGTAGCTCAGGCGGTAAAGAATCCGCCTGCAATACAGAAGACCTGGGTTTGATCCTTGGGTTGGGAAGGTCCCCTGGAGGAGCGCATGGCAACCCACTCCAGTATTCTTGCCTGGAGAACCCCATGGACAGAGGGACATGCACGCCACATAGCCTTAGCTTTCTTGGGCTTGTGACAGCTTCTTGGGCTTTTCTTGTTTTTTCTTCACAGTGTTGAAGAGTACTGGTCAGGTATTTTGTAGCCTGTACCCCAATTAGGTTTGGTCTGCTGTTTTTCTCATGGTTCAGTGAGGGTTATGGGTTTTTAGGAGGAAGACTACAAAGGTAAGGAAGGTAGTCTCATCACACCGTATCAAGGGCACATATTAGCAACGTGGCTTATCACTGGTAATGTTAAACTTGGCCACAAGGCTTGGGTGGCATTTGCCAGACTTCTCTACTGTTAAGTTAATCACTCTCCCCACATTCTATCCTATAACCAGTCTATTCTTCGGAAACAAGCCACTAAGTACAGCCCATACTCAAGAGCCAAGGGGAGCCGGGCTCCACTTCCTGGAGAGGACAGTATATAAATATATAACTTAGAATTCCTCTGTGGGAGATTTGTCTCTTTTTCTCCATTTGCTTATTCATGCAGTCATTTATTTATAATAATATGCATACATGGAAGTTCATATTACAGTTTACATTATAATCCAATACTACATTATGTATTTTATTGCTCAAATTGTTCCAAATTTAGCCATTGGGGACTCTTCCAGGCTGGCTCATGTGTCCTTTTCCTGAGTCCCATCATTGTTTTTTTGAGCATTTTCTTTTCTGGAACAACACACTCCAGTCTCATAGAATAACATCTTGTATAAGACTGGTTCCTTTTACTGGAGGATGATATTGGAAACTAAGATCTGGTGCTAGGTAAACTGTAACTGGGGTTTTACTATTGGGCCTTCTCAAGAGACAGAGAGAAGAAATGGGTGTGTGTATACTAACTCATGCACAAGCACATATCTGTAAATATTTCCATATGTAACCATTTGTATCCATATTAAGCAAAACATGAGTTTACACTGATGTTTCCAACTCTAACCCAGTATCATATGGTTCATTGCATTTTTTAAATCATTTTTTAATCATTTTTTAAATCTTCCAGATTTTTCCTACTGAAATTATTAACTTAATCTAAAATTACCTAGTTTGCTTACTTATTGTTTATTGTTTGTCCTTCATCATCAAGAATTTAAATTTAGAAACAGAGGCCTGTTTCAACAAATTCCATAGCTCTAGAACTGAGAACAGTGCCTGCAACTTGGGAGTGGTTAATGCACTGATGAGTGAAAAAATAGTCAATAAAAATCATCAACTAATTCATAGTAGAAAAAAAGATGAAATATTTTGAGCCTAACCCTTGACATGAGTAAGATCTTCTAAATGAAAAATAAACAGATATTAATCCAACTCTATGCCCTGTTATATCAATAATCACTGTGCATTCACCATCACTAGGAGATGAAAGTTTCCCCAAAAGCATTTCAAGGAATGCTTGAGAATTTTCCCCTGAAGTTTACTATAGTGGAGCTTAATTATGCCCAAAATGAAAGTAACATATTTCTATCTCAGATGTCCTTCTATGCAACGTATACTACTTCAGTCTTAGTAGGGTGTAGCTCAGACAGAAGAGGCAGACAGGAGGTAAGGATATTCCTCACCCATCCTTATGCTTCACCAAACTACTCAAGGAGGTCTTTTCCCCCAAGTCTAGGGACGACGTGTCACTCAAAGCTACCTGACACATTTTGGAACAATTAGTTCTAATTTTGTTGACTTAGCATTTTTCTTCTTTCTATTATTTCTCAAATTATTGAGAAACCGTGTCTAGTTCTGAAAAGGTCTTTCATAGAAGCTTTTGTAGTATGAAAGGTAAAAAGAAGACAGCTTGAGAGGGGACTGAAAGGGATTCTGCATCCAAGACTTTCTTCCCACTTCCAGGTTTGCCCCAAGGCATGCCTGTCGACCCTAGAGAACACAACGTGGGCAAGGGCCGTCACCCTGTTCACTGCGTCTTTTCTCTCTGAAGAGCTGCAGGCTCCCCTGGACACCTCCCATCTAGTTATCTTCAGTGCAAAGAGAAGGCTAAGATGTTGTCAAGAAAAGGAAGAAAAAGAGGGAAGGAGGATAAGAGAAATATTTACAGAATGCTCAGTATATGCCTGGAAAATCCTGTGCTTTTTATTATTATTATTCTACTCTTAAGATTACAACTGATTTTACCAAAATGTGGTAAAGTTTTAAATTTCTTTGTGCTCAGTTGCTCAGTCATGTCTGACTCTTTGCAGCCCCATGGACTGTAGCCCTCCAGGCTCCTCTGTTCATGGAATTCTCCAGCAAGAAAACTGGAGTGGGTTGCCACTTCCTACTCCAGGGGATCTTCCCGACCCATGGGTTGAACTTGAGTCTCTCGCATCTCTTGCGTTGGCAGGTGGATTCTTTACCATTAGTACCACCTGGGAAGCCCTTGATTTTCTTTTTAAAACTTTCTTTTAAAGTGTGTATGTACGCGAGGATGCTTACATACATACTTATATTAAAATCTGCAAATGTAACACAGAAAAGAAGTTAACACTGGGGTGGGAAGAAAAGAGAAAAATTATTTCCTGTGGCTTCTGGAATATTCTGTCACAGGAATATAAATAAAATCCACTAATATTTGTGAGAGATATTATCCTTCTTAAAGACTTTTTTTAAACAGGCTGAACAAACCAAAGCAAGCCTGTATACATTTCTTGAAATAGCTCCTTGTTTATCTGAGCTATTTTGTACCCTGGAGTTATGACATGTAAGTGTCAGGGCACAACTGCAGGTCCATATATAACAAAGGCGTGCCCAGAGGGCTCCTGAAATAAGAGCTGGATGCTCCATTCATACGATGAGGGCCCCTGTGCCTAGATTAAGCCTTGGCCACTTGCACATAATTAGCATACCAAAATGAGAAAGAAAACTGGAAAACAAGGGCAATGGAACCCTGTTACCATGTAAAGGACACATGCATTGCCCAGGTGTCATTATTCAAAATCAGCTTTGTTGAAGAGATGAAAGCTAGGGGTGGGGGGGGAACAGGTTTTTAGAGTCACTTTCAGAGCATATATACCTAAAAGGAGGGACTGAATAAGAAATATCTCCCCAGTAAGTTCTCACTGACTTTACACAGCAACGTTTTTGTCACGTCTTCCCACGGGACTGCTTCCAGACCACCTCTCCTTATGTGGGACTTCATTTGGCTAAATCACAAGAACAGTTGTTCAACTATAAGTTATGGGCACAGGGAAGATGCTGTCAAATATCCAAGGATACAGAAAAGTACAAGCCACGGTGCAGTTTGTCTTGGCAACGTCCTCAATGTCCGCTATCCATTTACTTGCAATTGTAGGCGATTATCTTGTCCGTTCCCTGCTGCTCTGAAGGGTCAGAAGCACTGTAGCTTCACCCTCAGAGTCATCCCATCCTACTCTTAGGAGGTCCAAAAATAGAAGGAAGCTGAGTTTCCTTTGTTCCAACCCCTTGAGCAAACGTCAGTCACATCACAGCAAAGCCACACGCCAAGACAAAGCAGGAAATGAGTAAGGGAGAGATGGTCTGTTCCCTTGCGGCATCGCCCTGCGTTGGGGTATGGTACTCACCAGTGGAAAATCATTTTGGAAGTTATGTTACAACTGTACAAACTGCTCATTAAAAAAAAAAAAAAAATCCATCACCTAGTTTTCAGCCAGGTGGCAGATTTCACACCAAGAAAACTACCCAGTAGACATTCTTAGCAGTTCATCTACACCCGCGATCATACAGTAAAATTTCCAACAAATTATTCAATTTCTCTGAACAAATGCTAGATGAAATCCTTCAACCAGTGACAACCTCAAGAAACCAAGTGTGTCACACATGGGTAACTTCACATTCACAGAGTCTTTTTCATGACATTTTAGTTTTTGAAAAGAGCAGATCTGTCTCACTGGAAACTTTTTTTTTATTCTAGGTTTTTAAAAATAGACCCTACTTTTAAGATTTTTTTTCCCTATGGTCTGAAGAACCAAACATATTTTCCCAGGCAGATTCAGATAGGAGTATGAGGTCAGTTTAAGAAGGAGTTGAAAATTAACTGTAGATGGCTAATGGGTGAGCAGTAAATGCAACTTAATTTCCTTAAATCATATTCTCAGCACAGAAATACGAACACGACCCCCATGATCTTCTCTGTCTTTCTAAAACACCTGCTCATGTGTTCATCCACTCATGCCTACTACAAATACTCACTGAATGCCCACGAAGTGACCAAGAAAGTGACTGCCAAGCTACATTATCTGTGTTACCTCATTTTTTTCTAAAGTCTGTCCCACAGATTTTTAGGGGCAGATTCGTCCTCTCCAAGCAGCTGAGTGGAAAGGCCAAGAGAGCAAAGCAGAGAAAGGTGTCAAAAGGAAGATATACTTGAAAAGAGCTAGAATGAATGTAGAAAAGCAGACACCTGTGGGAAAGAAAGTTCTGGAGAGTATCATCCATCAGGACTGCATCATTCCTGGCCCTCTCTCCATAAAGGACAAAAGCAAGCACCAGTCCGCGATACCCTGAAGGGTCTCCATCTTTTTTTTTTTTTACTATCATCTTGGAACCATCTGGCTTTGAAACAGATTGCTAAATTACTGTACACACAGCCCATACAGTAAGTAAGATGGCTATAGTAGTAGATGCAGTATAATTTACATGTTTTATTCACTAGAGGATTATTAATCTGTTCTAGTGCAGATTTAACTGGGCAGTGTTTAACTGCAGTAAAATGCAGATCTAAGTGCTTTGAGAATTAGTAAGCAAATGAAACAAAAATCACTTCAAAGGCCAGGGAGATGCCTCATGATGTGTTCTTTGTTTATTTTGATATTTTTAATTACCTATTATATACATCAGTACATGTATTTAAATATTAACATTTCAGCACTGTTTCTCAGATATTCAGGCATGGTAATAACCACCCCCCACGTGTCATTTGCTGTGAAACCTACAGAGATGCCAACAACAGCAACAGAGAAAAAGCAAAAGTGGTGGCTTCACCACTTCAGTCATGTTGAATGTATGCAGACATTCTTAATCCATTAAATGCAAACGCCTTGAGTATTTCAACAGACAGCAAGGCTGATAAAGTTCATCTTCTGATGTTTTCCTAATACATTTCCAAAATCACAGTCAATTTTCAATGATAGTTTGTCAGCTTCTCTTACTTCATCAGCTACGTCATGAGAACAACTTAAATCACCTCTGAAGGAGGAAATACCCCTTTCACGACAGAGCCCTGTTTAGCAAAATAATGATCATGGGGCCCTCGAGAAGCTCATTAAAGGTCTATAAATGCTTTGTACACATGTAGTCCAGAAGCTGTACCTTAGAACGGTAGCCAAGGTGAAGCTGCCTCGTGTCAACTTCATCTCTAATTCAAAACTATCACAATGAATCCCATCAGGAAAAGAACATGGATAAAAATGAAAACTACTCTCATTTCAAGGAGTCGCTCCAATCAGTCTCACTGCTAGAAGACTTGGCGCTGATAGCCCATTGTAAGAGCTTCAAGGGAAAGCATCGGGGCAGACTAACAAAAATGTTATTGGCTGGTAAAGATGGCTGGGGCCCTGTTATCTATAAAGGCAGGCGTCCCACGTGGCAGTCTCCGACCCTACCCCACAAGCCCTTTGCCAGTCGTTGGTGCCCCAAGTAACAGGGGAGGAAGGAAAGCTGATGGATACCAGATTCACCGTTGACTGATGCCAGACCACCTGCCTGTGCCCTCTGTGACTGCCCCCCAGGATCTCTGGAGCTTCTTCGACCTCCTGCTTATCACACACACCCAAACTCAGGGGTCTTTCCAGAGCGTAAACACGCAATGCTACTCAGTGACACTGGAGGGTATTGCCTTGTGCTTGGCCATGAAAAAGCATCTCTCCAATTATAAGCAGACTCCAACAAAGACTCATGGGGAGGAACAGCTGGAGGGTAAATATGCGCCCACGAGCTGAGATCATTTTATATCTCACTACATCTGATTTTGTAAAATGCTGATTCCTTCTTTATTTATAATAACCAATCTGGTCAGAAACCTAGGCGGGCTCTCCTAGAAAAAGCAGAGAGTAAACACGCAGGGATAAAGAATGATATGGAAAGAAGAGTCAATAACTTTATTTCAGTGACAAGAGACTGAAGGAAACAACAAGAACTGTTGCTGGGAGTGAGCGAGGGTCCCCATCGCTCAGCCAACTGAACAAGTAAATGTCATCGCAGTCGACATTAAAATGGCACCTACTATGTGCTGGCACTATTCCAAGCATTTTACAGGTATATACATATTTAATCCTCAAAAAAATGTATAAAATAGATGCCTTTATTATCTTTTAAATATGAATTAACTGAGGCACAAATAGTTAACTCAGCCAAGGTAACATAGCTACTGCCTTCCATTAACATTTTATTTTTCTATGTTTAGGCATTATGCTGCTGCTGCTGCTGCTAAGTCGCTTCAGTCGACTCTGTGCGACCCCATAGATGGCAGCTTACCAGTCTCCGCCGTCCCTGGGATTCTCCAGGCAAGAACACTGGGGTGGGTTGCCACTTCCTTCTCGAATAGATGAAAGTGGAAAGTGAAAGTGAAGTCGCTCAGTTGCGACCCCATGGACTGCAGCCCACCAGGCTCCTCCATCCATGGGATTTTCCAGGCAAGAGTACTGGAGTGGGTTGCCATATAATCCATGTCTTATAGCATATTTAAAGTTTCCCATACAATGCTTCATCTAGTAAATATTCTCTCTTCAAACATCTCTAGTTCTTGAAAAAGTACTGAAAGCATTCATAAAGCTAAATATACTTGCTTAATTAATTTAAAATATCACCAACATCTCAAATTTGATCTTATATGTTCTTAGATTGCACTAATTTTATACCACAGTATGAGATTCAAAACAGAATCAGCTTTTACTCTTAAAATTATCATTAATGCATCATCTTGAATATGGTAATCAATAAAAGATTCTGCAAGGAGGTAGTAGGAACGTAAATGCATGTTAATTACTTCTAATGTCTTAATTAGCTCCTACTGCTAATGATACAGTAATTAAGATTTAAATATATTCTACAGGCTACATCAGATTTCTGTTGGGTCATGTTGATGAGCATCACTAAAAGCTCACAAAATGGGGAGGTTTACACCCCAATTCTCAACGAATTCTAATCTCAGTGAGAAAAACAAGTAGAACTAAGGTTTTAGACTCATTGCAACATGTTTCCTGCACACACACATGCTTCTTGGTTAGCTGTTCCTTTCCTTCTCTGTCCCCACATCTCTCTGGGCACCAAGAGGAGCATCATGGCAACAGTCACTTCTGAAAGTGCTTTAGTGGATACATCGAGCACTGCCGATGGAGTCCAACTCCCATCCATCTTTTAACTTTCTTTATTTCTGATCCCTGAAAGGGGAGTTATGGTGGTACTTGTTGACCGATCTGGACCTGATGAGGGCCAAATGCAAACACCAGGGTAGGTAGACGGCACCATTTTGGAAGCTACCTCCACAGGGGATTAAAGATGTCCACTCTTTTTAAAGAAGGGCAGGCTCCAAAGGTGGAGTCTATGTTTTCTTCTCTTGAATCTGGTTGGTCCTCTGATTTGCTTCAATCAAGGGAATGCAGCAGACATAAAAACTGGGTCATAACAGACCTGTAACTTTTACTTTTATGCTCCTGGAGTCCAATCATCACACCCAAATCACACACAGAAAGGAGTGAAGCACCAGCTGACAGCCCCAACTGAGCTTCCAATCAACGACCAGCACAAGTCAGTTCAGTTCGGTTCAGTCGCTCAGTCGTGTCCGACTCTTTGCGACCCCATGGACTGCAGCACGCCAGGCCTCCTTGTCCATCACCAGCTCCCAGAGTTTACTCAAACTCGTGTCCATTGGGTCAGTCAAGTCAAATAGTTACCCTTCTTGGATGTTCCCATCCAGTCAAACCTCACCGCTCTAGAATGATGCCATATTGGAGAGGAACCTCCCAACTGATCTCAATCAACCCACAGACTCTTAAGAGATAATAAACGATGGATGTTGTTTAAACCACTAAGTGTGTGAGGTAGTTTGTTAAACAGCAGTAGATAAAGCCTTTCCAGACCATCTTCGAGACTCAGGCTGAAACCAGTGCCTGCTTGACTCAGCATAACACAGGATAAGTCGTGATGAACCCAGAAACATCAGGATGGCTATGATGAAGTTGAGAATAACACTTTCCAACCAGGGCACAGTGGCTAAGGCCATGGACCTCAGAGCCTCAGACTGTTTGAATCTTGGCTTTGTCTTTTACTAGATATGAGTGTAGTAAAAAGTACTCAACTATGCTGTACCTCAGTTTCCTTTTGTATAAAATAGAGATAATAGTCTCTACCTCATTAGTTTATTTTAAAGATTAAACATCAATAATAGAATATGTAAAGCACTTAGAACAGTGCCTGGCACAAAGTAAGTGTTCAGTAAATGCTTTCTCTTACTAGTATTACTTAATCTTTTTCCCTTCTACATCCAAGGAACTACCCACTCACAGCTATGGGAGGGCTCTCTACTTAAAATGAAGGGGTTCAGAAAGTGCAAGGGACGGACATGACATGGTTCCCGTTTGATGCTATACCATGAGGAGATGGATCTCTGCCATGTCATAAAAATATGAGTGCGACAAATGCTAAATTTGATTAGCTTCACACCAGAGGAAACCAAAACTCAGAGTAAATGCTCAGTGTGTGGGTCATCAATAACAGATATGTCAGTCAATCATTCAAATTTTATCTGAGGATAATCTGCTCCTAGGTATGGCAATCTATGCTATGGGAACCTTATAACTGAGTTCTGTTCATTAAGAGTACTGAGCTTTATAAGCACGTAATGCAGTCCTGGAAAGTTGTGTTTTCAGGCATGATCTGAACTATCATCATCATGAGCTCATATCAATTTTGTTTCTAAATATTATTTTGTAGTTCACTGGAACAAACAGGTCAGGCCATAGATTATGACAATATTTGCACATGTCATAATAAAATTAATCCTAAATGTATTAGTAATACTAGGTTAGCTTTTGGTTTTTGGTTGTTTTTTTTTCCTCTTGATTTTTCAGTCATATTACATACACACTTTGGGGACTTGTTTTTATTAAAATAACTACTGGTTTTTAAAATGAAGCAAAACTACTGATTTTTTAAATGAAACAAAATACAGTAATAATCTATATACTGCTATAGGTTTAGAATTAGTAAATATCATTTTGCCCCAACCCTCTGTCTCTTCTATTTTAAAATTACATCAAGTGCCTATTTTTATTTACTTTAGAATTAACCACACCAAGCGAATTAACACATTGTGGCATAAGTTGAAGTTTTTTAAATACTTAGCAATCTATATCAGCTCTGGAACATCTGACCGTAGCACTTCTCATGGGACTTTTCACTGGAGCCTCAAGGCTCTCCATTTCTCATCTCCACACATTCTATTCATAAAATTATTATAGATTCAATTATACTACTCATATCCTGTTATTTGGGCATGGTTCCCTCTGCTTTTCAAGACAATTATGACAGATCTATAAATCGATACCCAAGTAGGTCAATCAGTTAGTGGTTCTGAGAAAATATGTCAGGTTTGTGCCTATCTTTACCACCATCATCATTCATTCACATTAGTTATTCATCTTCTTTCAAAATTATTTACCAGCCTTAGGTCAGCTTGAGAAAATTCATACTTTTATTTCATGCCAGCTAATCATCCCTTAAATGGTGAGTATCAGAAATGCAAATTAATTGCAAATTAAAAGACACTCTTTGGAAGGAAAGTTATGACCAACCTAGATAGCATATTAAGCAGAGACATTACTTTGCCAACAAAGGTCCATCTAGTCAAGGCTATGGTTTTTCCAGTGGTCATGTATGGATGTGAGAGTTGGACCATAAAGAAAGCTGAGTGCCGAAGAATTGATGCTTTTGAACTGTGGTGTTGGAGAAGACTCTTGAGAGTCCCTTGCACTGCAAGGAGATCCAACCAGTCCATCTTAAAGAAGATAAGTCCTGGGTGTTCATTGGAAAGACTGATGCTGAAGCTGAAACTCCAATACTTTGGCCACCTCATGTGAAGAGTTGACTTATTGGAAAAGACCCTGATGCTGCAAGGGATTGGGGGCAGGAGGGGAAGGGGATGACAGAGGATGAGATGGCTGGATGGCATCACCAACTCGATGCACATGGCTTTGGGTAAACCCCGGGAGTTGGTGATGGACAGGGAGGCCTGGTGTGCTGCAGTTCACGCGGTCGCAAAGAGTCGGTTGGACACGACTGAGCAACTGAACAGAACTGAACTGAATTCAGCTTCCATATTCCTACTGCCATCACTAACAATTCCATCTATTTTATATTGCTCAATGCAAACTAAATTTGGTAATTTAAAGTGAAACAGGGAACATGGGACTTTATTACTTTCTCACGCTCCTACCTTTCAGTTCCTCTTCCTTTTCCTTCCATTACCTCCTTCATTTCTGTTTTGAACCTACTCTTTTATATCGGCTAAACGTCAACCCCATGTCACTATAAGACCTTGTCGATTACACACTATTCTGCTTTAGTCTAAGACGTCTTTCTTAGTATCATTTTACATCCCACCAGTCTATTCCAAGAACCTGAATCTGTTCCACCATTAGAAAAAAAAAAAAAAAAGCTTATCTCTCCAAGAATTTTTGTTTGGTTATGAGCATTATGTGATCGTGTGATTATGCACTAAAATTTCTAAGAATATATAAAATTTCAGTAATATTATTGAGAGTAAATGTTGGGAATACTTCTGCATCCACTGTGTAGTTGAACAGAGCAATGAATGAAAGTAGCCAAAATAAAACTGTGAAAAAATACTCATATGAAAAAGAAAGTCTGGCTAAGTGTAAAAGCGGCTCAGATTAGAAATAATGGATCCCACCAAAGTTTCCAGATTAGTAAACTTTTGCTTTCCTTGCATCTATCTCCTGTAAATGGAGCCCATTTAGAGTTTCAATGCTTAAATTAACAAAATACTACTAAAATAATTTGTGTAACATTTCTAATTAATAAAATTGAATTAACTGGAGTATAAGACATTTTTTTACCTACCTGCCCATTTACAAACTAGGATGAGTATAATTTCATCCATAAACAACCAATTAATAAAGGAAGCCATTTGAATAAAAATGGCTTTGGAGTTTCTCAGGTAAAAATGTTACAGACTTCTCAAAGCACATCTCTACAAATTCTAAATCTTGGTTTTAGAGTGATGTGTATAGAATATCTTAAGTAGCATATGCAGATATCCTCATGCTTAGTAGCAAAATGACTTCAAGGGAAGGAAATTTCACAACAGTTTACCTGGCAGGGTTGTTTCATTTTAATGGCTGTGACATGGTATCTGTAACAGCAGAGTTCGCAGGTCCAGGAACCCCTCTCACTGATCCATTTTAGCAAGCACAGCTGATGTGTATACCGAACAGACCCGTCACATCGGCAGGGGTTCAACAGCTCCCCCTGAAAAGAAAACAACTCAGCATGAATCTTTATGTTTGTGTTTTTGTTTTAAAAACCCAATACTTGCTTTCTTTTCTTGCAAAGCAATTTACTCAGAAGGATACAAGCATCGAACTCCATCCTAGAAAATGAAATTTAATTTTTATATCTCTGGTGGGAATGAAACTAAAGTCTTAAAACTATTTCAAAGATATTACTTAGAGTCATGACATAAATGTTCTACCAACATACAAAATGTCTGCAAGATATAGCTCTCAATACCCTTGGGGAAAAGCTGTACTATTAAATCTCTTTAATAACTTTTAAGTGGATGGTCAGATGCATTTCCTCTGCAGTTATTCTTAATCATTGCTAAAGAAGAAATGCATGCCATCCCAGAAAGTAGCTTGCAATAGCATTATGCTTTTTTTTTTTTCTAAATGTAGTATCATAAATATTGACTTAGGGCACTATATTCCTGAAAGCTTACATGTTCTTATGCAATTTCCTTACTTATAAAAATATTAAACCTAATGTTTTCTGAGACCACACATTTCATAAGAGAGATGTATATCCTGTTTACCCCGTGATTACTTGCTTATAAGTTTGCATGCACCTCTAACGGAGTCAATAATTTTAGAATTGTGTTTCTAATCAAGTACATTGTTGGCTAAATAGGCTTTCTTTCACAAGATCAAAATCCATTTTTATGTGTCCTATTAAAAACTCTAACATGCTTTTCACATCAGTGAGACTGAGTCACCAAAATTTGCAATAAGGAAAGACTCTGCCCTTTTTGGTTTTGAAGTGACTCACTCCCTGTTTGTGCTCTAAGGCTATCTGCCACACGATAAACTTGTAGATAAAGGAATATAGGTTGGTTTCTATGTATAAACCAAATCCACTTAGTAATTCACAAAAGAGATACTTATAGCATTATCACTAAAACACCTGAAGAGTGTGTAACTGCAAAACCAGGTAGGAAAAAAAAAAAAGTGTAGACCAAATCAAGCACTATTCGCCACCGGGACAAGGTTATTTGCCTTTGCAAGAAAGGGACCCTGGGTAGCCGCCACGCAACCGCTCATCCCAGGAACGCAGAAGCGGGCGCTGTCCTTGGTGCTGAAAGTCGGCCATCCGGACCGAGAGTCAGCCCAGCCCTGCCTGAGCCCACCTCCTTCTGCCCCAGGTCCCGCCGGGGCTCACCTGCTCAGCGCCCTGGAAGCAGATCTTGCAGATGGGCTGGTGGTGCTGATGCTGGTGCCCGGCGCGCTGGTCGCCGCCGCCGCCGCTGCTGCTGCTGCGGCTGCTACACACCGAGCGCGTCTCGGGCTGGTCGCCTGCGCCCCGCCGCTCGCCCTCCCCACCCGCGCCGGCCTCGGGCTCCCCGGGGCCGCCCTTCCCTGCCGCCGCCTCGGGGACCGTCGCCTCCGGAAGGCGCCTCGGACCTTCGCCGGAGTCGCCGGCCGCAGACACCTCCTGCCCTGCCGGCGGCGGCGGCAGCTCCTCGGCGCCCCGGTGCCGCGGGACCACCTCCGCTGGCGGCTCGTCGGGCCCCGCGCGGCGCTCAGGGGACGCGGGCGGCGCCGGCAGGTAGCGAGGGGGCGCGGGGCCCGAAGCCGGCTCTCCCGGCGGCGGCGGCGGCGGGGGAGGCGGCGGGGGAGGCTCGGCGTCCCCGCTCTCCGCCTCGCGGCGCCGGCCGCAGCTGTGGCCGCCCTCAAAGCTCATGGTGGTGCCGCCGCCGCCCTCCTGCCAGCCCGGCAAGCGGGCCGGGCTCGGGCTGCGGGCTAACGGAGAAGGGAGGAGGGAGGGAAGGAAGAGGGGGCGGGAGGAGGGTGGTGACGGGGGCCCCGGGCGCCTGGGACTGAGGGGCGGGACGGGGAGGGGACGCGGAGGGTCCGGCGGCGGCGGCGGCGGCGGAGGCTGCTGCTCCGCGGAGCCGCGGGCTCGGCTCTGATGGAGGCGGTGCCGGATTCGGCAGCTCGAGAGAGCGGCGGGGCCCGGGGGGGGGAGGGGGCTGAGGGGGGAGCGAGGGCGGGGGACCCGGCAACCAGGGGAGGGGGAGGAGCCGCGCCGCGAAGGGGATGGGCCCAGGAGGAGGTATTCGGCGGGAGCCGGCGCCCGGCGGTAGGTGGGGAGGAGCCGGGGGTCGTTCCGGGGAATGGGGAAGGGGCGGGGGTAGGGGGCTAGCGCAAACCTCCGGTGAGGTGCAGAGACGGCGGGCGGGATGGAGTTAGGGGGAGGCGGGTGGGGGAATCCCTGGGCCGCCTTCCGCGACCCCGCCCCGGGGCCGCTCACGTCTGTTCCGGGGCGGATTACCCCTCTCGGAACCGCGCAGCACTGCGGCTCCGGTGGGTTGCGGGAGGGGGGGTTGGGGTGGCGGGTCGGAGGCCACCGGGTCCAGAAACCGTTACCAGACGGGCCCGGGGGATGCCCGCGGGACGGGGCGGGGGCGATCGAACCCGAGACCCGCGTGGGAATGGAGGCGGGGTGCGGAGGGCTCGCGACACTGCTGCCCCTAGCGCGCCCCAGCCGCCCCCTAAGCAGGGGGCGAAGGAAAGGGAGCGCGGGGCCCTGGGGACTAACGGATGCTTCCCCTAGACCGCTTCCAGCTCCCTGAGCCCTCTCCCTCAAGGGAAGGACACACTCACTGACCCTCCGGAGCCTCCAAAACAGAAGTCACTAAAACCTGCATCTTCCTTCTCTGCCCCCCTCGCCCTCTCCCTCCTGCAGTGAGTATCCTGGTTTATTTGAAAATATCCTGGTGACACTAGAAATATCATGTCCTAGAGTGGTTCCTCCTAGTGAACCCTGATGCCACGTTTCTGTGGCGGGTGGTCTCTTTCACCCTTGTCATAGAAAGGACTCAAATGACACCTCTCCTGCAGAAGTTGCTGCAGCCGTGGATTTCGATTTTATGCACCTGGAAGCCAGCCAGTTTCTCTGGAACTCCCCTCCGAAAAGCCTCCTCTTTCTGCAGGGCAACAAGCTCAGTTCTTTTCTGAAAATAAACTACCTTACCTGCAGGAAACTAGACTCGGGGCGGGGGGCGGGGACCGGTGCACATGCCTAGTTTCCAAATTCGTACAGTGTAAAATCACAAAGCGATAGATTTATATACTGCAATGTGTCTATTCACAGCATCGGTTTTTTTCACTAGTGTAACACTTTGATGTCTTTGACACAACTGACTTGCTCTCCAGGCAGTCGTTTTTGGCTGCATTTCATAGCTGTAGAGCCAGGATCAGACAGGCAAAGTTACTTGTTCAAGGTCACAGAACTATTAACAAAGAACTTTTGAGCTCCCTGACTCCAGAGATTTTCTGACTCAAACACCGAATGATTTTTCCCCCAATTCTGTTTCCTGCCTCCTAAAACAATATTGTATTAATAATACATGGCATGTTTGGTGGCACTGACTTCTATTAATAGCTAGATGTTCTTGAATGATTAAGATAAACTACCAGCCTAATTTAATTTTTCCACTATACATTTGGCAGTAAGAAGTATATTTGGTTTAAAAAAATAATAATCCAGCTCTTTCAACAGAAATTGGTTTGGTTGGAAAGCAGAGAAGTAGTGAAAAAGAAGTCAAGAATGCTTTGTCACAAGTGATTCCAGATGAGAGTTCCCAGAGATATCCTCTAACACTTAGCCTCCTCCAACTAGCTTGTTTTCGGTAGCAGAATGGCAAGCAGCAAGCACATTGAAATAATAGTAATAATCCTTGAATGCCCTAGGAACTTATCACACTGAAGAAATATGGTTGTAGATAATGTTTCATTTTCTGTCTTCACCTGTCAAAATGACATCGCACAAGACTGTACACTGCCACAAGTCGTAATCTGATCATAAGCCCTAATCCTAAATTCTTGAATTAAAAGGTGTCTAAATTGTTTTTTAATCTCCCTAAATAATTCAGTTTACAACTAATACATTTCTCCCAAATATGATGCAGTCCATCATTGTTTGAAGAAAAGCATATAAAAGCTGTGAGTTCTGGATAAACAATGCGCAATGACTCAGGCAGCAAAGTAACATGGATAAAAGAGTAAACTGGCCACAATGCTAGATGTGTTCTTTCAGTTGATTGTTGAAAAATAACTCTGGTAAGAGAAAATTAACTTTCCTTATGATGATGAGTAGCCATGTAAAAATATTATCTGCTAGCATCTGCCTGGTGGGCTGCTGTCTATGGGGTCGCACAGAGTCGGACATGACTGAAGCGACTTAGCAGCAGCAGCAGCAATCTCCAAAGATGACCTGAACAAAGGGAAACTTGTTGGTAATCTTCACTTAACTCGGTGAGTCTTCAATGGATCAAGGGAAAAAATACCTTTGTAACCTTGACTGCATCCTCTGCCATAAATATATAAAAACAGTGGAGTGTACTGAAAGGATAAACCACTCTCAGCTGCTGGCACCCAAGTAGGAGAGCTGACGGAGAGACACAGACATCACATAAAGAACCACAGGGCACCCACAGCCACTGACAGCCATCCAATGGCTGATGTGCATCCACCAACTAAGAAATGGATGAAGGGAGAGGCAATTCTACCAATCTGAGCAAACAGAGAAAGGCACATCCGAACTATACAAATGAAGAGAAAGATCTAAGTAACACAGGTAATGCTTGAAAAGTCTCCATCCTCATGTTTTTGCCCACCCCACCCACCCATACGTGCAGAGTTATACTTATCTTTACCAAAGAAGGCTTTTCATTATGAACATGCAAACTCTTTAGACATCAGGAGTCTCTTGAGTTGAATCCAAGGATGGAAGAGAGATGGAAGGGCCTCAGGCAAGCATGTCCCAAAAATTTCTTTGGTGATATTAATGGATATCTGTACGATTTTCTCCTTGAACTTCCCTGTGACCACATCTTGAAGGTGTCCCCTGAAGTCACCTCGGGATATTAGGCAGAAAACAGTTCAAGCTACACTAGGTCAGAGTTGTTTCAGGAATGACTTTGAAGCTACACTAGGTGTGATGACCTTGATCTGTCCTCCAATAGAGTTAGCCTGAAGAGCTCTTTAAAACTGCCTTTCAGATGGACCTAGAGATTATCATACTAGACAGAGATAAATATATGACATCACTTATATGTGGAATCTAAAAAAGATACAAATGAACTTATTTACAAAACAGAATATAGGCTCACAGACATAGAAAACAAACTTATGGGTACCACAGGGGAAGTTGATGGGGGGAGGGAAGGAACAAATTAAGAATCCAGGGTTAACAGATGCAAAAGACTGTATATAAATGCATAAACAACTTACTGTATATCACAGGGAACTATTAATATATTCAGTATCTTATAATAGTAGAAAAGAGGCTGAAAAAGAATATATATGTATGTATATGCATAAAACATATACGATGATGCCTATATATCTGAATATATGTATATACATACATAATATACCTGAATCATAATATACCTGAATCACTTTGCTGTACACCTGGAACATTGTAAATCAAGTATACTTTAATGAAAAATATTTAAAAGTTGCCTTTCCATTAAGTTTAACTATTAGAGATGTTCCAAAATTGTTGACTTGGCATCTTTGGGGTATATTTATTTATCTCTGTGGTCATCGAGTACAGTACAGAGAATTCTCAATTGTCTTCAAATATCTGAGAGAAAAGTAGTTGAGAACTCAATATATGATAGAGCAATGAGGTTATGTTGTGTGAGTGGGAGGGTAATTTTAACGAGGAGAGTCAAGTGTAATCTGTAGGTTGCAAGTACTTGGGGCAGAGAACAGCTTCATTGTATGCTAGAAATGAAGCAGAGTCAGCACCATACCACACAATGCCATGTACAGAAAAGTCCACAACTTATATCCCATATTCTAACCTCTTTACTGAATTCCAAACTTCTGTGTCAAACTGTCAGTATGACTGCTCTACATAGATACCTAAGAGTATTCCAAACTAACCCAGTCCAAAAGCAAACAACCCTAAACCTTCCCATCTCCCGATCATCATAATCAGTAAACCAATTCTTCACTCATCCGGGTACTTAAGCCAAAATCCTCGGAGTCATCCTTTGGCTCATACAGTCAGTGTGGCAAAAAATTCTCTCACATGTACTTTTTTTATAGTTCAAAGTTCACTGCTTTTCACCTCTGTTCCCACCACCCCAGTTCAACCACCATGATAAGCCAGGTTTATCAAAATAGTCTCCTCTCACCTGCTTCTTATTCTTGAGTCTATCACCTACAGCAGCCTGGATGATCAAATGAAAGTCCAATCACGTTATCCTGCTGCTCGGTACCCACCAATGGCTTCCCATCCCTCTTGGTGCAAATGTAAAAAATCTTAGCATGCCCTACAAATACTCAGTGTAGCTCCTGGCTACATCTCTAAAGACATCTATCTCTATATCTTCTCCACCACCCTCTCCTGGTCCTTGTTATTCATTCCTATCATGCTGGCCTCCTTGCTACGCTCCAAGTTGATTCCCTTTTCACACTCCATCCAGTTATAATGGCTCACTCCCTCACTCAGATCTGTGCTCTGAGACACATCAACAGAAAGACCTTCCTCAACCTTCTGAACTGAAATAGAACCCTCCACCCCCATTTTAACTCTAACCTTTGCCCAGTTTTATCCTTTCCTAAGTTGACTTACTGCTATGTATATATTTACATAATGTGCGCGTACTTCGCTTGCTTTTTTTTTTTCTTGTCTAATATCTGGATCACTGGAATGCTGCTGCTGCTGCTGCTAAGTCGCTTCAGTCGTGTCCGACTCTGTGCGACCCCATAGACGGCAGCCCACCAGGCTCCCCCGTCCCTGGGATTCTCCAGGCAAGAACATTGGAGTGGGTTGCCATTTCCTTCTCCAGTCACTGGAATAGTTTCCCACTATTGAATTCCAGACTTCTGTGTCCCTGTCCCACTGAAACACTTGCTCTGTTGAAGACTATTTTGTTTGCTGCTCTGTCCTCAGTGCCTAGAACAGTGCCTGGTCAGAGGAGTGTTCAGTCAATCTTATAGAATAAGTATATGGAGAATTTGGGGCTTCTGTGGTGGCTCAGACAGTAGAGAATCTGCCTGCAATGCAGGAGATTCAGGTTTGATCCCTGGGTCGGGAATATCCCCCAGAGGAGGGCATGGCAACCCACTCCAGTATTCTGGTTGGGAAAATTCCATGGACAGAGGAACCTGGGAGGCTACAGTCCATGGGGTCACAAAGAGTCAGACAAGACTGAGCGACTTTCACTCACTCGCAGTTTCACTCACAGGCAATTGAGCAGGTGACTATTAATCAGCTTTCTTGTTTAAGGCACCGTGCAGCTGGCTAAACCACAGTTTCCAGGTGGGAATGAAATCTGTAGGTCAAGGAAGGACGCAGTCACAGAATTTCGGTGCATTCGATGTGATACCATTTTTTTTCTCATTTCTTAGCCAAATTACCTGAAATTATTCTTTTCCTTAGAAATTTTTTATTTGCTGCCTAATTTGTCATTTGCTACTAGGCATATTAAGTCAAACTCTTGGTTGACCTGATATGAAGATAACAGAAATTTAAAAACACACACCATTGGTCTTAAGGCAAAGTGAAAGCATATGGATGAATGGTATCCATGTCTGAGCAATTCTATTGATCATCCATCATGCTCCTCTTTTGATTTTATACTACACTGCATTCTAACATATGTCAATTCAACCTGTAGGTTTCATACCATACTTTCTTTCAATCCTTCTGTCTTTGCCTCTTGCATCTCTCCCGTTCTCTGTCCCTGCTGGCTCTTCTACTCATAAAGGCTTCCATATCCAAGCTGACTGGCCAGTCCCCTCTCTACCCTTACTAGATGCCTTGATCCTCATCAGCTTCCTTTGACCAGACATTTTTCCAAGAAGTTGGCATCTTCTCTGAAAGCTCACCGATATTTAAACTCTGTATACAAGAGCTCTCAAAGCTATATTAGCTTCCTGCGCTTTGCTTGGTCATTTAGTCATGTCTGACTCTTTGCAACCCCATGGACTGCAGCACACCAGGTTTACCTGTCCATCACCAACTCCCAGAGCTTACCCAAACTCATGTCCATCAAGTCAGTGATGCCATCCAAATATCTCATCCTCTGTCATCCCCTTCTCCTGCCTTCAATCTTTCTCAGCATCAGGGACTTTTCTAAGGAGTCAGTTCTTCACATCAGGTGGCCAAAGGATTGGAGTTTCATTTTCAGCATCAGTCCTTCCAATGAATATTCAGGACTGGTTTCCTTTAGGATGGACTGGTTGGATCTCCTTGCAGTCCAAGGGACTCTCAGGAGTCTTCTCCCACACCACAGGTCAAAAGCACCAATTCTTCGGCACTCAGCTTTCTTTATGGTCCAACTCTCACATCCATACATGACTACTAAAAAAACCATAGCTTTGACTAGAGAACTTAGCTTTGAAAAAGCATAGCTTTGAGAACTTCAAAACAATAAAATGACATCTTAAAGGCATGTTTGATTTGTAAAGGATCATATTGAATTTTTTACAATTTCAAAAATAACCAAGCATTATTTTCTCCCTTGGACTCCTTACCTTGAAACTTGGAAATACAGAAGGGCTTTTTACCTGACAGGTTGAAGACATAGAAATATGTTCCATCACTGTGTACACTGGAAATTCTAAACCTGACTGACATCTGGAACGCAATTGAATCAGCATGACCTGACAGAGCTACCCAAGCTTTACAAGGATCTTGAATAAAATCAGCTCTGATTCCCCTCTGCTGAAAATCATCTGTTTTTCAACCAAACTCATATATTAAATATGATTTTTATGACCTCTATTATATTATACCTTGCCTTGAGACTAGGCATGCAACTTATCTGCATCTATTTTTTCTTATGCTAGATTGTAACCTACTTATAGTTTGAGCCTATTTAAACGAATCTTTTATCTGCATATACTATGACCGCTGACACTGACGTGGAAGTGAAAGTCACTCAGTCTGGAATTCTCCAGGCCAGAATACTGGAGTGGGTAGCCTTTCCCTTCTCTAGGGGAATCTCCCCAATCTAGGGATTGAACCCAGGTCTCCCGCATTGCAGGCAGAATCTTTACCAGCTGAGCCACAGTAGGAGTTCAATAAATGTGTACTAAATAAGTAAACGGGCTTCCCTGGTGGCTCAGCTGTAAAGAATCCACCTTCAATGCAGAAGACAAATATTTGATCCCTGGGTCAGGAAGATCCCCTGGAGAAGGAAATGGCAACCCACTCCAGTATTCTTGTCTGGGAAATCCCATGGGCAGAGGAGCCTGACAGGCTACAGTCCATGGGGTGGCAAAAGAGTCAGATACAACTTAGCGACTAAACAACAAATTAGTAAATATTAACAAAAACTTTGGGTCAAAAAAATGACCATTTACTTGTTAAAAGTTATTGATAAGGAGAATTCCCTGGTGGCGCAGTGGGTAAGACTCCACCCTCCCCATGCAGGGGGCCCAGGTTCAATGTGTGGTCTGGAAACTGTATCCCACATGCAGCAACAGGAAACATGCAAGGATGCTGTGCCACAGCTTGGCTTCAGTCCTTCCTGCTGAAGCATTGCTGACCTGAATCCTGGTTTCTCTGCTCATGGAATCCTAGGGTCTCTATTTTTTCCACAGGGCCTCTGCCTAGAATGGGATCACTGGTCTGTTTCCCTGTGTCTTAGAAAAGTCCATGTTCTGACAAGAAGGGCAGGCAGCTCCATGTTTATACCTGGTCACCAATTTCATCCCCAATTCAACTTCAGTCCACCCCTTTTCCAGACACTTAAGGTTTTCAGGAAAGGACCATGACCGACTGTCTTGATGAGGAGCTTTTGACTAGTCACTGAAGCACCTTCAACAGAATTAGGTGGTTATGGGTAAACAGCAACTCCTCAAAAGAAGAGCAATGTTGCTCTCAGGGGAATGGCTGCTTGGCAGATACTACCAGATGCCAACTCCCCCCACCTTGGAATTTGATGTCTAGCCCATATAGTTACAGTACTTGTGAGTTCCTTCCTCCTGTCCAGCTGAGCTCCTGAATTTAGACCCTCCACAGACTACAAGCCAAATGATACAGAAATGCACAACTGATAAACTGCAGCTATAAGCAAGGGTTCTTAAATGCAGGAAGTTTTAAATAAGTGGAAACTCAATACAGTTAAAGAAAAATAACTTTTGATATCATGAGCATGAGTTCAGCATGCTGGGGTGTGTGTGTGTGTGTGTGTGTGTGTGTGTGTGTGTGTGTCTTAGACTCAAGTGTGAGGACTATAGAAACAAAGGTAAGAGAAGATATGATTTAAGTTCATAAAAATGAAGATGGTGATGAGAAAGATAAAAGTAGACCTCTAGATACTGAAATACTAGAAGAGAAGCACATCTTCTTTTAAGAAAAATGTCACTGTATCTAGAATTTAGACCATTTGGTAGTTTAGTCACTAAGTTGTGTCTGACTCTTGAGACCCCATGGACTGTAGCCCACCAGGCTCCTTGTCCATGGGATTTCCCAGACAAGAATACTGGAGTGGGTTGCCATTTCCTCCTCCAGGGTATCTTCCTGACCCAGGGATTGAACCCAGGTCTCCTTCAGTGCAGGTGGATTCTTTACCGACAGAGCCACCAGGGAAGGCCCTTAAATCATTTAATTACCAGGAAGTCACTATTCCATCAAATGCAACCAGAATCACCCAAGAACTGGGAAATTAGCAAATCAGCCTCCAAAAACCAGTGCAGTCCACCCCACATACAACCGCATAAAAATCCATTTACAAATGCTTCCACTTTCCTGTCAGGTGAGACTACTAGATCTGTTATATCTGATTTTGAATATAGTCCTAAAAAACACACTTACCTACTTTCTCTGTCCACAGCAAATCACAGATAACAATCTCGGAAGCGTCAGCAGAAGAGCACTTTCAGGAAATAACAGCTAATCATCCTCACAAAGAAGCAGACCCAGTAATTTTTAAATTAATTTAATTTTTAAATCTCCAAAGTAAGAGTTTATTTCAAAGCAAACAGCTTGGGACTTCCCTGATGGTACAGTGGATTAGAATCTGCCTGGCAATTCAGGGGACACAGGTTCGATCCCTGGCCAGGGAAGGTCACCCATGCTGCAGAGCAGCTAAGCCCTGTGCCACAACTTTTGAGCCTGTGCTCCCCAACAAGAGAAGCCAGTACAATGAGAAGCCCATTCTCTGCAACTAGAGAAAGCCAGTGTGCAGCCGCGAAGACCCAGTGTAATCAAAAAATAATTAAAAAAAAAAAAAAAAGCACACAGCTGTATAGGCAATGTAGTAACCCCCTGGAGGTCTTTCTACTTTTTGTGTGTGTGCTCAGTTGCTCAGTCATGTCCAGCTCTTTTCGATATAGCCCGTCATGCTCCTTTGTCCATGGGGATTGACTTGCACAATCACTGGTAATATTAACAAAGGTTGTGACTATCCGAGAACAGTTAACAGCCTGGGCCATGTATGTTGATTGAGACGTGTTCTTAAGACTCCCTTTCAATACGGTGAATTACGAATGTTCACCACTTGAAATAACCAGATTAAAAAGTTTCCTTGTCCTCCTCTGGGCAGCCCCCTGTGCCTCCCTCCACCCTCAAAACCAGGCTGTGCTGTGTCCCCCCAATCGCACTGTGCCCTTGTGAGCCAACACCATCCGCGCCCACTTACTCTCCCTACTGGAAGATCACAAGTTACTTGAGACCAGATCAGGCATTGGTCCAAGCACTTCACACGTGTTCATTTGTTTAATCCTCAGCACAGTCTGTGAAGCAGGTACTATTACCCGAGTTACACTGATGAGGAAAGGGAAGTCAGGGAAATCTACCTGTGACCATTTAGGCAGTTAGTGAGAAACAGAAGTTGCCTTCACACCCTGGCAGTCTGGCTCCTACGCCTATGCCCTTCAAAGCTCAGGTATTTGCCTCCTGTGTTATCTAATTAATTGCAGACCCAAAAAGAAACTTGTGGCTGCTAGAGGTGGATAAGATCATTGATGTAGATTCATCCGTTTGAACAACAACAACAAAAATACAACTCTGTTTTTAAGTTACTTTTCTATCTCTGGTTTTTAAGTTCACCTTTTTTAGATTCTATATATAAGTGAGATCGTACATAATCAATCTTTCTCTTTCTTTTTTCATTTAACAAATGCTCTCAAGGTACATCCGTGTTTTTGCAAATGGCAGGATTTCTTTTTCTTAAGGCTAAATAATATTCCACTGTATATTTAGACAACATTTTCTTTATCCATTTTTCCATTGATGGGCACTTCAATGATTTTCATATTTGGGCTATTGTGAATAATGTTGCAATGGACATGAGAGTACAGAGTTATAAGATAAACTGAGGCATATAAAAATTTTTAAGAGTTGGAGTGAAAATTGATTTAACATCCAATCTGGCATATAAAAAGGAAGAATCTGTACAAAATGAAAGACTTTTATAAGCAGAAGAAAATAGAAACAAGGAAGTTATATCAGGTTAAAAGGGGGGAGGAGGGTTATTGCAAGATTACTTTTCTGTAGGGAATAGCAGGAGGCTATCAGGCAGATTACCCAACTATTACTAATCAGATTACTTCTGATTGCCTGGTTTAAATTTTCATTTTTGGAAGAGCTGAAACTGTAATGAAGTCTCAGCTTGGTGACACTGAGTTAAGTCTCCATTTAGTGACACTGGACTTTAGCATAAGTAACTTCATCTTGTTCCTGCAGTCTTGTTTTTTGAACAGAGGTAAACTTGACTGTCATCTATTTTTTCACAGTTTTGCTCCTGAGTAGCAAGGAAGGTTAGGGGCTGGGGGGTGTTATATGCCAGACCTTTTGAGATTGATAGCATGAAGTATCACAACTATACTCTTAAAATTGTTTCCTGATCCTACTGGCAGAGAGAAAATAACAGCAGTGGACGGGCATTGAGTTGAGCAAGTATGGCATTTCCTGCTGTAATGCTGACCTTAAACAATAAAAACAGACAGTTATCTCACCAAACAGATAATTATCTCACCAGCCTTTACTCCAGGGGCAGCAAAGAAACGCCATTCAGAAGGTACAACAATGGCCAACCACCTGCAAGACTGGTAAAGCAAAGGAAAAGAAAGATTTTTATATAGGAGAAAGAGAATTTGGGCGGGGCTGTTATAAACGAAAAGTGCATTGGAGGAAACTGGGATTTTGAAACATGGTGGGTTTTCATTGGCTGAGCTGAGATAGTCTCTGATTGGCTAAGCTGTTGCCAGTCAAGGAGAAAATCTTTCTTCCTCTTGATGGCAGTTGTAAAGTAGTGTCACCATATATATGGAATTTAGAAAGATGGCAATGACGACCCTGTATGCAAGACAGGAAAAAAGACACAGCTGTGTATAACGGACTTTTGGACTCAGAGGGAGAGGGAGAGGGTGGGATGATTTTGGAGAATGGCATTCTATCATGTATACTATCATGTAAGAATTGAATCGCCAGTCCATGTCTGACGCAGGATACAGCTTACTTGGGTTTGTGCATGGGGATGACCCACTGAGATGTTATGGGGAGGGAGGGGAGGGGGGTTCATGTTTGGGAACACATGTAAGAATTAAAGATTTTAAAATTAAAAAAAAAAAAATAAAGTAGTGTCACTTCTTGCCAGAGATGCAAGAGATGTATGTCTCTTCCAATTGGCATCTATAATGATGTCCAGTGGTACCTGCATTATGGGCTTCCCAGGTGGCGCCAGTGGTAAAAAAAAAAAAAAAGAAAGAAAAGAAAGAAAAATCCGCCTGTCGATGCTGGGCTGGGAAGATTCTCTGGAGTAGTAAGTGGCAACCCACTCTAGTATTCTTGCCTGGAGAATCCCGTGGACAGAGGAGCTTGTCAGGTTACAGTCCTTAAGTCCTCAAAACAGTCAGACACGACTGAAGTGACTTACCGCGCTAGCACGTACCTGCAGCTTACCTGCAGGATTCTCCCTTCTGGTCTCCTGACTTCATTTTAAGGAGGTTTCCCTTTATTGATTTCCACAACCTTTCTCTGTGTACTTTCTGAAAAAATAAAAATTCTGCTGTAAAAGATCTATTCATTGTAATGTTTCAGAGAATAATTAATTCATAAGTCATGATTTAAAACAGAGACAGAAGCCTAAAACTTAACCCCATCTCTGTGTTTCCTCAACAGGGAGCAACTTTGCCCCCACCTCCAGGTAAGATACTTGTTCATGACTGAAGGTATTTTTGGTTGTCACAACTCGTGGGTACTGCTCTTGGCAGGGCCCAGAGATGCAGCTGAATATCCTACAGTACACTGTGGTGTTGGAGAAGACTCCTGAGAGTTCCTGGGACTGCAAGAAGATCCAACCAGTCCATCCTAAAGGAAACCAGTCTTGAATACTCATTGGAAGGACTGATGCTGAAGCTGAAACTCCATACTTTGGCCACCTGATGTGAAGAACTGACTCCTTAGAAAAGACCCTGATGCTGGGAAAGATCGAAGGCAGGGGGAGAAGGGGAAGACAGAGGATGAGATGGTTAGATAGCATCACCAACTCAATGGACATGAGTTTGAGTAAGCCCTGGGAGTTGGTGATGGACAGGGAAGCCTGGTGTGCTGCAGTCCATGGGGTCACAGAGAGTCAGACATGACCAAGTGACTGAACTGAAATGAACACAGAACAGCCCCTGTGACAAAGAATTATCTGGCCCCGAATTTTAATAGTACCAAGACAGAGAATCCCCACCCTAAAAATAGCAGAATTTCCCCCAAGACCTGAGTTTAAAACAGTTAAAATTTTTAAAGTAACTCTAAAAAGGAAATGATAAATTACACAAAAAATGATATTCTAAAAAAAATTTAGAATTAAAAAAAGGTTAAAATTAGAGTTTTTTAAATATTGAAAGTAGAGACAATTAGGGGAAAAGGACAATGTCCAAAAACTAATTGAACAGGCCATGCATAATACAAGAGCATATGCTTAAAATAAAATGCTAATTTAAAATAGATTAAAGTAATGCGTGTGCATGAGGTAACTCGGAAGAAACTGGTGAGAGTTACTTCCTTTCAACTTATTTTCATCTTTTCCAATGCTCAGTGAACAGACTTCCCACTGATTTCAAAGAATATTTTGGTTTTGCTCTATGGAAGCTAAAAATTAGCTTTATGGAAGCTAAAAATTACTCTTTAAAAGTCATTAACTCCTGGTCCTGTAGATTTTGAAATTCTTCAAATACAAGAACACGCTACTAAACAACACGCGTGGTGCAGTGCTCACTCACTAAGTCATGTCTGACTCTTTGTGACCCCCATGGACTTTAGCCTGCCAGACTCCTCAGCCCACAGGATTCTCCAGGCAAGAATACTGGAGTGGGTTGCCATTTTCTCCTCCAGGGGATCTTCCCGACCCAGTGATGGAACCTACATCTCCTACATTGGCAGGTGGATTCTTTACCGCTGAGCCAACCGCTGGTAGACAACAGTAAACATTTGGGTGATAGTTACGGGAATAATGGGGCTTCCTTGGTTACTCAAACAGTAAAGAATCTGCCTGCAGTGCAGGAGACCCGAGTTCGATCCCTGGTCAAGGAAATGGCTACCCACTCCAGTATTCTTGCATCGGAAATCCCATGGTCAGATGAGCCTAGCAGGCTACAGTCCATGGGGTTCAAAAGAGTCGGACACAACTTAGCAACTAAACAACAACAAATAAGTCAAGATTAACAGAAACTTTAGCTCAAAAAAACGACCATTTATTTGTTAAAAGTTATTGATAGGGAGACTTTCCTGGTGGCCCAGTGGGTAAGACTCCACTCTCACCATGCAGGGGGTCACAAAGAGTCGGACGTGACAGAGCAACTTTCACTCCACTTCATGGGAATGATACCTATTCCCATATTTTTAGCAGAGGTGTTTGTGATGATTAAAAAAAAAAAAAATCTGACTAGTATAGGAAAGTGTTATCCTAATAAAATTAGTTTAAAACCAGGAACACAGGAAAAAAAAAAAACAAACCCTCAGTCATTAAAAAGGTCATATTAGTAATTCTTAGACAAAAAGAAAATATTTAATGTTTTTTTTTTCAAATTCTATCATTTGTGCATGAAGAGGATCAAAATAAGCCACCCCAAAATATGTGTTTTTTTGGCATACAGATGATCTTGAGCTGGTTATTTTTAAGAAACAGCAGACTCAGGAAAAACTCTGAAAACCAAGTTGTTCTTTGTAAGGTACATTTACATTCATAAGGGAAATCATATTTAAATGTGTTTCCCTCTCTGTGGGCTTCCTAGTGGCTCCTCTTCCCTGGTGGCTTCCCTGATAAAGAATCTGCCTACAGTGCAGGAGACCCAGGTTTGATCCCTAGGTTGGGAAGAAGGACAACCCTCTCCAGTATTCTTGCCTGGAGAATTCCATGGACAGAGGAGCCTGACGGGCTACAATTCATGGGGTTGCGAAGAATCAGCCATGACTGAGCAACTAACACTTTCACTTTTCCTTCTCTGTAGTAGGAAGAGAAGAAGGATTCTAAATCTCTAGAAACTCTTGTCAATGAAGAAGGTGATGACTGAAATCTGTAAAACAAATTTACCCTGTTCACTATGCTTTTCCCATAACTGTACCTTGCCCCACCCGCATACATCTATCTTTTGTCTTTAGTTGAAGACGGTATTTAAAGTGGTGGGTTGGGGCCATTTCAAGAAGTTACTCAGTTTCCTTGGATATCTTAAATGTACATGAGAGGTATTTTTTTGTTATTGTTTAGTCTTTCAGTCCTTCCAGCTCTTTGTAACTCTATGGACTGTAGCCTGCCAGGCCCCTCTATCCATGGGATTTTCCAGGCAAGAGTACTGAAGTGGGCTGTCATTTACTCCTCCAGGGGATCTTCCCGACCCAGGGATCAAACAAGACTGTCTGAAGTCTCTTGCATTGGCAGGCAGATTCTTTACCACTAGAATGACCTAGGAAGCCCTCTGCTACTGCTAAGTCACTTCAGTCGGGTCCGACTCTGTGCGACCCCATAGACGGCAGCCCACCAGGCTCCGCCGTCCCTGGGATTCTCCAGGCAAGAACACTAGAGTGGGTTGCCATTTCCTTCTCCAGTGCATGAAAGTGAAAAGGGAAAGTGAAGTTGCTCAGTTGTGTCCGACTCTTAGCAACCCCATGGACTACAGCCCACCAGTCTCCTCCGTCCATGGGATTTTCCAGGCAAGAGTACCGGAGTGGGTTGCCATTGCCTTCTCTAGTCCTTCCAAATATGGCTCGGCTAAGGGTCTACTCTACAGAAAGTATTTGATCCTTTATTTCATATCCTTCTAAAATATACTTTTTATTGGAGAGGTGATACCATATATTTCATGGATATCTCATTTATTTGTTTTCTCCTAGGGTATTCTTTTCTCTTTTTTCTGTTTTTGTTTGTTTGTTTTGGGGTTTTGTCTTTTGTTTTTTTATGGAAGAAGGGGAGGCAAGAGTTATTATCAGTAATGTTTGTATTGGCATCGTGAAGAATATTTTTTTGTATTTTCTGATTATATCCTGAAGAAAAATCACTAAAGTAGAATCCATGAGCCAAGCAGTATAAAATTGAGGCCACAATGGTATTACCAATGGAAATAGTACAAATGTAAAACCAAGCTACAATTACTCTTTAGAAACACCAAAATAACTGAGTCCTCATTTTCAGATGGTTACCTTGTTAATTCCATTGAAGCATTTATGATGTCATTATTGCTATCCTGGAGGACAGCAGACTGCCTTGGCTCTTAAAGCATTTGCTTGTGACATGACCAGGTCCATCATGTCCTTCAAGTTCACATCTGTTTCATTAACTTCCTCCTCTTCTCTCTCCTCGTGTGCAAGAAAAGCCCGTATTTTTCTTGAATGTCCCAGATGGTTCTGCTGTGAACTTTGAGATTCTCAATAGTTGCTGGCTGTGCTTGTTGAGATAGGTCCTTGACCTTGGCTTCCTCCCAAGCTTTGTAGGTATCGAAAGTCGGAACCATGTGGAACAGCTCAATATGGCAGCTTGCTTCATCAACAGTGAGAATTAAAAGAACCAAAGAGAGAGAATCCAGCCAAGGAGGAAGTCAATCTTTTGAAACCTACTCTTTGAAGTGATATCCCATCACTTTGGTTGTATTCTGTTTGTTAAAAGCAAGTGTGAATCCAGCCTCCCCTTTAGGCTTTTTCTTTCTTTTTGTTGAAGTAGAATTGATTTACAATATTAGTTTCAGGTGCACATCATAGTGATTCAATATTTTTCAGATTATACTCCATTTAAAGTTATTAGAAAAATGTGGTCTATATTCCATGTTTGTGGGTGTGAGATTCCACATCCCTTGTCATGTCCTCAGGGACCTGGCATATTAGGAACCTTGCATCTTGGAATCCTCCAGCCCAGGGCCCATTCCCAAGACCTCCCATGTCAGAGCCCCTACTTCACAGTTGCAGAGTCAGTGACCTGAGAATTTATTTCAGAAGCAGCCTCTCTCTAGGAATGGAAGTGGAGAGGGGTGAGGGAACAACAATTCTTTCTCAGCTGTTGCCTTTTCGATATCTGGCATACCAGCAGTACCCATATTTTCTCCCAGTTCTGCTCTTTTTTTTTTTTTTTTTTTTGTGGCTCTGTACCACTCCAGTGTTCTTGCCTGGAGAATCCTGGGGATGGGGGAGCCTGGTGGGCTGCCATCTATGGGGTTGCACAGAGTCGGACACGACTGAAGCAACTTAGCAGCAGCAGCAGCAAACTCAAGTTACAGTGTGGTAAGGTTGTAGTTTCTCAGTGCTGTTAGCATTTACTATTAATTGATCACCAACTGCTTTGTATGTTACAGAATTTTTGGTTTTGTGAAGCCACTGGCACCCCCACTGGCTTTTCAACAGCTCATGGATTTACTTAGATATTTCTTCTTTTAATAGAACTTGAGAAAGGCAAGTAATAACTCTGCCTCTCATTAGGTAAACTGGACCAGAATTCAGTTCTTTATGGAATAAGATTGAAAGAAAGTGAAAGTTAGTCACTCAGTCGTATCTGACTCTTTGAGACCCCATGGACTGTAGCCCACCAGGCTCCTCTGTCTATGGAATTCTCCAGGCAAGAATTCTGGAGTGGGTTGCCATTTCCTTCTCCTATGTTCAAAATGAGGCTCCATCTCTTACCTGCTGTATGACCTAGACAAATCACCGTGCCTGTTTCCTTGTGAGCATGTGGATAGTAGGGCAAGGAGTTGCCATATAGAGAGCTTGTTCAGAACACTCCATAAAAGCTAGCTGTTATTATGTCTGTCATATATATTGCAAAAGTTGTCTTTTACTTGTAATACTGTATGTTTGTTTGTACATAGCTATAGGAGCATGTACATATATTTATGTGTTTCCATAATAAAAATTAGCACTTATATATGCTTACTATGTACCTTTTAGGCACTTCACATATATTAATCTATGTTTCAGAAAAAAGAAACCACACTGGAAATTAGAAAATATTTTAAACTGATAATGAAAACAGAACCTAATAAAACTTATGGGGTGCTTATACCGTTATGTTCCCTCATTAGCCATCACTAGCATCTTAAAAATGTTTTAGTTTCTGTTCATTTCTTTTGAATTTAGTTTCAATATGCCGAACAAAGCCTCAGGCAGAGGGTTTATGAGCTATTACTTTATTAGGAATTACCATTCCCCAGAGCAGGAATGAGGCTCAGGGGGAGTGAAGCAGGAGAGATGGGAGAGTCCTTGTGAGCATGTGTTTGTAGATGGATGCCTGTAGGGGTGTTCACTCCAAGCCCAGGGCTCACCCTAAGGAGCTGTGTCAACTGCAGCTCCTATGGACACTCTTTGGCAAGAGGAGCAGTGGGAGGAAAGGAGAATAGCACATTGTTTGGTGAAGAAGGGAAGATACCAGTTTCCACCTTTTTTTTTAATTTATTTAATTTTTATTTTTTTTAACATCAAAAACATTTTGTATTGGGGTATAGCTGATAAACTATGTTGTGATAATTTCAGGTGAACAGTGAAGAGACTCAGCCATACCTATACATGGATCCATTCCCCCCCAAACTCCCCTCCCATCCAGGCTGCCATGTAACATTGAGCAGAGTTCCATACGCTATACAATAGATTTTTCTTGATTATCCACTTTAAATATAGCAGTGTGTATGTGACCCTCCCAAAGTCCTGAACTATCCCTTCCCTCCCCAGCCCCTAGCACCATGAGTTCCTTTTCTAAGTCTGTGAGTCTCTTTCTGTTTAAGTTCATTTGTATCATTTCTTTTTAGATTCCAGATATAACTTCTTTTTCTCTCTGTGATATTAGCTCCTCAGTTCCCAGCCTTGGCAGAAATCCAACCCAATAAGCTCCTTTCTGTGTGGGAACTTGGTCCCTCAAGTCCAAGCTGCTTCAGCTGTCTTGGAGGCCCTCAAACAGAATCTCTTTTTCAATTTATTCATCTTTTCTGGTTCTCAAAGAAGCATGTGGCACAGATGATGTTTTATTTTAGTCTCTCAGTTGTGTCTGACTCTTTGCAACCCCATGGACTGTAGCCCTCCAGGCTCCTCTGTCCTTGGGAGTCTCCAGGCAAGAATACTGGAGTAGGTGGTCATTCCCTTCTCCAGGGGATCTTCCTGACCAGGGATAGAACCCGGGTCTCCAGCATTGCAGGTAGATTCTTTACCATCTGAGCCACAAGAGAAGCCTGCATAGAGGCATGGGTCTACTGCAAACCATACCATTGGGGTCAGATGCAAAAATTTACCTGTTTGTTTTGATTTGTGAAGGTTTTTCATTGCTATTTCCCATAAATAATGAAGAGTTTTAATTTTGATTAACTCTTGAGTTAAGAATCTTTAGAAAGTATGTTGGGTTTTGTTTTTGTTAGTTTTCATTGCTGGTGCTCTGAAACTTAGGGGGTTAAACCTACAATATAAATTATCTCAGCATTTCTGTGGTTCAGGATCCTAGGTAGGACTCAGCAGAGTGCTTCTGGCTAAGGACTGCCCCACACTGCAAGCAAGGTGTCATCCAGGACTAATTTACCTCTAGGTTCCATGGGAAAAGGACTTGCCTGCAAGCTCACTCATGGGAGTGTTGGCAGAATTCCATTTTTCCAAAGGATATTGAAATGAGGGCCTCAGTTCTTCCTGCTGCTGCTCTGAGGGGTCTTCAGTTCCTTGCTGGGTGGCAGCTCAACAGGGCACCTTGCTGCATCAACCGAGCCAGTGAGAAGAGCCGGAGAGAGAGAATTCAGCAAGAGGGAAGTCAGTCTTTTGTAGCATACTCTGGAAAGTAATATCCAATCCATGTTATTGTCTTCTGTTTGTTACAAGCAAATCCCTGGATCCAGCCCACACTCTGGGTTTTTTTCTTCCTGTCTTTTTATTGAAGTATGATTGATTTACTCTACTATATTAGTTTTGGGTGTACAACAGTGATTTGATATTTTTATGGATTATATGCCATTTAAAGTTATAAAATATTGACTATGTTCCCTGTACCTTACAGTATATCCTTGTAACTTATTTACTTTACACATAGAAGTTTGTACCTCTTAATAAAGGCTTTTTCTATGTTTGAAGAATCTCTCATTGTATTTGGAAAAGACTGCAAACTGACTGAAGCAACTGAGCACTCTCACACACAAAAAGAAACCTCTACAGAAAGTGAAAATGTCAGATGCCACGTATTCACTGCCTTCCTGGTGGATGGCATACAGGTACATGAGTGAGTGCTTGCTCAGTCGTGTCCAGCTCTTTGCAATCCCGTGGACTGTAGTCCACCAGACTCCTCTGTCCATGGGATTTCCCAGACAAGAATACTGGAGTGCATGTCATTCCCTCTTGCAGGGGATCTGTCCAGATCAGGGATCAACCCTGAGTCTCTTGCATCTTGTGCATTGGCAGGTAGATTCTTCTCTACTGTGCCACCTGGGAAGCTCCTACAGGTCCATGATCTACACTTGTTCACTGGGAGGTAACCCTGCAGACACTGAAATTAAAGCATCTTACAAGAAGAAACAGGGTGGTATCGGAGGGGTAGCTGCATTCAAGTGCCCAGCACAGCAGTGAGGTGGAAGTGTTTCAGATCCAACACTCAATACCTCTGCTGTCCAAGCTGTACTATCTTCTCCTGATTATCTGCCTACTGCCTGGTTACCTAGACTTCAAGCCTGATTCTGGAACCACCTTGGAGATACTGTAAGCTAAGCAATATTTTTAAGTAAATTTTTTTTGTTGTTAAATTATCGAGAATGATTTTCTTTAGCGTCCAGCATAGAAAGCTGCGTGCTCAAATACCCTCGTTATCATGGTATTCCATTCCTTCTAGCATCTTTGTCAAGATCAGCAGCTCTCCATTTCTGCTTTTATCCTCCATTTTCACTCCTTTTTTCTTTGTTTCTGGGGCTCATCCTGTATTTTGGTCCTTTCCCAGTGTATTCTAAGATATATGTGTGTGTGTCTCTCACCTGCTGATTTGTCTTTTAGCAGTATCCATTGGTCTTTAAATGACAACTTATCTTCTATAATTTTACCTTTGTGTTGTTTTCAGCCCTCCCCTTCACAATCAGTTACTTCTTGTTTCCACTACCTCTCAGGTGTAATCCTATTCATGGTAGACTAGGATTTTCATCTCGGCAATATCCTATTTCCAGAATTTATCTACACTTAAATTTTATGGAGCATGAAGCAAATGTTTCCCCAAATTAATCTTCGTTTTCCATGAAATTGAAAGTGTTAGTTGCTCAGCCATGTCTGGCTCTTTGCAACCCTATGGTCTATAGTCTGCCAGTCTCCTCTGTCCATGAAATTCTGCAAGCAAAAATAGTGGAGTGGGTAGCCATTTCCTTCTCCAAGGGATCTTTCTGGCCCAGGGATTGAACCCAGGTCTCATGCACTGCAGGCAGATTCTTTGCCATCGGAGCCACCAGGAAAGCCCTAGCTTTTCATAGTAAATTTTAAAATACAGACTCTTTTCCTGTATATCTTAAGTGCTATGTTCCTGAGATCTAAAGTGCAGAATTGTTTCATAGATCTATTCTTGTAAGAATAAATTCTACTTCAGAGAACTAACTGTCCACCTGGTTGCTGCTAGAATCTTCTCAGACTTCACCTAGAAAGCATGATGATCTGCATGGCCCTAGCAAACTCTTAAAAAAAAAATAGATTAAATCTTAGTGCACAGAACAAATTCAGTATATTTTTTTATAGTGTTGATTCCCAGACAGAACACTTCAAACATAGGATATGTTGCTTATAAAATAGGTTAACATATTAAAAAATTTATGCCACAAAATGATCAAAGTAAACTGACAAATAGCAAACTGCAAGACATATAGCAATATTCATGCAGAGATTAATGTCTTTAATGCCAGAAACATATATGCAATGACTACTATAAATATTATGGATTTATTATACTGATAAGAAAGAAATTAATAATCTTATAGACATGGCAAATATCATGAATAGATAATTCACAGAAAAGGAAATGTAAATATATTACATTTATGAGAAATATATTTACCTCAAAATAAGAGAACTTCAAATGAAATACAATGTGGTTGCATTTCTTACCTATTGTTGCTGTTATTATTGTTCAATCACTGCTGCTTGTTCCAACTCTGCAACCCCATGGACTGCAAAACACCAGACTCCTCATTCCTCTAATATCTCCCAGAGTTTCCTCAAATTCATGTCACTGAATCAGTGATGCTACCTAACCATCTCATCCTCTATTCTCTCCTCTTCTTTTTGCCTTCAGTCTTTCCCAGCATCAAGGTCTTTTCCAGTGAGTTCACTCTTCACATCAGGTGGAGCTTCAGCTTCAGCAATAGTCCTTTCAATGAATATTCAGCATTGATTTCCTTTACGATTGACTAGTTTGATCTCCTTGCAGTCCAAAGGGCTCTTAAGAGTCTTCTCCAGCACCACAATTCAAAAGTATCAATTCTTTGATGATAAGCCTTCTTTATGGTCCACTCTCACATCTGTTCATGGTTACTGGAAAAAAATGTAGCTTTGACTATATGGACCTTTGTCAGCAAAATGATGTTCCTGCTTTTTGATATGCTGTCTAGGTTTGTCATAGCTTCCTTCCAAAGAGCAATCATCTTTTGATATCTTGGCTATAGTCACTGTCCACAGTGATTTTGGGGTCCAAGAAAATAAAACCTGTAACCATTTTCACTTTTTCCATTTTATTTGCTATGGAGTGATGGGACCAGATGCAACGATCTTCATTTTTTGAATGTTGAGTTTTAAGCCAGCTTTTTCACTCTCCCCCTTCACCCTCATCAAGAGACTCTTTAGTTCCTCTTCACTTTCTGCCATTAGAGTGGTATCATCTACATATATGAGATTGTTGATATTTTTCCACACAATCTTGATTCTAGCTTGTGATTCACCCAGCCTGGCTTACTCTGCATAGGAGTTAAATCAGCAAGGTGATTATATACAGCCTTGTCGTACTCCTTTCCCAATTTTGAACCAGTCTGTTGTTTCAGTTCTAACTGTTGCTTGTTGACTTGCATACAGGTTTCTCAGAAGGCAGGTAAGGTGGTCTTTTCCTCCCATCTCTTTAAGGACTTTCCACAGTTTGTTGTGATTCACACGGTCAAGGGCTTTCATGTAGTCAGGCAGAAATAGATATTTTTCTGGAACTCCTTTGTTTTCTCCATGATCCAAGGAATGTTGGCAATTTGATCTCTGGTTCTTCTGCCTCTTTGATACCCAGTGTGTACATCAAAAGATTAAAACAACTTAAATTTGCACCAATAGGAGCATAATAAAATAAAATAAATTGTACATTATATGATGGAATATCAACACTGAAAACACTGACATAACTCTGGTCATTCAAACATAGAATAATTGCTAAGATGTATTGGAGATAGTAGAAAAGAAAACAGTGTCCTGGAGAGTTTTTATATCTGTTATCACCTCAGAGAAATAAAAAGGAAGCAGCCACCTGCATGCTGGTGTGTTGATTAATTATAAAAGGATACACAAAACAAGTCATATTGTTGACCCTTAGCAAAAGCATTGTGAGGCAGGTGGGCAAGGATGGTACATAGAGTTACTTTCTACTCTGCACCCTCCATAACATTTGATATTTGACCATAAACATGATTTTAAAAATACAGCAATCAAAGTCTAAATGAAAGTGCATAATACAGTTGTCCAGGTTGTTTTTTATATACACGTGTTTCAACTGTTTTGCTTGTGTATTTTACTGGTAAAAATAAGAGGCAGAAGGTAGCACTGACATATACACACTGCTGCTGCTGCTAAGTCACTTCAGTCGTGTCCGACTCTGTGCGGCCCCATGGACTGCAGCCCACCAGGCTCCTCCGTCCATGGGATTTTCAAGGCAGGAGTACTGGAGTGGGTTGCCCTTGCCTTCTCCAGACATATACACACTGCTGCTGCTGCTAAGTTGCTTCAGTCGTGTCCGACTCTGTGCGACCCCATAGATGGCAGCCCACCAGGCTCTCCCGTCCCTGGGATTCTACCATGTGTAAAATAGGCAGTGGGAAGCTGTTGTGTAGCACTGGGAGTTCGGCTTGGTGCTCTGTGATGATCTACAGTGGTGGGATAGGGGGTGGGTGCGAGGCTCAAGAGGGAAGAGATACAGGTACACTTATAGCTAATTTACTCTGTTGTACAGTGGAGACTAAGACAACATCATAAAGCAACTATCCTCCAATTTTTTTTAAGGAATAATCATGACTTTTATATTTGATTCTATGATTCTTAGGTAATTTTATAAACCATATAAAGGTTAAAAAAAATAACAAAGCCAAAATTATTTCCAGAGGTATCTTGGCAATAAATTCATTAGAAAGTAAAATAGCTTTTAAGAATAAGAGCCAATACTCAAATGTTGGTCTTTTGGCACTAACGTTAATTTAGAACTTGAGAAAATGACATTTAAAACACCTGCCCAATCCAGTGTATAGGTCCATACACCTACATATGTGTAGATGCCCAGTACACACATGGTACATTCTTTAGCTTCTTTGCAAACTATCAGGTCTTTGATCTTTGCTCTGAAATAATTTCACTTATGTTCATTTCATATATTTAAAAATACTTGGTCTTAATCTCTCATTTTCTTTCATTTCTTCCTTTTTACCAGTTGAATTTATTGCCTTTTTTCATCAAGTGGACATTTCTCTTTATTAAGACTGCTGGACTGAGTTCATAATGTGCAGTTAATCTATAGCAGTCTTTAAAATAATATGCCAAGATTTTTAAAAGATTGGAGTTTTATGAGTTAGATTGGCTGCTTCATTTGTAATATTGTATTAAAGGACTTCAATTAATTTTTCTAAGAGACCAAGAATCAGTTGAGTTGAAAAGACACAACACTTTGTATCTAATGGTGCTGGCTTGATCGCATAGTTCAGAAATATTTTTGCTCAAAATAAATGAACAATAATTACTGAAGTAATTAAACTCCCAAAAGGAGTTTATTAAATCAGTTTCTCTAATTTTTGTATAGGTTTTGTTCCAGTCTTAAAATTTCTGGCATTGTTGACTCCAGTCACCTAGGTTTATAATCCGCTTACTTCTCTTAACTTCGCCTCCTTCTCTTCTCTGTCCTCCCTGATCTTCCCTGAAAAGGGGGAGCATCTCCATAAGAGATGGTTCATTCATTCAACAAGTATTTCCTGCAGGTTTCTGTGAGTGGGCTTCCCTGATACCTCAGTTGGTAAAGAATCTGCCTGCAATGCAGGAGATCCCAGTTCGATTCTTAGGTTGGGAAGATCCCCTGCAGAAAGGGATAGGCTACCCACTCCAGTATTCTTGGGCTTCCCATGTGACTCAGCTGGTATACAATCCACCTGCAATGCAGGAGATCCTGGTTCGATCCCTGGGTTGGGAAGATCCTCTGGAGAAGAGAAAGACTATCCACCCCAGTATTCTGGCCTGGAGAATTCCACGGACTGTAAGTCCACAGGGTCTCAAAGTGTCAGACATGACTGACTGACGTTCACACTTCCGTGGGTGGCTCTCAGACTCTGGGCTCAATGACCACAGCGTAAACAAAGCTAATCTGTTGGCTTTACAAGGCTTAGATCCTAGAAAGAAGAGCAACAAATACACAAGTGTACTAATTTTAGATAGTGATGGCTATCTGTCTCCCATCAGTGTACAATCCCCAAATTTAGTAACTTAAAATGACACCCACTTATTTGTTCATGATCCTGTGGATTGGCTGTTAGGGCAGAGCTCAGCTGGGAAGATTTATCTGCACCAGGAATTATCAGCTGGTCCACGTATATATTTGTAGTTAGATGGAAATTGCCTGTATGCTCACAGTTGGCTTGGGTTGCCGGGACACATCACTTCTCCACCACGTGGTCCCTCCAGAAGACTAACTCTGGCTTATTCCTGTGATGCTTTCAGAATTCTAAGCCCAGCAAGGGAAGGCAAGACCTAATACACAAGGAATTTTTGTGTGTCATATTTGTTCTTGCTCTATTAGCCAAACAGATAACTAGGCCAAGGCCATGGTTATTATGGAAAGTGACTAAACAAGGGCATAGACTAAGAGAGGGAAATTATTGCAACCATTTTTGCCAAAAAAAAAAATATACATATATATATATATATATATATCGCTTGTATGTCATGTACCAATGATCTCAGATTCAGGCATTTGCATGCAGGTCTGGAACACTGGCTACCATGAGGTCCTCCTTACATTTTGCTTCAAAGTATGTGTGTGTATGTATATATATATATAAATTTTCTTGCCCATTGGAAAATCCTGCCTTAAGTAACTTTAAGCAGTTATTATTATCATTATTCTTAATATCAGCATTATTCAGGGCTTCTCAGGGAGTTAGACATGCTACCATGCACTGAGAATCCCCCAAATGGGAAAATTATCTTGAAATATTTCACAGGCTTTTTTTTGACCACAAAGTAGATGCTACCCACCTCTAGAGAGTTGTTGCATCAAGATTGTAGCTTCAATATTTCCAGATCTTCTAGGGATTCAAAACAAGCAGAAGGGTTTTTTGGTTTTTTTTTCAATGTGAAATTTCCTAGTTTTTGGATGCTGACAACTTGTTCAAATATTTTTTTTAATACACTATAAACAAATTTTAAAAAATAAAGTGAAATACAACTAAAAATCCAACATGGCTAGTCGGTGACCTTAAGGGATCAAGGAGACTCTTGGAAAAGAACTCGTACTGATGGAGGGCAGAGTGAAGGCTCAGAGATTTGGTGAAAGGACAAAAGGCCCAGGTAGAAAGGCTGGTTCTGAGCACAGCACTGAGTCTTTCACTCAGATTGTTCTCAGCCCAGCACAAAAGGCCTCACAGGAGTCCCCCTAAGGGAAGGACAATACAAGCAAACAAACTGTTCTCCATAACCTCCACAGGCACCAAGAATCAGGGAGTGAGTATCTCTCATGAAAACATTGGTGGCCCCAGCTCAGTGCTCTCAGCATCAATAAGGACTCTTGGCCTTGGTGTTCCAAGGAATCAGCAGGAGCAGAATCTAACTCTTTCTGACAGGTCCACTTTTCACTGATTTGTTGCTTGTCAGTTGGAACAGAGATGGAAGAGTGACCTTCTCAGCCTTCCTGTTGGGAGGAAGCTTTTCCCCTGAAGCATGTTCACTGGGTCATTCCTTTTCGCCACCTGATCTGATGTATATTCAGGACTCTGACCTTTAAAAGCATAAACTGCTAAACCACCTCCTCTGTTGTACACCCAACCCCTGATATCTGTTTATGCTTCCATCTCTGTTGCAATAAATTATATTTTTCAAAGCTGTGTCATCTGCATGCTCTAACACTATGTGATTTTGCCAGCCAAGGGAGGCTGCTCCCTTCCTCTTGGCATCCAGACTGGGCTTTTTCAATCTCTTGCCACAAATGCAATGGAGAGAAGTGACTGTTCAGGACTTAAGGAAGGCCTTGCAGCTGCTGTCTATATCTGTCGCTTCCCTGGGTCTACTGGAAAATTTCTCAACATCAGCACTATTGGCATCCCGGGCTGAATAGTTATTTGTTGGGAGGAGTGGGTGAGAGTTGTCCATTGCACTGAGGATGTTTAGCACCTTCCCTGGTCTTAGCCATTAGATGACAGCTGTACCTTCTCCCTAGTTGTGACAACCACTACCAGCTCCAGAACACTCTGTCAACTGTCCCCTGGGAAGGCAAGCTCATCTCCTGCTGAGAAACTCTATGGGAAGCTAGCCAACACTAAAGAAGCTCAACTAATCAAGACCACCGTGCTGGAGACATCACGTGTAGGCACTCCAGTGCACAGTCCTGGTGGGAGCCCAGCTTGCCAGCCACCCTCACCAAGGTGCTAGGTTTGTGAGTGGAGCCATTCTAGACCCTCAGAGTGGTCCAGCTGCCGGCTGAGTACCACCGAGCCATCTCAGTCAACGTCACTAGAAGCAGAAGAAGGACCCAGCCGAGCGCTGCCTGAATTCCTTGCCTACACAGTCTGTGACATTACATTTTTAATAAGACTGCTTTTTTTAAATCCATTAAGTTTCAGGATAGTTTGTTATGTAGCACTAGTATGTTATGGAGCACCAACGGGCTTCCCTGGTGGCTCGGACAGTAAATAATCTGCCTGCAATGCAGGAAATCAGAATTTGATCCCTGGGTAAGGGAACACCCCCTGGAGAAGAAAATGGAAACCCTCTCCAGTATTCTTGCCTGGAAAATCCCAGTCAGGAGGAACCTGGCAGGCTACCGTCCTTGGGGTTACAAAGGGTCGAACATGACTGAGCAATTAACACTTAAGAGTATGTTATGAAGCACCTATGTAGATAAAAATGAGAAGTAATGATGTTTTGCTGTTTTTTTTTAAGGAAATTAGTATTCAGGCTTGTCTTTGGATGTTTATTTTCATTTTCATAATTTTCTGTGGAGCAAATGGAGTTGGACTCGCTCATGTAACACAAATCCATTGAGGGCCCATGTTGCTGCCAGGAGTCATGCTGGATTTCAGAGACACTAGACAAATATGATATTATTCAGTCACTGTGTGTGTGTGTGTGTGTGTGTGTGTAATTCCTTTTGTGTAACCTCTTATCACACCAGCATTCTCACTTTTTTGAGCTGGTGACCTTGACACGACCTTCAATCTTCTAGGGGTTTTTTTTTTGGCGTCCATTCATGCCAGTCTTCTCCCTGAAACTTACTTCTCCTTCTCCATCTGCCTAAATCTTGTCCACATTAGGGCCAAATCCAATACTACCTTCTTCACAAAACTTTATCCTGTCCATTAGACAATTACTTTCAGCCCTTCTTTGACTTTCACTTTTTTCTCCTCCTCTCTTAAGCTTAACATTGCATATTATCATCCTTACTCAGCATCTGGCCTTTCCATCTACTTCATAGAGAAATGGAACCCACGAGCATTGAGTTCTGTTGGCTTGCAGCTTCCCAATCCACACATTCTCATCTGTGATACAAGCAACCTTGACTAAGGGTTCCCCAGAGAAACAGAACTAGTTGGAGAGAGGTGATGGATAGATAGATAGGGATTTGTTGTTGGAATTGATTCACACAGTAATGGAGGATGAGATAGCCCCTGACCTGTCCTGGAGAATCAGGAAAACCAATGATATAATTCAAACCCCATCTGAAGCTCTGAGAACAGGGTGGGTTTAAGCCCTAGTCCTATTCAGAAGGCCTGAGAACAAGCAGAATCAATGTCTGAGGGCAGAAAAAGATGGATGTTTCAGTTCAAAGAGAGGGGATTCTTTCTTCGGCCTTTTTGTTCTGGTAGGAGCCTCAACAATTAGGCGATGCCAACCTGCCTTGCTGAGGACCGTCTTCGGTCCTCAGTCTATGATAAACACCCAGCTCTTCCTGAGATACTCTCAGAGCCACATCCACTTTACTAGCTCTCTGGGCATCCCTGAGCCCCATCAGGTTGATACATGAAATTAACCATCACATCTCTTTAATTCCATTTTTGTAGAACAACTTGCTGTCTTCAATTGAAAGTCACACCATCTCTGCTATGGATCTACAACCCCTGATCTTTGGAAGCCAGAGTCCCTTTTCCTCCAAAATTTCCACTCCCACTCTTTCCCTCTCATCAACTTCAGCTTAAAATTACTTGGGACTTCCCTGATGGTCCAGTGGCTAAGACTCTGCACTCCCAATGCAGGGGAACTGGCTTCAATCCTATCACAAGAATTCTTTCCAGTTACTCTCTCCACTTTGAATCCATCATTTACTCTTTAATCATATATATAAATTTCCTACTTCCTCCTAGGTGGCGCTAGTGGTAAAGTACCCACCTGCCAATTCAGGAGATGAAAGAGACCTGGGTTGGATCCTTGGGTGGGAAATGATCCCCTGGAGCAGGGCATGGCAACCCGCTCCAGTATTCTTGCCTGGAGAATCCCATGGACAGAGGAGCCTGACAGGCTACAGTCCTTAGGGTTGCAAATGTTTGGACAGGACTGAAGCCACTTAGCACACACATACATCCTGATACACAGCCCTTAGCCCCTTCTCCCATCCCACACTCATTCTATTAAAACTTCTTTTGGGGAAGGTGGCCACTCACTTCATTGTCACTAAACAGCAGACAACTTTCAGTCTCCATATCACAGTCTTTTGTTATCATTGACAGTTGCCCACCTCCTCCTGCTGACAGGAGGACACCATTCTCTCTTCACCTTTGCAAATCCTTCTCAGTCTTCAGTTGTTTTATTTCTGAGTGGGGAGAAAGTGGTCTCTTTTCTTTTTCTGCACATGTGTAAGCCTTTTCTCACAAGAGAAGAGAATATTCTTGCTTCACTCCTTCTCACGGAGTCACCTCAGTGTTCTCACTCTCATAGCTTCAATCTCCCAAACAGCTCCCAATTCAATGCTTCCCAGTCCCAATCACGCTTCTGCACTCTAAACTCATAGGTTCAGTAGTCTGTTACAGAAACACACTTACTTGTCCCTGAGATATCTCAAAGCCTCCAAGTTCAGGATCAAACACATGATCTGTCTGTTCAAATATGTCCCTCCTAAGATCTCCAGGCTTCCCAGGAAGCACAGTGATAAAGAAGTGAAAGTCATTCAGTCATGTCTGACTCTTTGCAACTCCATGGACTTCATATAGTCCATGGAATTCTCCAGGTCAGAATACTGGAGAGGGTTGCCATGCCCTGCTCCAGGGGATCATTTCCCACCCGAGGATCCAACCCAGGTCACTTATGTGTCCTGCATTGCTTTTCCTTTCTCCAGGGGATCTTCCCAACCCAGGGATTGAACCCAGGTCTCCCACATTACAGGCATATTCTTTGCCAGCTGAGCCACAAGGGAAACCCTAGTGGTAAAGAATCCACCTGCAATGCAGGAGTCTTGGATTCTATCCCTGGGTTTGGAAGATCCCCTGGAGAAGGAAATGGCAACCCACTCCAGTAATCTTGCCTGGACAGAATTGCCTAGCAGGCTACAGTCCATGGGGTCACAAAGAGTTGGATGGGACTGAGCAGCGAGGCAACAATAACAACAAAAAAGATCTCCACCGTGGGGACTAGCACTATTCTCCTGAAAGTGTCTGACAGAGCCTCCATGTCTAACAATTACCAGATCTTAAGGATTCTGCCTCCGTTCATTTAGTTCACGTCCATCTACACTGACTCAGCCTTAGCTCAGACCCTCATCATCTCTCCCCTGGATTATTGCAGCAGCCTTTTGATGAACCCCCATCTCCACCTTTGTCCTACCTCCAAGTGTGCTCCACTCCACTGCAATGTTTATCTTTCTAAAATAAACATTTGGTGATCTTGGTGACATAATTAAAAAATCTTTCTAGAGAAAGCAGTCCAAGTCCTCAGTCTGGCAGGTGGGCCTTTGTGATCTGTTTTCTCTTCACCTTTCCAGCTCCACCACTTGCTGCATCATTCCCTGTATGCTGGTCACCCTAAGGGTGTCTGCATTTCTCTGGAATGTATCATACTCTGGCATGTCTAAGACTCGCTAATGTGACTCTTTGCTCTATTATTTTTTTCTTCATCTTTCTGGTATATCCTTCCCCCATCTCACCCCTTTCTTCATGGGTTAATCTAATTCGATGAATTAGATAAGCCAACAATTAACAGATCTTTACTATATGGAGAAGATGTGTTTATAACTCAGCAAGCAATGAAACTATCAGGATTTATGGGGTTGCACAGAGTCGGACACAACTGACGCAACTTAGCAGCAGCAGCAGTTTTTCAGCTATTAAGATGATTCAGTGTTAAAATACATTTCTCAGTTTTGTCCCCATAGAACTTAATATTTCAAAGTAGTTTTAGCAGCTGATATTATCTTGTTTATCTACTCACTACACCTCTCCCACCTGCCCTGGAAAATACACTCGGTGAAGCCAGGGCTCTCAGCTGTGTTGTTGCAGTAGGTCCCATATGCCCAGAAGAGAGTAAACCTCAAGCCATAGGTGTCCAATGAGAAAGTGAATAAATGCTCTGTCTTCAAAGGCTCCGTTCAGTTGTCAACACTTTGGGTAGACTTTCCTGATCCGCACAAGGGAGGACAGATCATCTTTCGGGTGGCGCTGCGGGATTTTCCCCATGCGCGCTTAGAACCGTAGACGTAACTGTCAGTATGCTGTCTCTTCCCACAGACCCACAGCAGGGACTCTGTCTCTTGTGCCTGTGTTGTTGTTTAATCACTTCAGTCACGTCCAACTCTTTGCAACCCTATGGACTGTAGCCCACCAGGCTCCTCTGTCCATGGGATTTTCCAGGCAAGAATACTCGAGTGGTTCACCATTTCCTCCTCTAGGGGAATCTCCCCAACACAAGGATCGAATGCGCGTCTCCTACTTGGCAGGCAGGTACTGTATCTGCAGCTTCAAGCACAGTACCGGCATTCAGTACACATTCAATAAATGTCTGAAGTAAATAACCCGCTGCGCTTCCTATGACTGCACTCTGCATCCACTCTTCGTCTCCTTTGCTTTGTTGTTGTTGTTACCATTCAGTGCTCAGTTGTATGCGACTCTTGGCAACCCCCTGGACTGCAGCACGCCAGGCTTCCCTGTCCTTCACCATCTCCCGGAGCTTGCTCAAACTCATGTCCACTGAGCTGGTGATGCCATCCAACCATCTCATCCTCTGTTGTCTCCTTCTCCTTCTGCCTTCAATCTTTCTGGCCCACAAACACTTTTGAGAATTGGAGCTTTTTTTTCTTTTTCTAGAAATTCTCCCACTGTCTATTACCATGCTGTTCACATCCTAGACACAATAAATGCTGAATTAAACTACCATTAGTGTTTCATATGTTCAGATAAACCTAAACGGAGCTCATCAAAAACAACGAGACGTTCATTTTTCCAGTGCTGACCAACATGATGCCAGGATATGGAAACAGATGGTTAGTTGCGACTCATAATTATATGGAATACATCCTTTCGAACAACAAATTGCTGTGGAACCTTTGGCATCTAGTCTCTGCTTAATAGTTTGCATGCTTTCTGTTAGGATTTTGTACTGAGTTTCCCGCTATCTTCAATCAGGACCTCCTAGGTGGATAATTTCTATAGCCAGAGTGTCCAATCTACCACAGCCTGGATGATATAGCTTGCAGAGCAGTTCAACCCCATTTGTCACCATTGTGAGCTCACCAAGCCCAGGCATTATTTATCTGTTGGGTGATAAGAAGTAGAAAATTTCCTGGTCTACCTCCTGTACAGTGTTTACTGAGCTCCGAAAAATTCTCATTCTAAATCTCTTCTTGTGAAATTTTTAAAAACATTTCTGTTGACCTGCTGCAATGAGATGTATCCACATTTATTTTATAGTAGCTGTAACTTAATTTCCCTAGTATTTGATAAATACCCTTGCAGCTAGATCAAGATTTGGGAAGAAAAGAGGGTGTTCATGATTTTGAGGATAGATTGCTTCAGATATTGGTTAATCTTATCCAAATTGTTTAATCTTTTAGTTTCCACTGTACGTGAAAACATGTTTGCCTTTATGAATACAAGTGCTAACATCAATTATTTTGAGAATATAAATTTTAATCACAGTAGAGTTGCATCAAATTAGAGTCTAAAATCAGCCTGTTTGTCAAAAATCATGTGTAAAAAATGACCCACCTGCCACACAAAGGCAGACCTTCTTTCTCTCCCATGTCCAATGCTGCCCAATCTCATATCACCATGGAGAGCTGCTTCTTCACTTCCTCACCAAATGAAATTGCTGGCTTGCATTTAAGGGTCATTTAGTGTGCCTAGCATCCTGGAAAGTCCCATGGATGGAGGAGCCTGGTAGGCTGCAGTCCATGGGGTCACTAAGAGTTGGACATGACTGAGCGACTTCACTTTCACTTTTCACTTTCATGCATTGGAGAAGGAAATGGCAACCCACTCCAGTGTTCTTGCCTGGAGAATCCCAGGGACAGGGGAGCCTGGTGGGCTGCCATCTATGTGGTCGCACAGAGTCGGACACAACTGAAGTGACTTAGCAGCAGCAGCAGCAGCATATATCTAAATAAGAATTATCTTCAGTAGCATGACATGATCATGCTACCAGAAGCTCCTGGAATCAAGATCAGAGTCACCTCCCATTTCATTTTCACTAAAGAGTCCGTGCTCTTTGGTGAAATAGAGGGCAAATCCACTGCCATCTTGTGTCTCTCCCTCTCTCTCCAAGTTAATTTATAGAAGTTCACTGCACATATTCAGTGTCTATCTTAAATGCTTTCTTAACTGTTCTCAATAGCTTATTACAAACTCAACTGAAACTAAGAGCGTGTCTGTCCCCATACCATCTGTCCCCATAGTTTTCCATATCTGATCCTGCAAGTCTGATTTCTGTTCTGCAGTTCTGAACTTTTACTGTGGTCATCGACATAAAAACAATTTGGCTTTGTCTATTTCTTCCATATTTTAATGCACATAGAGGAAAGTCTATGTGCATTTTCTTAAATCGCTAAATAAGAAAATAAGGCATGGCCTCCAGAGTAGTGCCCTCACTCTCTGCCCTTCCAGTCACTCCGAATGATTGCACATCTATGCTGGTTGCAATAGGGAGTAAGGGATTCTTCAAAGCCACCCATCAAACACTCCTTGGCACTGCCTGCCAGGGGAACTTGCCTGAAGTTGACCCTCACCTCCCTGTGCCCAGGCCTCTGTTGGCCTGGAGGGCAGCCTCCCCCAGCTCATCCATGGAATTCAGTCCCAGGCAGAGGTCAGCAGTACACACAGGGTAGAGACATGGAAAGGCAGGCTGAGTCAGACATGGAGGCTCAGAACAACTTGTTCTGGGGAGGCAGGTGGGAAACCTGTCAGAAGGTGGGTCTGAGGCAGGAGGCAGATGAGTATTCCCAGGGTAAAGCAATTGGAGATTCATTCTCTATTGACCGAAATTTCAAGACAAGAAAGCAGGGCAATTTGGCGGGGAGGCTGGACCCTGTACAGACCACATATTTCTTGTTCTGAAAGTCAGGAGACCTCCCTGACCTCACATATGCAGAAAAGGTTCCTTGAAGGCCAAAGGGGAGTCATGTCAAGGGATGTCCTACCCAGATACCTTTTCGGTAGGATTCATCTTGGCTAAGAGATGCATGCGCACACATAGGAGGATCCTGAGATATACCAGATAGGGACTGTGAACCAGTCAAATCATAATGATTGGCCAAAGGAAACTCAGAAGAGATGCCCCATGTAAGTGATTTAAAATGCCATGTGGGCGCAGCTCAGGGGCTTTCTGTTTGCCCATGTGTCTGTCCACATGTACAGTACTCTTTTTCCTCCTAATAAATACTTGCTAGTGTTTTGGGGCATTCTCTTCTGCAAAGCTGAAGGGCCAGAGCCCTTGTCACTGATCACTGGTCTAGCGGCAAGGATCTGGTGCTTTCACCGCTGTGACCCAGCCCAGCCTCTGGTTGGGAACCCAGGCCTCGTTCCAAGTTGCTGCAGGCTGAGGCCATCTGAGATTAAGTTCACACCTGCTTCCAAGCCCATGGTGCATGTGTCCTTGTACCATAGACTTCACTTACAGAGCATGAATTCAAATTAATTAAGAATTTCAATACAAAACAATGGCAGAGCAAGAATTTCAATACAGCAATGGCAGAGCAGGAAACACCCCAAGCAAGGGGTCTGTCTGTGTGTTGGGTCCCGTGTGACTGCTCTGACCACATGCTGCGCAACCTGCCCTGGCTTCTCACCATCCCTTCAGTTAGCTGATTCTCAGTTGCAAAGGGCTGTTTCTTTCTTCCTCAGATTGACCCATCTAGCTGCAAAAATTTTACAGCCCAGTATTGAAAGGAAGTCGGGAGGTCTAATTGTCCATGCAGAGTGTCTAGGGTTTCATTTAATGCCCTTGCTTTCAGTGTCTGCATCCTCAGCCAGGAATTTGGATTTCCTGTTTCAGATTTTTCATAGAATAATTCTCAAGTCTTCTGCCAGGTAAAAAGAGCTAGAATCAGAATTGAAATGGAAGAAAGAAGGGGATCTGGAGGTGGGGGAGGGGGTAACTGCTTATAAACATTTGTAGACAATCTTTCTTAAGCCCCATCCTGAAAACCCCATTTTTAAAAGTATTTTCTATTTCCAAAAATGTCCATTTCTGGACTTCTGAGATAAAACTTGACCTGGCTTTCCCTCTCCAATTTATATTTCAATTTCCTCTACATTGCTAATTCAGTTACCACTTGCTCGTTTTCCTTTCTAGCTTCCAAAATTATGTTGCTATGCTCTTTACTTCTATTCTTTTCCTCCTATGAGCTTTTGCCTCTCTCATCATCCTCTTAGTGAGGTTTTGCAAGGGCAGAACTGTTTGTACAATAGGTAATCAAATCTGCATGTTTAACTGAATGTCTGTCTGTTTTATTTCCTTCCCTCTTTTTAAATAGAAGTTCTCTTTCTCTTTTCTCCTCTTCCCCGATGATTGTACACAGGGGTTGCTGGCGGTGATTATTTCACAATTGAGGCTAACAAGGCAGTTTCCCGAGAAGCGTGACTTCAAATACGGAGGACACATTGACACAGTGCTGTCTGAAAAAAGACAATTGCGTGGCTGCTGGAGGATCCGGCAATAACACATCAGATACCTAATTCCCCGCTGAAGAGGAGCTTCAAGGACACACTTATTCCTGCTTCTCTAGAAACTGCATCTGTCATGACAATGAGGCCTCAACAGCCACATCCTGGCCATGGATTCCCCTGGCTCTGGATGATGGACTCAGGCTGGACCAATCAGATCATCTCCCCTTGAAGTTTGGACTTTGATCTCAGATGAGAGAATTAGGAGTTATCAGTAACCAAAGCAAACAAATGGCAGCACCGAAGACCCTCACAGTCCACTGCAGAGGCACGCAGAGCCACCGTCGTCCTCACACATCGAGAGGTCCAGTGGTCAGCTCTTGTTTGTGTTCCTTGAGACCTCCCCATACACCACATGCATCCTGCGAGTTCCTCCTTTTTTTGTTGTTGTTTTTTGGTCTTTTGGCTTCGACTGGCTCTCGGTTATTTTAATTTCACTCAAAATAACCTAAATACTAAAGATGCTGTAGTCAGGTGCCATGAAGCAGTAGGGTACGGAGGTGCTGTTGCAAGAAGCAGCCATGTCCATTTCTTCCCAACTTCATGCCAGTGACTTCCTTTGGGTAGCTTGGGTCAGCCATGGTGAGAGTATTTACACAAGAACTGACCAATGCTACAGGTCAGGGACTTGGGGTTCCCTCCCCTCTCCCCAGGAAAGCTGCTGTTTAAACATCTAACAGTATACCACTGATGGTGATCCTAGTTGTAAATTTCCCTGGCCCTCAGTTTGCCCATCTCTAAAGTAGATATAGGGCTGCCAGGAGATCAAACCCGTCAATCCTAAAGGAAATCAACCTTGAATATTCATTGGAAGGACTGACACTGAAGCTGAAGCTCCAATACTTGGGCCACCTGAAGCAAAGAGCTGACTCATTGGAAAAGACCCTGATGCTGGGAAAGATTGAGGGCTAGAGGAGAAGGGGGCGACAGAGGATGAGATGGTTGGATGGCATCACTGACTTAATGGACATGAACTTGAGCATGTTCCAGGAGATAGTGAAGGACAGCGAAGCCTGGCATGCTACAGTCCATGGGGTTGCAAAGAGGCAGATGTGACTTTAGTGACTGAACAATAACAAAGTAGATACAAATCACACTTCTACTTTTCTTTCTTCTCGGAGATGTCATTAAGATTCAACAAGGTAAAGAAAATGGAAATTTTAAACTGTTCCAATATTCAGTAAATTTTGATAATAAATAACTTAAATTGAATAATACATTTTAATTAATAACTTTGCTTATTAATGACATATTAAGGAATAAATACTTTCTGAGAATAGGACATAGGCTGGACATATTCAATCTTGACTAATTTATTTATAACTTGAGGAAATAAACATAATAAAAGAATACTCACACATATTATGAAAATAAGTGAGTGAATTCTCCACTTGTTTTCTTTAGCAAATTACAACAACCCCCAATAGCAATCATAGAAGGAGAATCCTAAGTTTGCTTATTTTTACTTTTACTTCCTTCCCCCATCTTTTACTTGGTGGGAATTTAAAGGAATTTTTCTCTAAAAGATTATAACAATCATTTAGACTGAAAGTGAAAAAAACCAGTTGTCAGTAATATATTATTACTGTATATTTATATATGAATATATTTTACAAAGTGAATCTATATCCCTTATCTTATTCAATTCTATGAACATCTATTTTTATTTTTGAGTCCCAATACAACTCTCACCTTGCCTTTTTCCTTTGCTTACTATAAAATAGAGTTTCTCAGATAAAATATGGTCTGAATTTCAATTTCGAGGCAGAATAAGGACACACAGCTCCTACATTTAGATCCATATCTTGGGTTTTGTGCTCTGTGTTCTGAACACTTGAATTAATATCAACTCCGTGTCCCTCACTGAAAATAGATGTCGAACAGGACATTGTGGATATTTATCATTACAAAAATATTTGTGTAAGGTAAACAATTCAGATAACATTAGAAAACAGCTACAAAACAGGTATAGTTGTTATTTATAGGGTGCTTTTGAGAACACAAAAGAAGGGACAGCCTTTGTCCACTGGGATTTTGGTTGAAGGACAAAACAGAAAATCCACCAAATAAGCAAGTCAGAAACATGTCTAGGGAGAAAGGCAGGCTTCGCGGAAGAGCTATTACTTTCACTGGGTCTCATTTCTCTTCTTTCCTGAGCCGTCTCCCATCTTTTCTTCTCCAAGCAGGAGACTTTTACTAGGGGATCAGATTCAAAAGATTTGGTGAAACATTATCCTGAAAACAAATTTGCAGAAGGATTTTGCTAAGAAAAAGCTTAAGAGAAATGTATTTTTCATACATAAGAAACAGCCTAATAAAGTTTATATAGCTACAGGGAATACCAATATCTAGAGAAAATGATAAACAGATTCTATCTAGGCAAAGGAAGAAGGAAATTTGACTAAAACAAGGAGAGGAAGGGACACACAGAGAGTTAGGATGCTTAAGGGAGTATTTTATGTTTATTTGCCAACAATTCAGAATTATAGAGCTCTGGTGACCCACATTTACACCTCTTCACCAGAACTGCAAAGAAAGCCAGAGGCAGAAACTGATCTCCTTCAACTTTTGCCCTGAAAAGTGGTTTCCCCCACCCTCCTCTTTAGATACCACAGAAGTGCTTGCCCACAGAGCCTCCTCTCGAGTCTTTTATCTGGAAAGTTTATCTCTGATTTCAAATGCAAAGCTTTTCTTGGGTAAAGGAAATTCAAGCATCATTGAGCAGTCAAGGAAAGTGTTTTGCCCAGCCCTGTGGAATCTGTGACATACTATCAGTTGTGTATTTTACATATGTTTAATTATCTTTTAGCCCTTGAGGCAGGCAAAACTGTAAAACTTGGCAAGGCTGATAACTTATTAGGGTTGAATACATGAAACATTCAGGGTGATGAAAGAATAAGCAGCTGCAAAACCGGATAATTTAATGGTCGCTGGCAAAGCTGAGAGCTGGCTATAGGAGATCTTCTCAACGAAAGAAAGAAGGTAGTCATTACCATCTTACTACAGTTTTCTTAATGTGTTACTAGCCTACATGCCCCATGCTTTCTGTAATCAAGCAGATGTGAATGGAGGTTTGAATGATCTTGGCAACCTCCATGAATACAATCATGACAATTTCTTCACCCTACATTCATTCACTCATGCAAGAAATATTTACTTAACAGCTACTCTGTGTCATGTCACGTTCGTATTGTTTGTATGAACAGAAATCTTACCGGTTCACATGGATCTTACATTACAGGTAAAGCAGGAAACCAAGAAAACAAATACATAAAAAAGATGTCAGACAGTGACAAAGTACTCTTGAGATACCTTATGTGATGCGTCAAGATAAGATGGTGACTACTTTTTTCAATTGAATTATGATTGATTCACAGTATTGTGATAGTTTCAGATGTACATCAAGGTGATTCAGTTATATATATATATATATAAATATATATATATATATAATCTTTTTCAGATTCTTTTTCATTATCGTTTAGTACAAGATATTGAATACGGTTCCCTGTGCTCTGCAGTAAATCCTTATTGTTTGAAAGTAAAAGTTGCTCGGTCATGTCTGACTCTTTGCAATCCCATGGACTATACAGTCCATGGAATTCTCAGAATACAGGAGTGGGTAGCCTATCCCTTCTCTAGCAGATCTTCCCAACCCAGGAATCAAACCAGGGTCTCCTGCATTGCATGTGGATTCTTTACCAACTGAGCTATCAGAGAAGTGCCTTATTATTTACATACTTTATATATACTAGAGTGTCCCTTAATCCCATATGCCTAATTTATCCCTTCCCCTCTTTCCCTTTGGTAACCGTAAGTTTGTTTTCTGTCTATGAGTCTATTTCTATTTTGAAAATGTTTATTTGTATTTTTTTGAGATTCCACATATAAGTGATATCATATGATGTTTGTCTTTCTCTGTCTGATTTACTTCACTTAGTATGATAATCTCAAGGTCTAACTATGTTGCTGCAAATGGCACCATTTCATTCTTTTTTATGGTTGAGTAATATTCCACTGCGATATATGTGTATATAAGTGTGTATACATATACATTACTTCTAAAATTGTGTAATCAGAGGAGATTTCTCCAAATGTGCGATATTTAAATTAAGCAAGTATGCAGGGCAATAGAAAGCAGGCAAGTGAAGACCCGGGAGAAAGAACATTCCCAGCAGAGGAAATAGGTATTTTAGTATGGAAAGTGAAAGTGAAAGTGAAGTCGCTCAGTCATGTCCAACTCTTTGCGACCTGTGGACTGTAGCCCACCAAGCTCCTCCATCCATGGGATTCTCCAGGCAAGAATACTGGAGAGGGTTGCCATTTCCTTCTCCAGGGGATCTTCCCAACCCAGGGATCGAACCCAGGTGTCCCACATTGCAGGCAGACCTCTGCACCACCAGGGAAGCCCTTAGTGTGGAAGGAGGCGGATGTGACTGGAATGTGGGGGATGAGCAGGTAGGGCATGAAGTGACAGTGGAAGTGTGAGCTGAGAACAGCTCAAAGAAAGTGGGCTTCCTGAGCAGGAAAAGAGATTGGGTTTTGTCTTATTACAATAGGAACCCTACATAGGATCTTAAGAAGGGAAAATGAGATCAGCTTTAAATTTTTAAAAATCCCACAGGTCACTGTGCAGAGGATGAATCATAAGTTATCGAGTGAAAGCAGAGAGATAAATTAAGAAACCATCACAACAGTTTAAATGAAAGCTGGTAATGGCTTAGATGAGGTCAACAGGAATAGAAACAGCAAGAAATGGCTGGGTGGGTCTAGGTCATATCTTAGAAGGACCCTTGATGAGAGTGGCTTGCAAATTGGATAGGAACATGAGGAGGGCAAAAAGAAATCATCACTTTTTCTGCAGGGGGCTGCAAGCAATCCTTGGCATTCTTTGGCTTGCAGTGGCATCGCTCTACTTTCTCCCTTCTGCTTTCCCTACAAGCACTTTCACGAGCTTGTCTTCACTCTCTGTGTGTCTGTGTCTCCCTCTCCTTATGACGGCATCAGTTATGGGACTAAGGGCCCACCCTAATCCAGGAAACCCTCATCTTAACTTGGCTGTACCTTCAAGAACAGGTTCCTCTGGATGGACAAGAATTTTAAGGAACACTACACAACCCGGCACTGTGGCTAAAGGATCTGCTTGGCTCTAAAAGATGATGCTGTGAAACTGCTGAACTCAATATGCCAGCAAATTTGGAAAACTCAGCAGTGGCCACAGGACTGGAAAAGGTCAGTTTTCATTCCAATCCCTAAGAAAGGCAATGACAAAGATTGCTCAAACTACCGCACAATTGCACTCATCTCACACGCTAGTAAAGTAATGCTCAAAATTCTCCAAGCCAGGCTTCAGCAATATGTGAACCATGAACTTCCTGATGTTCAAGCTGGTTTTAGAAAAGGCAGAGGAACCAGAGATCAAATTGCCAATATCCGCTGGATTGTGGAAAAAGCAAGAGAGTTCCAGAAAAACATCTATTTCTGCTTTATTGACTATGCCAAAGCCTTTGACTGTGTGGATCACAATAAACTGTGGAAAATTCTGGAAGAGATGGGAATACCAGAGCACCTGACCTGCCTCTTGAGAAATCTGTATGCAGGTCAGGTTAGAACAGTTAGAACTGGACATGAAACAACAGACTGGGTCCAAATAGGAAAAGGAGTACGTCAAGGCTATATATTGTCACCCTGCTTATTTAACTTATATGCAGAGTACATCATGAGAAACACTGGACTGGAATAAACACAAGCTGGAATCAAGATTGCTGGGAGAAATATTAATCACCTCAGATATGCAGATGACACCACCCTTATGGCAGAAAGTGAAGAGGAACTAAAAAGCCTCTTGATGAAAGGAGAGTGAGGAGAGTGAAAAAGTTGGCTTAAAGCTCAACATTCAGAAAATGAAGATCATGGCATCCGGTCCCATCACTTCATGGTAAATAGATGGGGAAACAGTGGAAACAGTGTCAGACTTTATTTTGGGGGGCTCCAAAATCACTGCAGATAGTGACGGCAGCCATGAAATTAAAAGACGCTTACTCTTTGGAAGAAAAGTTATGAGCAACCTAGATAGCATATTCAAAAGCAGAGACATTACTTTGCCGACTAAGTTCCATCTAGTCAAGGCTATGGTTTTTCCTGTGGTCATGTATGGATGTGAGAGTTGGACTGTGAAGAAGCCTGAGTGCCGAAGAATTTATGCTTTTGAACTGTGGTGTTGGAGAAGACTCTTGAGGGTCCCTTGGACTGCAAGGAGATCCAACCAGTCCATTCTGAAGGAGATCAGCCCTGGGATTTCTTTGGAAGGAATGACGCTAAAGCTGAAACTCCAGTACTTTGGCCACCTCATGCGAAGAGTTGACTCATTGGAAAAGACTTTGATGCTGGGAGGAATTGAGGGCAGGAGGAGAAGGGGATGACAGAGGATGAGATGGCTGGATGGCATCACGGACTCGATGGACGTGAGTCTGAGTGAACTCCGGGAGTTGGTGATGGACAGGGAGGCCTGGCGTGCTGCGATTCATGGGGTCGCAGAGTCGGACATGACTGAGCAACTGAACTGAACTGAACTGAACTTCAGACTGTGCTCTCTTGAGTAAACAGTCAGGCAGCACAGGCTCAGATAGGGGTGTCTTGCTAGGCTCCTGAGGCTAAGAACTGCCTCATTTTCTTCTGAAATCTGGTGTTTTTGCAAAGAGGTGGTAGAGAGTGTTCAGCACATGGAATCTCTACCTCTTAGCCCTCTAAAATGGGGTTGTATTGTGACTACAGCATTGGTGATGATGATGGTTTAGTCACTAAGTTATGTCTGACTCTTGCGTTCCCCTGCATTAGAGAGAGGTAAATAGGAGCACATTTATAGCAGATTAGATCTCAGCTTTGGAGGTATTATGGCTTGAATTATGTCCCCCAAACTCATATGTTGAGGACTTAACCTCTAGTGTGACTGTATTATTCTAGACACTATTAATTTCTCCTATGTCATCTCTAGCAACTAGAACTAAAATTATTTCATCCTTTTTAAGTTTTCTACTTCTTACTCCTTGTTCTAGTCCAAGCCATTTTCCATTTGATAACTACATAAGGAATTATTTTGACCCTTGATAGCAAGTTAAGAAGCTGCTTGCAATAAGATTTCACAGTCTGTATTCACTCTGAGCTCCTCCTGGGCGGGTTCCCTGAAAGAGTATACAAACAGGAACCAAGCGGTCACTTTGAAGGTCTGCTGGTTTAACATCTTTATTGACAACCTAGAAGAATGCAAAAATACCACAGTAATGAAATGTGATTTTAAATTGGGAGTTGAAGCAATGACAGAGGAGTAAATTGAGGAGAAAAACCACAGAGTACCTGAAATTCAACTTAGCAAACTACCATCTAATGTAGCTGAGAACTGAAAAATAATTCAAAACGTGAACTGTCAAAGGATGAGTGAAGTCAGTCAAATATTAGCGTCCTAAAAGACCTGCAGGTAATGGCAAAGTTAATCATGCATGTTAGAACTGAGATGGGCTAGAAAATGATCAATGCTGTTTACAGCAAGTAAGGAGGTGGCGTAGAGACGGGACGTGTAGAGGATTGGTGAGACAGCATCTGGAATTTTGTCAGCTTAAAAGAAATGCCCAACCTGGGGGTTGTAAGTTAAGTTTTATTAGGGGCAAAATGATGCTAAAGCTGAAACTCCAGTACTTTGGCCACCTCATGCAAAGAGTTGACTCATTGGAAAAGACTTTGATGCTGGGAGGAATTGGGGGCAGGAGGAGAAGGGGATGACCGAGGATGAGATTCCTGCAGATCAGGAAACAGCATTTCAGATAGCTCTGAGAAAGTGCTCCAAAGAGGCAAGGGGGAGATCAGTATATAAGTGCTTTTGGTGGATGAGGAGGGCATGCAGTCAGGCACTTATCTTTTGCAGAAGGTTTCTGCTACTCACATGGGGCAGTAGTCACCATGAATGATTTTAGTGCTTTTCTACCCATCAACCCTAAAGGAAATCAATCCTGAATATTTATTGGAAGGACTGATGATGAAACTGAAGCTCCAATACTTTGGCCACCTGATGTGAAGAGCCAACTCACTAGAAAAGACCCTGATGCTGGGAAAGATTGAAGGCGGGAGGATAAGGGGACGACAGAGGATGAGATGCTTGGATGGCATCACTGACTCGATGGACATGAGTTTGAGCAAGCTCTGGAAGTTGGGAAGGACAGGGAGGCCTGGTGTGATGCAGTCCATGGGATCACAAAGAGTCGAACATGACTGAACTGAACTAGGTAGGAGGAGATAAAGGAATTGGGCTCATAAAATTGTTTCCTGAAAATATCTAACTACTAATTTCTGAAAACCTGTTCTGCCAGCTGGCCCCCTACCCAGCACAGAGTGCCTTGATTCTGCTCTCCAACCTGAACCCCTTTCAGGTGGTATTGAAAATCAGCAGCCGCAGCAGCACGTGATTTAATCTTTATAGAATAGATGGCAAGTGCCAGTTTGTAGTTAACATTTGATATTCTATTGGATGTATTATCACTTGGAACGCCCTCTAACACAGATAAGCTGAAGGCATGGATCAAAGGAAGAATGCAAGGAGAGGACTGACATTGGGAAAGCAAATTGAATGGAGGAGCATAACAGATAAATACAAACTGGCTGCATTCCCAATTATTCAAAGTTACAGAAAGCAGTGTGCTTAGACCATAACAGCTTCAAAATCAGATTGGTTTCATGTCTTCCATTCAGCCTCTTATTAGTTGTTGGACCTTGGACAAGATGCAGAACTCTAGAGTCTCTATTTTTCGGTCTGAAAATGAAGTAGCAGGTACACTCGATTCTTAGGGTTTTTTGAAGGATGAATGAAGTAATGCATGTCAGAAATTAGTGCAATCCCGGACTCTGTGAGGACCTAGTTGGTGGGATGCTGGGAGTGGCAGTGGGAGGGTCAAGAAGAAGGGGATATATGTATACAGTGGAAACTAACACAACATGATAAAGCAACCATACCCCTTGCCTGCAGTGCAGAAGACCCGGGTTCAATCCCTGGGTTGGGACGATCCCCTGGAGAAGGAAATGGCAGCCCACTCCAGTATCCTTGCCTGGAAAATCTCATGGACAGAGGAAACTGGTGGACTGCAGTCCATGGGGTTGCAAAGAGTTGAGCACGACCGAGCGATTAACACGATTAACACATAACACACACCCCAATAAAAATAGATAAAAAAATTTAAAAAGGAATTAGTGCAATCCCAATGCAGACATTGGGTTTCCCTGGTGGCTCAGCTGGTAATGAATCCGCCTATAATTCAAGAGACCTAGGTTCGATCCCTGGGTTGGGAAGATCCCCTGGAGAAAGGAATGGCTACCCACTCCAGTATTCTGGCCTGAAGAATTTCTTGGACTGTTTAGTCCATGGGGTCACAAAGAATTGAACACAACTGAGTGACTTTCACTTTGGACTTCCTTGGTGGCTCAGACGGTAAAGTCTGCCTACAGTGCAGGAGACCCAGGTTCGATACCTGGGTCAGGAAGATCTCCTGGAGAAGGAAATGGCTACCCACTCCAGTATTTTTGCCTGGAAAATCCCATGGATGGAGGAGCCTGGCAGGCAACAGTCACAAAGAGTCAGGCACAGTTGAGCAACTTCACTTTCAATGCACATATTCTCATAAAGTACTAACCATAACAAATGATAATAATAATGATGATCCATACATAATCAGGTTTTTTAATTTTTTAGTTACTTGCATCTTTGTCAAACATTTTTACCTTCTGTTAGTGATGATTTTTGCACGGGAATTTTTCTAGACGTGACATTCAACTTAGAGTCTCTACCAACAATGTGACAGCCTCTACGCCCGCAGAGGATTCATTTTAAGTAGTTCACTGTCCCCCATCACTTCCTCCACTACATAATTCTACCATCTGTCCTCCCGTATCTTCTTAATCAGAATAGCCTAATAGGCAGTCCTGGATCCAGCGATTTTTTAAACCAAGAGAATATGGAGTGAGAGCCAGATGGTAAATTTGAACATATCTAGGACAATCACTTTATTTAGCTACAAAAACAAACAAAATTAAACAGTCGTTTCTCTCTTTTATCCACTGGCTTCCCTGGCAAGATAAGTCCTTGAACTTTTTTAGATGACACAAAATTTCTATCCACTCATCAGATACCACATATCATTTTAAACCATGGGATATGAAAGAAAGAGTGTATTTTGGGTGTGTCATTTTAAAATCTCAGTCGTTGTATGGTTGCTTTCTATTCCTGTGATTTTTAAGCTGAAGGGCAAACAGATATTTTTAAAAAGGTGAATATTTGAAGGCAATTTCATGTACACTAAGGGAAACAGAGATGGACAAAGTGTGATTACCTCCCTCCCCCAAAGAAAATGATATTAATGATCAAGTCAAAGAATTTTCTCCTTGCTGAAGTTTGTGTGCCATTTTGCAAGCATTCCATAGACAGGAAGGTAATGAAGTGTGTTCCCAGAGAGGCCTTTTTCTGATGTTAGAGCCTGTTTTGCCCCTTTGTAATCTAGAGCCTAGTGTATTAATTAACCAGACTCAACAGATTCCTTTTTCAATTGAAAATTTGTCCTCCAATGACTCGATCAATCTGATACCACTAAACTAAAAACCATTATGGTCCCAAAGATTTTTTTCTGAGAAAGAAATGAATGACATAATGCTTCTACACCCCATCCAGACATGTCAATTTCTTTTTTTTCCAAATTGCACAGTTTTCTAGGAGTTTGTAAAAACTATCAAGCAAATTGTAGCAGAGACATTACTTTGAGATAATAGATCAATCATCTTAGTCTTTTTTGAGTCACCTTGGATTTTAATGCCATTGAAATAATGTAGGCCTTTAGGCTATTTCCACTGAGTCACCAAACTATCTTTTATAAATAATTATTAAGAAGTTTGGGCTTTTCTGGTGGCTCAATGGTAAAGAATCTACCCACCAATGCTAGAGACTCGGGTTCAATCCCCAGGTAGGGAAGATTCCCTGGAGGGGGAGATGGCAACCCACCCCAATATTCTTGCTGGGGAAATACCATTGTTAGAGGATCCTGGCAGACTACGGTTCATAGGGTCACAAAAGAGTCAGATACGACTTAGTGACTAAATAACAACAAATTAAGAAATTTGTAATTTTTTCTCACTTGATTAGCTCATCAAATGTCTTGCTTCTTCCTTTAACACTGTATCTCCATGTAACATCTGAGACAAGAATGTTTTCACATTAATAAAACTTTTTATCAGACATCCATTTTTTTGCCTTAAAGAAATGCCTTCCTCAAGAAAGGGCAGTAGTAATCTCCTTTTCTGAAGATATAAACATTAAAACATTCCATATTCTACTTTGGAATTCAGTCACATTAAGAAGGATTTCTTACTTAGGGAAGTATTTTCCCCCATATAAAATTTGCTAATAAAAAGACTTCCCTGGTGGTCCAATGATTAAGAATCTGCCTTGCAATGCAGGAGGTGTGGGTTCCATCCCTGATGAGGGAGCTAAGATCCCACATGTCATGGAGCGACTAAGCCTGAGCACGTGCACTAAACTTGCTGATGTATTCCAGATGTGTATCCGTGAACCTTCCAGCTTTTGGCCCACAACTGAGACATGACTTGTTTTAGTTCTGTTTGAGATGGGTATTATTCCAGCTTATTGAAATAGAAATGACAGAATGCCCACTTGCTTTCCACTTGTATGCTATGTGTAGCAATCAAAGAAGCAGTTACACAAGGCATATGGAATTCTTTTCAGCTTAAGACATGCAGTTCACACGTCTCCCTGTCTGAGGCACAGCGATGTGGAACAAAAGACTGGGTACCTCAGGTGGTTTTACAGCGTACCCCACCAGCTCTCCAAGTGTGGCAAGCACCGTATTTTTGGTGAGTGGTTTAAAGTCAATCTCGTCTCAGTATGAATGAACACATTTCCTTTGGGAACTTGTCTGCACTGACTAGCAGTGTCTTTGGGTCTAGAAAAGCAATCATCCAGAGAAGAAAAATTTGTTTTTCACTCATACATGTTGCTTTTCTGAGGTTCATGTTTCTTCTTTAATCAAGTGCTTTGAGCAGATAGAATTAATTTTTTTATTTATTTTTTTTTACATACATTTGGTTAGAAAAATATTTTGTTCTTCACGTGTCTTTTGGACTTGCTTTTGTGGAAAAACAAAAACAAAAAGCTGTTTGCATTTATGCTAAGTCACTTCAGTTGTGTCCGATTCTTTGTGACCCCATGGATGGTAGCCCCAGGCTCCTCTGTCCATGGGTTTCTCCAGGCAAGAACACAGGAGTGGCTTGCCATTCCCTTCTCCAGGGGATCTTCCTGACCCAGGAATTGAAGCCAGCTCTCCCACATTGCAGGCGAATTCTTTACCATCTGAGCTATTATTACCGGTATGACTGAATAGTATGTTTCATGCTACATCAAGGTTATCCAGACACCTGGAGAAAATTCCACTTCGTTGTAAGTAAAAAAGTAAGCTATCCTACAATCAGGTTCTACAGCACAGCATTAAATATCTGTTGCTGTAGGGGTGTTTCTCACTTTTTAAATGAAAATGCCTGATAAAGACACTTGTATGTTTTCATTTGCCATTTATTGCCAATGACTCAGAACTCTCTTCTCCTAAAATGTCTTTGCTTATGGGAGGGGAACGTTGGCTGCTCTGTCTCTGTTGTTTCCTAAAGCAAACAGGTCCTTATTTATATCACTGACCCACTTCCATCTCTAAATTGTTCTGCTTGTAATAGATACATTGTCCTTTTCATGGTTTGCATAATAAGTACGGCATTGCTTCACAGACAGTTGAAAAGGACTTAGGTACCTGGAATTCTGTTCTTTGAGGAGGAAAATTAAAAAGAGAGATAAAGAAAGAGGAAAGGGAAAAAGCTAGTCCGAGAAGTGTTTAAAGCTCCAGGGGTGAGGGAAAAAAAAAAAAAAAAGGTGGCAAAATAGAGCTCAGTGAAATAAAATGTTTAATGTGTGTTGACACGCGGAGTGAAATGGACATTTGAGGAAAACAAAATTGCAGGGAAGTGGAGACCCTTTCAGGGCAAGGATGTGGAGATTTTCAGGATCCCTAAACCACCTGCCTGAGAACCTACAGGGTTCAGGGCCCCAGCTGGCCTGCTGACTCAAAAGAGCTCAGAGACTCAGAAATTTGCAAGTCCATCACTTCCCACGTGATTCATATACACGATGGGGCCTGAGGGCTGCTTATATATTCAGTCTAGAGCGCTGAAAAGTAACACTAGGCCAACCCCTGCCTGTCTGGATGGCCTTTAGTTCCACAAATGATAAAACCTAATATCTCTCTCCCTTACCGCTCCCAGTGCTGTGAAGGGCAAAATTCTGTCATAAAACATGAGAGAGAACTCAGCATCTTTCATGCCTCCCTTCCATGCCTCGGACAGCCTCTTCCCTTCCAATTCCCCAAAGAACACCCAGAAGTTTTTTTGAAAAATAAAAATGAGATCCTCTTACTTCCCTGCCTAGACCCCTCCAGTAGCTTCCTGAAACACTGAGAACAAGATCCAGATACGTCTCCGTCTCCAAAGAACACAGGACAAAACCTCTGCCCACCTCCCCGCTCCAGCCTCATTTCACACCATTCTCCCCTTAATTTTTGCTCTTCATTTTCCCGCCACAGATGCCTTCTTTCAGAACCCCAGGAAACCTATTTCTCCTGAAGGACTTTTGAGCTTGTCACTGAGTGCTGTAAACTTGAGAGGGAGAGTAGAGTCAAAAAAGAGCTGTCTTCTCCAGACACTGAGCTGAGATCTGCTCCTCCCTTCACGTTAAAACAATGCCAGACAGAGCTCTTAGCTTTCTGTTGTTCAGTCGCTGAGTTGTGTCCGACTCTTTGTGATCCCATGGACTGCAGCACGCCAGGCTCCTCTGTCCACAAGATTTCCCAGGCAAGATACTGGAGTGGGTTGCCATTTCCTCCTCCAGAGGTTCTTCCCAGCCCAGGGATCAAACCAATGGGAACATGTCTCCTCCACCGGTGGGCGGATGCTTTACCGTTGAGCCACCAGGAAAGCCATTTTCCAAATAAAGAATGTGTTCTCGCTGGCAGTGTTCACACTGCTTAGTCCTCTGTCCCTCTGCAGAAATCAGCCCTTCCCCTTCATTCACCACTCCCCCACCCCAACTTCATTTCATCTCCTCCCCTGCAGAGGCATCTGGCCTCTCTGGCTGGGGACAGTGGGGAAGAATTTGCGGGAAGGATGCGATGACTGGTTTACAGACCTGTGTTGTCCTAGCTTGATTTGTCTCTGGCTTTCAAATACCCTGCGTCAAGGCTGACACTCAAGTGTTCACTCTTCCTTGCAGGCTCAACAGACATTCTTCAGAGACACCCCCATCCCTGCCCACCACAGGGACCTCCTTACAGCACTGCTCCCTGATGTGAGCCATGCATTCCTTTTTGGTGGTTGTCTTTTTTAATTCTCTCTTGCTTTTTTAAATTGGAGGATAATTGCTTTACAATGCTGTGCAGTCTCTGCAGTACCACAAAGCAGATCAGTCATAATTATGTGTGTGTGTGTGTGTGTATGTGTGTGTGTGTGTATGTATATATATATATAGCCCTTCCCTCTTGAGTCTACCCTCTCCCCAGCCCTACCCCTCTAGGTCATCACAGAGCACCAGGTTGGGCTCCCTGTGATGTGCAGCAGCTCCCACCAGTTATCTATTTTACTCATGACAGCGTATGTATGTCAATGCTACTTCCCAACTTTCCTACCCTCTCCTTCCCTCGCTGTGTCCACAAGCCATGCATTCTTGGAGTGGCTATTCAGACCTGTGTCCCCTGCTCTCTGATCCCATGCACCCCCTTGGGATTCTTCCTGTCACAGGCAGGCATGCTGGCAGCCTGTGGGTGGAGGTCCTCCCAGACCTGTCTCTGGTACCACACTCAGCTGCCCCGGGTCGCCTTGCTCCCTCTCCTTTAACTCTGCCAAGGTCAGTTTCTTCCCTAGCCAGCTTCCTATCTTCAAACTTTTCCAGCCAAAACTTGGGCAATCCGTTCTTCGCCACCCAAATCCCAGATTCTCCAGGAACTTCCGTTACTTTTCTTTGATGGGAAGCTGGTCTCTGCACTTCCATAAGCAAGTTCTGAAAGAGGGAATATAATTTCAGTTTTCCTTGTTTGCAAACACCCCTGTCCCCACTCTACCCTCACAAAAAATCTTCAATTGCTGCCTCTTGCATGTGACTTAGAGGAAGGACCAGATGATTCCCTTTTACCCATGGAGAAAGAGAAAGGAAGTGCCACTGCATTTTCTTCCCTGCAAATAGCACTTCAGAGCCTGCTGCACTCAATGACTTGAGCAATTTCTCATACAAGCTGCTTGTATGAGTGACTCATGCACCTCCTAGCAAGTATGGTGGGGGATTTTCTAGTATCTGACTTTAGAACCCAAGGAGATGTTATCACCCACTGCTCTGAGCTTTGAGAATTTAGTCACCCTATCAAGAAAACCCGAGGCTATTCTGTTCTGATTGCTTTTGTTATCCATTTGTGGATAAAAATCTTTCCCTCAAAGTGGTAACTGATAGCAGCATGTTATTAATTTTTGCAATTCTATGGGCTGACTGACCTCAGCTAGGTGGTTCTTCTCTTCTGTGTCAATTGTGTCTGTACTCACTTGGTTGCCTTCAACTGGGTTGGGCTGGAAAGCTGATGAAGTCTTCATCCAGATGGTGCTCAGGGTAGCCCTTCTTTGTAGTCTGGACTTCCAGACACCATGGCAGGTTCAGAGTAGTTGAACTTTGTAAAAAGCAGCTGGCTTCAAAGAGGGAAAGCAAAAGCTACCAAGCTTATTGAAAAATAGGCTTGGAATGAGTGACCCTAGGGGCAGTAGCCCACCAGGGTCCTCTGTCTATGGGATTCTCCAGGCAAGAATACTGGAATGGATTGCCATTTCCTTCTCCAGAGGATCTTCCTGACCCAGGATTGAACTTGCATCTCTTGCAATGGCAGGTGGACTCTTTACTACTAGTGCCACCTGGAATGGACACATCTTTGCATCCACCAGTGAAGGAAACGAAGATTGCCTCTGGATAGTAGGAGGGGCTTGCCCATAGGAAGGGAAGGAAATGACAGAAGCCATCTCTGGAGACTGTTCCTCATACTGACCTCTCTCCTGGAATATTATTTCCAAAGATCTTAACATGGTCACTGGCTTCATTCTCAGCATTCAGTTCTCAGCTCAAATGTCATCAGGCTACCCAGGTGGCTCAGCAGTAAAAGAACCCACTTGCCAATGCAAGAGACACAGGGACATAGGTTTGATCCCTGGGTTGCAAGGATCCCCTGGAGTAAGAAATGGCATCTCACCTCAGTATTCTTGCCTGGAAAATTCCATGGATGGGGGAGCCTGGCTGGCTAAAGTCCATGGGGTCTCAAAGAGTCAGACACAACTGATCATGTGTGTGCATGCTACGTTGTTTCAGTCTTGTTGGACTCTTTGTGACCCCATGGACTATAGCCCACCAGGCTCCTCTGTCCATAGGATCCTCCAAGCAAGAATACTGGAGTGAATTTCCATGCCCTCCTCCAGGGGACCTTCCCACCTAGGAATCAAACCCAAGTCTCTTATGTCTCTTGAGTGTCTCCTGCATTGACGGGGGGTTCTTTAGCACTAGCACTACCGGGGAAGCCCACTACTGAGCATGCATGCATGCAAATGTCCCCACTGACTTTCATCATCAAGATCATTACCAACTCTATTCATTTCACATAAACCTACGGTCACTCTGCATTTACCTTCTTCATTTCATTTCATTGCTTTTGTTTATTGTATATTGCCATTGTTTACTAGGACTTGTTTTTTATTTGTATTAATATATTGTCTCTTCTCTAACCTCCCACTCCCCATCGTAATAAAAGCTCCCAGAAAGAGAGGAGCTTGGCTTCCTTATTCTCACAGTCTTATCATCTGAAAAAGAGAAAGGACTCACTAACTCTTTGTGAATAAATTGACACCTAGCTCAGCTCTACCATGTTCAAAACCAGCTCTCAATAACAGCGGTTGATGGATGCAAATATCTTTATATCCATCCAAGATTTCCTGGGAGAGTAGCATTTTAGAACATTTTTTTTAAATTTCTGGAACAGTAGAGACAATTTCTCAAAGTTTGATATAAAATCAGTATTCTGACTCCAATAACACTTTGGATTTCTTCTGGATAAAATGACCTCAGGTTTAATACAACTTCTTAATTTCAATAAATGGCTAAACAGAATTTTATTTTCCCTGGGCAAAGTCAAAGGAAAATATTAATGTTACCTCTTTGCTTTTCCTTCTCATAATATTTTCATGTTGTAGTAAATCAACATCATTATGGGGCCATTCCTTAGGGTGGAAACCTACAGTTATTATGCCATTATTTTTATTAGGATAATAGCTAAATGTCCTGAGCACTTGCTTTTTTCCAGGAACTGTGCTGAGTGCATTACACAAACCAACTCTTGGGTTTTCTAACATACTGACTGAAAAGGCCTTCTGCTGTCTTTGTGGCAGGTGTCTATAAGCTTCAGGAACATGCTGTTAACAAATACTATCACCATTTGAATAAATTCTCTGCAAACTCTATAAGACAGAGGTACTTTGATATATTAGTTTTTTATTACAGCATAGTTGCTGTATAATATTATGTGTTACAGGCATAAAATATAGTGATTCAGTTTTTAAAGTTATTTTAAGATAACTTTAAAATAACTGTATAGTTATAAAATATTGGCTATAATCCCACTTATAGTTATTATAAAATATTGGCTGTATGTATTCATCTGCTGATAAGCACTTAGGTTGGTTCCGTGTCTTGGCATTTATAAATAATGTTGCTATAACATTGGAGTGTATGTATCTTTTTGAATTCATGTTTTTGCTTTTTTCAGATATATACCCAAGAGTGGAATTGCTGGGGAGGTAAGTAGTCCTGCTTTTAGTTTTTTGAGAAACCTCCATATTGTTTTCCACAGAGGTTTCCCCAATTTATATTTTACCAACTGTGTATGAGAGTTCCTATTTCTGCATATTCTTGCCGATATTTGTGTTCTTTTTGGTGATAGTCATTCTGATGGGTGTGAGATGGTATCAAATTGTGGTTTTGATCTGCATTTCCCTGATGACTAGTGATGTTGAGCTTCTTTTCATGTGCCTCCTGGCCATCTGCATTTCCACTTTGGAAAAATGTTTGTTTAGTTATTCTGCCCACTTTTTAATTGCATTGTTTTCTCTTTTGATGTTAAGTTGTATGAGTAGTTTATATAGGCTGGATATTAATCCTTTATTAATCATATCATTTGCAAATATTTTTTTTCCTATTTAGTGGTTGTCTTTTCATTTTGTCAGTGGTTTCCTTTGCTGTGCAAAAGTTATAAGTTATGAGGTCTCCCTTGTTTGTTTTTGGTTTTATACATTTTAAGAGTGGTTACACCTACAACTGAGTGACTTCACTTTCACTTTTCACTTTCATTCATTAGAGGAGGAAATGGAAACCCACTCCAGTGTTCTTGCCTGGAGAATCCCAGGGACGAGGGAGACTGGTGGGCTGCCATCTATAGGGTCACACAGAGTCAGACACGACTGAATTGACTTAGCAGCAGCAGCAGCAACACCTATCCAACTGAAGATATACCCAACTAAATGCAGAGAATACCCAGAGAATAGCAAGGAGAGATAAGGCCTTCTTCAGTAAACGATGAAAAGACATAGAGGAAAACAATAAAATAGGAAAGACTAGAGATTCTCTTCAAGCAAATTGGAGATATCACAGGAACATTTCATGCAAGAATGAGCATGATAAAGAACAGAAATGGTAACGACTTAACAGAGGTGGAAGAGATTAAGAAGAGGTGGCAACAATACATGGAAGAACAGTACAAAAAAAGGACTAGATAACCCAGATAACCACGATGGTGTGATCATTCATTCGAGCCAGACATATGGAGTGTGAAGTCAAGTGGGCCTTAGGAAGTATGACTACCAATAATGCCAGTGGAGAGATGGAATTCCAGTGAGCTATTTCAAATCCTAAAAAGCGATGCTGTGAAAGTGCTGCACTCAATACGCCAGTGCATTTGGAAAACTCAGCAGTGGCCACAGGACTGGAAAAGGTCAGTTTTCATTCCAATCCCAAAGAAAGGTAATGCCAAAGAATGTTCAAACTCATTTCTCATGCTAACAAAGCAATGCTCAAAATTCTCCAAGCTAGGCCTTAACAGTATGTGAAATGAGAACTTTCATATGTACAAGCTGGGTTTAGAAAAGGCAGAGGAACCAGAAATCAAATTGCCAACATTTGGTGGATCATAGAGAAAGAAAGGGAATTCAAAAAACATCAACTTCTGCTTCATTGACTATGCCAAAGCCTTTGACTGTGTAGATCACAAAAAATTGTGGAAAATTCTTAGAGATAGAAATACCAGACCATCTTACTTGTCTCCCAAGAAATGTGTATGCAGGTTAAGCAGCAACAGTTAGAAATGAACATGGAACAACGGACTGGTTCCAAATTGGGAAAGGTGTACGCCAAGTCTGTATATCGTCACCCTGCTCTTTTAACTTCTACACAGAGTGCATCATGTGAAATGCTGGGCTGGATGAATCTCAAGCTGGAATAAAGATTGGCAGGAGAAATATCAACAACATCAGATATGCAGATGATAGATACCATTCTAATGGCAGAAAGCATGGAGGAACTAAAAAGCCTCTTGATGAGGGTGAAGGAGGAGAGTGAAAAAGCTGTTTTAAAACTCAACATTCAAAAAAACAAAGGTGATGGCATTCAGTCCCATCACTTCATGGCAAATAGATGGGGAAAAAGTACAAGCAGTGACAGATTTTCTCTTCATGGCCTCCAAAACCACTGTGGATTGTGACTGCAGCCATGAAAGGAGACACTCACTTCTTGGAAGGAAGGTTATGACAAACCTAGACAACATGTTAAAAAGCAGAGACGTCACTTTGCTGACAAAAGTCCCTATAGTCAAAGCTATGGTTTTTCCAGTAGCCATGTACAGATGTGAGAGCTGGACCATAAAGGAGGCTGAGCACCAAAGAACTGATGCTTTTGAACTGTGGTGCTGGAGAAGACTCATGAGAGTCCCTAGCACAGCAAGAAGATAAAACTGGTCAATTCTAAGGGAAATCAACCCTCAATACTCGTTGGAAGGACTGGTGCTGAAGCTGAAGCTCTGATACTTGGGCCAACTGATAGAAGCTCTATACAGTCAACAAAATCAAGACCAGGAGCTGACTGTGGCTCAGATCATGAACTCTTTATTACCAAATTCAGACTCAAATTGAAGAAAGTAGGGAAAACTGCTAGACCATTCAGGTATGACCTAAATCAAATCCCTTATGATTATACAGTGGAAGTGAGAAATAGATTTAAGGGCCTAGATCTGATAGATAGAGTGCCTGATGAACTATGGACAGAGGTTCGTGACATTGTACAGGAGACAGGGATCAAGACCATCCCCATGGAAAAGAAATGCAAAAAAGCAAAATAGTTGTCTGGGGAGGCCTTACAAATAGCTGTGAAAAGAAGAGAGGAGAAAAGCAAAGTAGAAAAGGAAAGATATAAACATCTGAATGCAGAGTTCCAAAGAATAGCAAGAAGAGATAAGAAAGCCTTCTTCAGCGATCAATACAAAGAAATAGAGGAAAACAACAGAATGGGAAAGACTAGAGATCTCTTCAAGAAAATTAGAGATACCAAGGGAATATTTCATGCAAAGATGGGCTCAATAAAGGACAGAAATGGTATGGACCTAACAGAAGCAGAAGATATTAAGAAGAGGTGGCAAGAATACAGGGAAGAACTGTACAAAAAAGATCTTCACGACCGAGATAATCATGATGATGTGATCACTAATCTAGAGCCAGACATCTTGGAAAGTGAAATCAAGTGGGCCTTAGAAATCATCACTATGAACAAAGCTAGTGGAGGTGATGGAATTCCAGTTGAGCTATTTCAAATCTTGAAAGATGATGCTGTGAGAGTGCTGCACTTAATATGCCAGCAAATTTGGAAAACTCAGCAGTGGCCACAGGACTGGAAAAGGTCAGTTTTCATTCCAATCCCAAAGAAAGGCAATGAAAAAGAATGCTCAAACTACCACACAATTGCACTCATCTCACATGCTAGTAAAGTCATGCTCAAAATTCTCCAAGCCAGGCTTCAGCAATACATGAACCGTGAACTCCCTGATGTTCAAGCTGGTTTCAGAAAAGGCAGGGGAACCAGAGATCAAACTGCCAATATCCGCTGGATCATGGAAAAAGCAAGAGAATTCCAGAAAAACATCTATTTCTGCTTTATTGACTATGCCAAAGACTTTGACTGTGTGGATCACAATAAACTGTGGAAAATTCTGAGAGAGATGGGAATACCAGACCACCTAACCTGCCACTTGAAAAATCTGTATGCAGGTCAGGAAGCAACAGTTAGAACTGGACATGGAACAACAGACTGGTTCCAAATAGGAAAAGGAGTCCATCAAGGCTGTATATTGTCACCCTGCTTATTTAATTTCTATGCAGAGTACATCATGAGAAACCCTGGACTGGAAGAAACACAAGCTGGAATCAAGATTGCCAGGAGAAATATCAATAACCTCAGATATGCAGATGACACCACCCTTATGGCAGAAAGTGAAGAGGAGCTAAAAAGCCTCTTGATGAAAGTGAAAGAGAAGAGTGAAAAAGTTGGCTTAAAGCTCAACATTCAGAAAACGAAGATCATGGCATCCGGTCCCATCTCTTCATGGGAAATAGATGGGGAAACAGTGGAAACAGTGTCAGACTTTATTTTTGGGGGGCTCCAAAATCACTGCAAATGGTGACTGCAGCCATGAAATTAAAAGACTCTTACTCCTTGGAAGAAAAGTTATGACCAACCTAGATAGCATATTCAAAAGCAGAGACATTACTTTGCCAACTAAGGTCCGTCTAGTCAAGGCTATGGTTTGTCCTGTGGTCATGTATGGATGTGAGAGTTGGACTGTGAAGAAGGCTGAGCGCCAAAGAATTGATGCTTTTGAACTGTGGTGTTGGAGAAGACTCTTGAGAGTCCCTTGGACTGCAAGGAGATCCAACCAGTCCGTTCTGAAGGAGATCAACCCTGGGATTTCTTTGGAAGGAATGATGCTAAAGCTGAAACTCCAGTACTTTGGCCACCTCATGCGAAGAGTTGACTCACTGGAAAAGACTCTGATGCTGGGAGGGATTGGGGGCAGGAGGAGAAGGGGATGACCGAGGATGAGATGGTTGGATGGCATCACGGACTCGATGGACGTGAGTCTAAGTGAACTCCAGGAGATGGTGATGGACAGGGAGGCCTGGCGTGCTGTGATTCATGGGGTCGCAAAGAGTCGGACACGACTGAGCGACTGAACTGAACTGATGTGAACAGCTGACTCATTGGAAAAGACCCTGATGCTGGGAAAGACTGAGGGCAAAGGAAGAGGGTGGCAAAGGATGAGATGGTTAAGATAGCATCACCATTTCAGTGGACATGAACTTAGGCAAACTCCGGGAGATGGTGAGGGATAAGAAGGTCTGGTGTGCTGCAGTCCGTGGGGTTACAAAGAGTTGGACACAACTTAATGACTGAACAACAACAACCCCTATGCTAGAGAAACAATGTTATAATACACCTTACTTTGTTAAAGGTATGACTCAAGAGGATTTCTTTCTTACTTTGAAGTGTTTATCAACGCTTGTCCCCAAAATAGTGTCTAACTACTTCATCAAGACATACTAATTTTATGTGAGTTTTATCTGTCTCTATTAAAATTGCATTTCTGTTTAATGGCATCTTTCTGTTATATAAAGGGGTTGGGATAATTGCAAACTCAATGTTTTATGTTTTATTATGTACATCTGCTTATACCTTAAATAAATAACAACTGTTGAATGTGAGCCTGTAATTATATGATATGCTTCATGCTATTCTAAAAATCAGTTTTTATTAAAATCCACCCAAACCATGTAAATGTCTTTTGACTTTCCCAATGGACCAATTTGCATAGGCTTTTCATAAACACAAATTCATAAGGCATAAAACATTTGGAAATATGCCCATTCAGTGGTTGCCTCTCAATGCCCATAACCTAGCTGACTTCCCTGCTGAAAACTCTTGTCTCAAGATTACTGTTCATTTAATTGATGGCTACTGTCTTCATCACACAGCTGTTAGTCCATCAAGAAGATAGTTAATGAACTTGGCAATATACATGACATTAACTTTTTGCCCTAAGGTTAATCATGGGCTTATTTTCAAATGTGCTTCTGATGTGCTAAGCTTCCTAATAAATATGATTAAGTAAAATAAGTTGAGAGGAAGAACATCAATTCAGTGAAGACTGCTTAATGTTGGGCAGCAGGTTTGTGTTTGAGTAAAGGGAAATTTAGTGCCTGTGCTCCCTGGCTCCCAAAGAGTATTTGGCTGTGACCCAGATACTGAGCTTTACCTTCATTGAGCCAAGCCAGGAACTCTGATTTATTCATCAATATGATGTTCTTCAATTGAGTACTATTCGGGGCCTTATTTTTGCATACAGCATGCTCTTTTCTCTTTTTTCTATACATCAAAACAAGCATTATAATTTTTGGCTTATTTATAAGCCAAATAAGCATTATAAGTTTTGGAGAAATAATAGAGGATATTCTAAGACTCAATCAGTGATGGGAATAAACAATATTAAAATAGTAGACTCTTAAGAAAAAATATTTTTTATTCAAGAAACATTCTCCCAAGCATTATAAGTAAATTTAAATTACATATTAAACCTTTATAAAGTAAAATCTATTTGCTCACTTTTCCCAAAAAAATAAAGAACAAGGCAGAGTACCCTTGTTGTTGCTACCACAACTACTTTGTCAAGAAGGTCCTTCTCATATCCACCCTTCCAAGTTCTCTTCTCATTTTAGTCCTCACTGACTGATCCAGTATTAGCTTAAACTCTAGAAATAACAATAAACTATATGGCATATAGGGTTTCCCAAATGGCACAGGGGTAAAGAATTTGTCTGCCAATGAAGGAGACAAAAAAAGATGTGGGTTTGATCCCTGAGTTGGGAAGATCCCCTAGAGAAGGAAATGGCAACCCACTCCAGTATTCTTGCCTGGAGAAAGAATCCCATGGACAGAGGAGCCTGGAGGGCTGCAGTCTGTGGGGTCACACGGAGTCAGACATGACTGAGCACACACATGCACACACATATGACATGTAGAACAGCAAAGACTCGACAGGTCAGTAGAAACACATTTTGTGATATAATTTCCTTATTTTATTTTTCTGCAATCTTATTAAGAAAAAATATTCTTGGATTTAAATTTTCTATCACTTGTCCAGGTCTAAAATGATGTTTTTAAAAAACATTTTGATACAGTTGCTTTAGTCATTTTTTTTCTCCTGTGCCAGTTAAAATCCCAGAGAGACCATAATGATGACATCAGTCTGGGAAAGATGGCAGCCACCATTGATGAGAGAAATTAGTTTATATCTGAATGGCGTCCTTTTTTTTTTTTTTTTAAAGCACAAAATTAGTCCCCTCTCTCCTCTTAGCACAAAATGTACTTGCTGGGATAGAAAAATCCCATTCAGGTTTCCTGGACTCAGCCTTCCACCTGGGTTAGTCTTGGCTGAAGGAGAGACTCACAGAGCAGATGAGGAGGATGGTCTGGTCTCCTCTTGGTTTAGAAGATGGGAGGGCAGGTGCTTCTACTTCTCCAGTGGCTTCCTCCTCCAGAGGTAATCTCCATTTAGCCCATTGCTTTGAGAACATGGGTTCCTTTTCTTCATTAAATGACAAACTTTAGGTCTCTGGAGTACTTTTAAGAGAAGAAGTTCTGGTTTTCAAGAAAACATGAAATAATATTGAGCCAAAGTATTCTTTCTTTAGATTTCTACAAGAAGGGAAATTTCCTTAGATTTCTACAAAGTTTTGTTTTCAAAACTCTCATGTTCAAGACAGTAAATATTTTCTAATTTCTGTAACAGCTACACAAAATATTATTGAGCCAAAGTACAATATCTTTAGGTTTTTACAAGAAAAGTAATGAAACTACAAAGTTTCTGTTTTCAAAGCCCTCATGTTCAACTCAATAAATACTGAAAGTCTATAAAGCATTGTACTAATAAGACTGGGATTAAAAGAGTTGGTAAGATCAAACTGAACACTGAAAGCAAACTAAAAGTCCTATTTCTGCCTTCCAGCTGCCGATATCATATTAAAGAGACAATGACATGTTCTAATAATCTGGTACAAACTGAGTTACGTGAAGCGGGGCAAAGGAAGCTCAGACTCTTTGAGGGTGGTAGGGATGTGGGTACTTGGGAAAGCCTTCTGAATGTTGACCATTCAGCTGAAACTCCAAGGTCTTCAACAAAGTAAGAGAGTCTTACAGACCCAAGAAGGAACTTGCACCAAGTCCCAGCAACATGAGGGCTCAGATTTCATTCTAGAAGGGCTACCATGAGGGATGTGCAGATGTGATGGGGCATGCAGAAGATGTGATGGGAGGAAGTGGGAGATAAAACTATAAAAAGGTGGGATGACCTATCTTTCTGTAATTTCTTTTGTCACTATTGGAAGTACATAAATATATATTCCCTCTCCAGAATGTGTCATACTGCCATGACACTATCCAGAATCCAGAAAACAATGCCAAACAGTTCATGCATTTCCCTTGACAATGCTTCATCCTTCAACGAGTCTATCTCAGGGGGTCCCAGTCTCTCCTCTTTAGCTACTGGTACCTTTTCTCTTCACTATGATTTTCTGGATCAGGGGCCAGCAAACATTTTCTGAAAAAGGACAGATGGTAAATATTTAAAATTTCACATGTCAAACATTGTTTATCACAGCTACTTGGCGCTGCTGTTATAACATGAAAGCACTCATAAGCAATAGGTGAGTGAATGGTGTCACTGTGTTCCAATAAAACTTTATTTTAAAAGCAGATGGCAGGCTAGATTTGGACCACTGATTGTAGTTTATGGACCCATGTTCTACGTCCCTCAATTTCTTTGTTTCCCCTAAACAATCTTAGTTTTTCTACTCTCTGTCTTCAGTCAAAACTGTTAGGTATTTGAAATAATCACTGCGGATGGTGATTGCAGCCATGAAGTTGAAGGACGCTTACTCCTTGGAGGGAAGGTTGTGACCAACCTGGATAGCGCGTTCAAAAGCAGAGACATTACTTTGCTGACTAAGGTCCATCTAGAAGGCTAAGATTAAGGCTATGGTTTTTCCTGTGGTCATGTAAAAAAAAAGAAATAATCAGATTTCCAGTCTTGATAAAAATCTGGGGCAGGACCAAATTTTGGAGGCAATGATAGAAAGGATGGTCTTTTCTTGTCTGAGTTTCAAGATGAAGGATCTAGAAGACAAATCTTTTAGCACAACTGTAGGGTATTATTGTTTGAAGTGTCTCTCATTTTTAGTTTTACCAAAGGCATTTTTCTGCTAATTTGGCTCCTTTGAGCTAGGACCTGAAATATATTGAGTGCAATATATTCTAAGAAGGAGGTCAGCCAGAAGAGGAAAGATGGAAAATGAAAAAAATATCATTTTACTACATTTTGTAATCCTCAAATCTTGCTTTTGAGTGTCCACTCTTTGTCAAACCACTAATTTTCTTTTAATTTAACATGGGATCCAAAAATAAAATGAATCATTTCAACTTAGTCTACATACAGTGGGAAAATCCACTGGAGATTGTTGATCAGGAGAACAATGTGTTCAGAATCTTTCAAAGAAAATAAATTCTGCTAACAATGTACAATGAAGAAGACCAGTGCATTTTAATTAAAAAAGTCTGAGTGGTTGGCAAGGGTTGGAGGGAGGGAAGAAAGAATAGCAGTGAAACTATTCTGTGTGGTATTATAATGTGGAAAACATGTCATACCCATAGAATATACAACACCTGCAGTGATCCCAGTGTAAACTATGGATTTTGGGTGACTGTGCATCCATGTATACTCACCTGTTGTAACAAGTGTATCACTCTAATGCAGAATTTGATAATAAGGGGGGGTTGTACCTGTGTCAGAGCAGAGGTTACGCGAGAAATCTCTACTCAATTTTACTGTGAACCTGAAACTGCCCTAAAACTTAAATTCTACTTTACAAAGTCTCTGACAAGAAATAATCCCAGATTTAACTTGTCAGATGACATATGTAAGTACCATTTATGGCCCTAGAAGGCACCCTTAGTAAGCCCCCAAACACAATATCTCCAAAAGGGAGAGTGGGGTTGGAAGAGATGTAAGCCGTTTGCCTTGAGCTGTAGTCTGGACAGAGCGCCACGCTGTCAGTCAAGCACTATGCAGATTAATCTTTCCAAGATGGCTGCAACAAGAGCTCCCAATCCATTCTTCTCCTTCCTATGGCATGCTGTCTCTCCTAGTAGAGAGATATGGGTTTATTTTTCTCCCCTTGAACCTGAATTGATGCTATGGAACTTCCAAGGTTAGGACATGAAAGTCTATATGGATTTCACTTGGCCCTCCTGGGACACTAGTTCTGGAACTTAGCCACCTTGCTATGAAGAAACGGCAAGACCACACAGAAGCCAGGTACATCTGTCTGGCTAAAGCTCCTATTGAGGTCCCAGCCAGTAGCCAGCATCAACCTGATATGTGAGTAGCTGACTCACAGAGTAACTCTGGCCCCAAACATCACCTGCTACAGCAGCATAAGGAGTCCCCCAGTCCCAGGCAAACACTGCTTAACTGAGCCCAGTCAACATCCACAGCAATGAGAGAAAATGATAAAGTGATTTTTATTGCCTTGATGTGCTTCCTCATTTGGCAACAGATAACCAATTAAGTACAAGATGTACAAAAAGAAAGGTCAAGCTGGGTTGTTGTTGCTCCTTAAATCAGTAGAATGAGAGTGAAAGTCACTCAGTTGTGTCCGATTCTTTACGACCTCATAAACTATAGAGTCCATGGAATTCTCCAGGCTAGAACGCTGGAGTGGGGAGCCTATCCCTTCTCCAGCAGATCTTCCCAACCGAGGAATTGAATCAGAGTCTCCTGCATTGCAGGCATATTCTTTACCAACTGAGCCATCAGGGAAGCCCCCCTTAAATCAGTAGAAAATAATAGCTAATAATATCATGCCTAGCTCTTATGTTCACTTTTTAATATTTCAATCAGTTGGTCCAAAATTTCTTTAATGACCACCATGTTGCCTGCCTTTCCTAAATGTGCTACCAGGATTGACAAGATCCTGCTTTCTCCAAGGCAAATGGTCTACTTGAGCCAGAAGCCTGGGAACATACACATGCTCAAATGACCATCCATGTATTTAATTTAAAAACAAACAAACAAAACATTGCTCATTACTCCACAGGTACTAGGCTGATAGAATCAAGCCACAAGATATCACAAGACACCAAACCCTAGAGATGTAATGCATTTTTAATTTTGCAAAAATTGTCTTTTTATCCCAAATGTATTAATTCATTTTTTACTTTTGTAACTGATGCTGTCACGTATCTGATGCTGTCACGTATCTCCCGGGATCACAGCAAATCTTGATAAGGCCCTGTGGCACTTACTTTAACCTAATTATAGCAGTATTTCCAACAACCTATCCTCCACTTGGATGTGAAGAAATGCATGACTTAACAGGGTCACATTCCTGGGCTAATTCCACTGTTCAGTCAGCCATGAGGCAGCTGCTTGCGCGTGTCTGAGGATGTAGAATGTGGCCACTCCTGATTCCATGCCAACATCCACCCCCTTCATTCTCTGCAAACAAAATTCTCTCCCACTTAAGGGCAAAGAATAGTATCACCTCTCTGGCCACTGCTGTCCATTCCTTCCTCTAATCTGTATAAGCACACTCCTCACATCTTCTCTCCTCCCATGATCTCAGAATACTGTGTATTCTCTACTTCAAATCAAGATCTTCTCATCTTTCTTCTGCAGCCTACCACTTCCCCATCTTCTCAGAGACATTCTCCAGAAATAGTTCTCTCTTTTCTTTATCTTCCGTCTCTTCCTCTTTCCTGACTCTTGACCCTCTGCCTACAAAATTTTAAAAAGACTTTCCCATTCTAAAGATTAACCCTTCCTTGCCCTTTTATTCTTTTAGATACCTTCCCTTTTCAATCAACCTTTTCTAGAAAATGTCGATATTTGATTTCCCTTGCTCAATTCCTACTCATTCCTTGTTTTAGCACCATCTTAATATTATCCACATCATTTGAGTTGCTGGGGTCGCCAATGATCTTCTGAAATTATTTCAAGCCTTATAGAACTTGTTCTTTGTAAGTATTTACAGATTCTCAGCCATTTCATCCTTTGAACGTCACCTAGCTTCCCTCTTTTCCACATCACTCTTTCCTAATTTTGACTTGTCTTCCCTGCCTTCATTCCCTCCTTCCTTCCTTCCTTCCTTAATGTTTGTCTTTTCTCCATCCCTCTCTCTCTTGCTCAATATATAGGGTCTTGTATTAGTCAACTTGGGCTGCCATAAGAAAATATTTTAAATCGAGTCACTTAGAAATTTATTTTCTAAAATTTCTGGAGGCTAGCAGTCCCAGATCAAGGTGCCAGCTAACTCAGTTCCTGGTGAAGTTTCTCTTTCGGGCTTGATTATGGCCATCTTCTCACTATGTCTTCACACGAAATTCCTCTGTGCATGAGATAGAGTAAATAAGAGATCTCTCTCTCCTCCTCCTGTTATAAGACCACCAGTCTATCAGATTAGGGTCCCACCCTTATGAACTCACGTAACCTTAATTTTCTCCTAAAGATCTTATCTCAAAAAATAGTCACACTGAAAGTTAGAGAGTCATCAAATGCATTTGGAGAGGAGACATAATTCAGTCCATGGCAGGCATAATCTGTGGCATGAAAAGCAGGCAGTGGCTCACAGTTCCAGGCTGGCTTGTGGCCTGGGCACCTCGTTCTCTCCCCTCTGTGGCCCTTACTGTGTTGCTGGCATTTGCTTTCACACCTGTTGCTTCAGAATCCTAAGATGGATCTACATCCTCAGAGGTTTTCCTTGAGAGGTGGAAACCAGGCCAGCTGATGCACCAGGTCCATTTCTTAAGATAAAGAAAAATAATAGCAGCCCTCAGACTCCTTTCATTTCTTCCTACCCCAAACTGCCTCACATCCTTATGGATCACCACATCAAAGACAAAGAGGGGATTGGTTTAGTCTAATCAATATCCACTTTCAAGATGACCCATTTCAAGATGACTGCTAGAGCTGACTGTGATGTTTCTGCATGTAGCCCCCTTCCTCTGTCCATAAAATCTCTTGCCTACTGATTGTCAGCGAGAAGAGGAGTCA